>NC_047667.1:70822725-71136059 GCF_011762505.2 Arvicanthis niloticus | reverse complement strand
GGAAGTGTGTGTGTTGGAGGGTCAAGGATGGAAGGAGTCAGAGAGCTCAAGTATACCACAAGAAAACATACAGAGTCAAATAACCTGGGCCCATAGAGACCAATTAAGTCTGACCAACCAGAGACCATACATGGGATGAACCTAGGCACTCAGCATACTTGTTTGTAACAGTTATGCAGCCTGACCTTCATTTGGAACTCCTAAGATAATGATCAAGAGCTATATCTGACTGTTGCCCACATTTGGATACCTATCACCTAACTGGGTTCCCTTGCTTAGACATAATTAGAGAAGATCCACCTAATCTTAGAGAAACTTGATATCCTAATGTTGATTGATAGCCATGGGTGGCCTCCTTTGTAATGAGGAGAAAGGTAGGATGGAAGGATGGTGGGGAAGTAAAGTAAGAGAGAGGGACTGGGAGATAGGAGTAATATATAGTTCTAATAAGGATATAAATTAAATAAATTAATTTAAATGTCTATAATGAATATACTTTTTTGATGAAGAGCAATATTTGTAAATTTTAAGTCACAATGATGTTTCTCTCCCTTTTTTATTCAAATGCAATTGAGCAAAAATTATAAAAGTACTCCATCATCTCAAATACTTGGAGGTTGGAAATGATTCTGGTGAAAAAACATATGCCAAGATAGTAAATTTACTTTTGAAGCAACTTTTTGAAAATGTGTTGGTAATAAAGTAAAATGCACAGATAAAAACATATGAAAAGAAAGAATTAAACAACCAAAAGGAGTTGTAGTCCACCAGTTAAAAAGAAAATATAAACAATAAAACATGTTGAGAAAATAGAGTCTCACCATATGGAAATATACTGTTTACTTACATATTTAAACATTCAAAATTTATTATCAAGTAATTTAGGTTCTAAATAAATATGCATATACAGTACATGTGTACTCCTTATGTGATTGTTACAAACTTAACAAGTTAAGTCTACATGTGTTTCTAGTATACTTCATTATTACCCTTTCTGAATGTTTATTTTATGGTTTTCAGATGTTTAAATGATTTTATAATTTAAATTTATTTTTATCAGAGCATGGCATAAAATAAATGAAATGTTCCAGTCTCCATGCTGGTTCTTTAGTAAGGGCCATGACTTGATATACCATATATTTCTTGATCTTCAAAAGGCATTACACATCTAATCATTAACAAAACGAAAATACTAATTATGTTGTTTAATAAAAGTATTACTCTACTGGTTCTCATTCTAAACCTTTACAACTCAAAACTGGTTATGTCCAATGAACATCTCTTCTTCCCATTGTCTCTCAAGTCTTGTTCTGAACAATTACATTTTCTCAGTATAATGATGGAAGCTTTACTCTAGGAAGCATGCGAGGCATTAAATATGAGGCAGAAGCAGAAACACAGAAATTTCCTATCTGTGGTCTGTGATTGCAGCCAAGTAAGATAATTCACTTATAAATTACCACCTTTGTAACTGCAGGTAATAGAAGATGAGCGGGTGTTCACCATCTGTAGCTAATTTTATTTTCCATTGATATAAAGTGTCATTTTTAAGCATCTCTTATGTTGTAGCTTCCATTCCAAAATGGATTCACCATGTGGCAGTTACAGAGCAAATGGACATGCGTATGCAATTCAGAGAAATCTTGGCACCATTTCCTTCCCAGGTTGCTGTCATTTCCTGAACCCAGTGTAGTTTGCCCTCCTTGTGATCCACTCCATTTGGGAGCCAGCATTCCTCCCACTTTTGGCAGTGAGAGGACTTCTGTGAACACTGGCCAGCCTTGGCTTTTGTGTAGCAGATGTTTGGGAAGTCTTGTTTTTTAAATTCTTAGCCTCTATAGAATAAAAGTCTGGGTTTAGAATATGTTTCTCAGATTACACTTTCTACTATTTTGATAGTTTTGCATGCCCTTGACATGGACTTCTTAAAGATGAATCACAATAACTGGTTCTTTTCTGCTGATCTATATTTTTTAATAAGAAAAGAGCTATGAGTTCAAAGCATAACTAAAAGTGTTCTCCATTTATATATAGAAAGACATAAAACCACAGTACTTCACAGAAAAAATGTGGAAAAAATACAGCTTAATGTCTATAGTACATTACAGGTTTTATAGTAACATAATAACATGGTATTTTATTGGACACCCTTTAATTGGGATTTCGAAGTAAAGGATTACTAAGTGGGTGTATGTGAAATTGGTTACTACATATAAAACAATGGAGACAATATGTGGACAAGAGGAAAAAGAAACAGCATGGAACAATTAAGAACAAAGTACTATGATGTACATTATCCTGTACATTAAATGGTATTGACAATGATAGAGGTCATTGAAGTAATCCAATGCAGTGTTGAGGTTGTGACGTGTATGTTTTGATCCCATTTAAATTATCCACCATTTAGACACTCGTATATTTATTTCTTACGTGATCATGTCACATCCCATTTGTTTCTGTTAGGGTTTTATTTCTGTGATCAAACCATGAACAAAACTAGCTTTGGACAGAATAAGTTTATTTGGCTTATATACCCTGGTTCATATTCCATTGAAGGTAAGACAAAAACTGAACCTGAGACCACAGAGGCATGCTGTTCATTGGCTTGTTCTCCGTGGCTTATTCAGCTTGATTTCTATATAACTCAGGACCACATGACAATGAGTAGCACCTACAGTGGACTACTCTTTCCCCATCAATCTCAAAACTAAAATGTGAACCAAAGGTCTAGCTAAAAATCCATTTTTTTCATGCATTTTCTCAATTGACTTTTATTCTTCAAGAGGATCCTAGGTTGTATATGGTTGAAAAAACTAAACACTTCACTTTTCATTTTTAATTAAAATAGAATGAGTGTTGATCTTTCCTGCCTGCATAACCGCAAACTGGATATTTTTATCAAGAACAAAGTGGTATCATCACCATTTATAATACTAAGATATAGAAATATTGTTACTTTTTGACAGTACAGAGAGATGGCTTCTTGTTCTTCTTGTTCTGAGATCCTAAAATTCACATTTCAAAAAAATACTTTAAAAGATTATCATATGGCTATTATCATATTATCATATGGCTATTAAGGTGGCTCTATGCTGATGACCTGATTTCCATCCTTAGACTCACATCATTAAAATCAAGACCAAATTGATTCCCTTTGGTTGTTCTCTGACATCAACTCACATACACTGCTACATGCATATCCCCTCACATAAGCCCTACTAAATGAATAAAATCTAATAACCAGCTTAAAAAGTTAAATAGTGTCATTTTCTATTGGAGTTACTAAAGTGAAAATTTTATGAAGAGAAGATAGTCACAATTAGTGTGGTGATATGGAACCACACAAGTAGTCCCAGAAAATCAAAATGAATGGAGTACTTCAAGAAGATTTCTATGATGTTCTTATGAAAAAAAGAATTTGTGATATTGCTACAGCATATCATTTTTCACTAATGTTGCTGTTTAGCCTCATGGTTCCTTGGAAAATAAATGCAACATACTAATACAGAATATGCTTTTCTTATTTCAAATATTACATTCAATTTCAAGTAAAATTAGTATTTTCACTGGGGAGAAGATAAATAATATTAGTTATCTCAGAATATTTGTCTTATAATTTTTTTAATTATATCAGTAAAAATTCAAAATATTTACATTATTTGTTCATATGTAAAATTATAAATGCATATACCTTTAGATAGATAGATGATAGGTAATACATACATACATACATACATACATAATACATAGATATTAGGTACAAATATGAATATTCCTCAATACTATCTACTAGTAAAATTTTCACATGATAGGAAACATAAAGAACAGCACTCTATCAAACAAATTTACATTGTTCAGCTCATATACAATGATGTTAATTCCTGCCCTACACTGTATTCATGTAAGAATTACTGTTGGCACACAAGTTTCATTTCTAAAGGGAAAATAAGGTACATATTAACAGATAAAAAGTAAGAAATCTTGTGCTCTAATTAGTAAATAAAATATTAAAAATTAAAATCAATGTACAATCAAATCTTGTTTAAGATAAGCAATGAATGACAGATAAAACTTAGAGAATTAATGTCTCCCAGGGATGAGTCTCCATATTAATTATTAAATACAGTAATATCAGCACTGAAATATACATATAAACAACAGAAACAGACTCAGAATGTTGTTTGTTTATATATTTGTACATATGCATACCCATACACATATATTTTGGGGCATAGTAACAATAATAAAGAAAATAGGCTATCAATTTAAGAGTAGGAGAATCATGTGAAGGGTTGAGTGAGGAAAAAGAAGTAGGAAATTATAGAATTAAACCTTAATTAAACTTACAACCTTAATTAAAATTACAACAAAAAATACTATCAGCATACTACTAGATATTAAGTAATTTTCTTTTACCCCCCCAAAAAAAATAAAACTGGAAAAATGTAAGACAACTGTGAATATTAGATCAGTGACTATTAGCATTCTCACTAATGAATACAGAATGACCTCCCTTACCACTGTTTTCCAAAGTCCTAATGGAAGTCTTACCAGCACAATGAGAAACAAAGAGTTAACACAGCTACAGATTAAAATTTAATGTGCTATCTTTATTCTGCCAAAATATTATGGAATACAAAAACAATATATTTAGAAATATTATAAACATACTAGATTCTTAAAAATTGTGAGATACAAATTCTTTAAAAAAAAAAAAAACAACTATAATTTATTTCTATATATTTGCCCAAATCAACAGCCTGAATTAGATATCTAAATGAAAAAGAAAATGCTCAAAGATATTAATTAAGCAAACACATAGGAAGAATTGTAAGAAAATATATGCAGGACATTTATAACTCAAACTATGAGGAATGATAAGGATATGATAATAGATCAACAAAAGTTCAAACAAGGGAAAAACAATGTAGTAGGTACAGATTGAACAACTCAATATACTTAAAGATTGAGAAGAAAAAAGTCTATATGTTTTCACTATAATAAATAATAATGAAGAGGAAAATATATTTGCTGTAAATTGAAACATATATAGATTAAATATATCAATAAAACTTAAAGGCTATATGCTAAATGTGGACTCTACATTTTATAAATAACATAGGTCATGTTTAGCAGCCTTTTTTATATGGCTTGCAAATGAAAAATTACAATTTTATGGTTTTCCACTTTAACAGAAGTTAAAAGAAAATGATAGTGAAACAGAATACACATAGCAGAATTTCTAAAATACTTGTTGTCCAGCTCATTAAAGAATAAATGTTTCATTCGTGACTTCTTGATTCAATGTAAATGCAATTTAAATCTTAACAGGCTATGTTATAGATATTAACAAGTTGACTCTAAAATTTATATAGAAAAGCAATGAACTAGAATAGCAACATAATCTAATCTTCCCTTACAATAAAGCTATTATTATCAAGATACTAAAAAAATACAAAGAGGATTCAAAGCAAAACAAATTGGGAGCCTAAAAACTGTGTGCAAAATAAGCAGATGAATTTTTATGAAGATACAAAAACAAAAGTGAATGGACCATTCTTTCAATTGCTAGTTCCAGAAAATCAAGACTTATTTTAAACAGAAATGAATCAGAAAAACATCTGAACCCATCCGTCACTTGAAATATTCAAAGCATATCATTGACATAAACATAAAGTTCGTGGAAAAACAAAAGGAGAAAATATTTGTAATTTGTGATAGGCAAACATTAGAAGCATAACATAAAAAAGAATCAAAATAATAAGTTGGACTTTAAAAAATAAGGTTTTACATCAAAGCACTTCTAAGAGAATTTTATAATTTTGCCTACTAAGAAACAATATTTGCAACACATTTATTAAGAATAATTGTGTGTCTAGGTTACAGGGAAAGCTTTGTTATTCAGTAACAAAAATAAAACAATGTAATCTGACAAAAGACCAATATATTAAATATATATCACAGAATATATAAAATATAATAAATAAGCATGCAAAAGTATTGTCAATTGCACTCATAATCAGGAGTAGATAATTTATCCATATTTTTGTTTTTGTTTTTGTTTTATGAGGCATTGACTTTAATGTGACCAACCAACAAATATTTTTGAAAAGATAGCTAAGTCTTGGTCCTCAAAAAGAGAAGTTTTTATTTTAGTAAGATGATACATAAAATAAAACAGACAAACGCAAGTAAAAAATATAAATACCTAAATTAATTTTAGTTACTAACTACTAGGAAGATAAAAGGCAATTAAATGGTAGGTTGGAGCTGATATCAGACTAGGCTTCATGGGCTCTGTTTAATTGAGGTTCTGTTTTAAGAAGGAAATGAAAGACCAAGTTATAATTGGACAGGACTGTGGAAAGAATTTCCATAAAGAAAGAGGTATCCAAAGTAAGATGAAATTAGAAAAAAAATAAAGAAAGTTGAAAAAGGAATAGAGAGAAACCAGACTGTGCTAAGGTACGTGTTTTGGTTTTGTGCTAAATAATAAATTAGGATTTTGTTGTTATGATTAGAACCCATTACAGAAGTTCTGAGGATATGATTCTGAGGAAAATTTACAGAGAGCTTTTAGAAAATGTGTATGGAGAAAGTGGTACAGGTGGTATAGCGGTTGGAACTTTATCCTTTGCCAGAGCTTTGTATTGTGTGTGAATGCATCTCTGTATTTTGAGTAAAACTCTTCCAGACGCATAGCCCAGACTGTTGCAGCTGGTCACATTGCTCTTTACTCACATCTTTTTCAACATTTGTTGCCATTTGTTCTAATGAAAGCCATGTTTACTGAAGTGACATGATAGCGCCAAAGGTTTCCAGTACATTCCCTTAATACATTCTCCAGTTTCTACTTACTATTTCTATTGCCGTTTTGAGGAATACTGAATCCTGAACTGTTTAATTAATGATGAGGGCATTGATGCTTAATTTTTGAAGTTCTTACTACACTCTAGATATTAAATCTCGCCCGGATATAAAAATGGGAAAGATTTTCTGTCATTTTATAAGCTGTATCTCTACTATGCCGGTTGTTTCATCAGTCAGCTTTACAAAACAATTTTATTATATTTTTAAAAAAATATCTTGCTCTCAGTTTAATATTGTTAATATAAATCAATTAATATAAATATTTTGAAATATGAACACTGTCTTATAGTTCTGTCAATCCCAGAGTCAAATGGCACTCATAGTCTAACTTTGAATTATAGCAATGATATTTGACACCCTTTCTTTTAAATTGTTTATGTATTTAAATTTCAAATGTTATCTCCTTTCCTGGTTTCCCCCTCCAGAAGCCACCTATCCCATCACTGCTCACCCTCCTTCTAGGATGCTGTTCCCCCACTCACCCTTCCTGCCTCCCTGCCCTGGCATTCCATGACACTGGGGCATCAAGCCTTCACAAGAACAAGGGTCTCTCCTCCCATTGATGGCCTACAGGGCCATCCTCCACTATATATGCAGCTGGAGCCATGAGTCTCTCCATGTGTACTCTTTGGTTGGTGGTTTAATTCCTGGAAGTACTGCTGGGTCTAGTTGGTTGATATTGTTGTTCTTCCAAAGGGTTGCAAACACCAATAGCTCCTTCAGTCCTTTCTCTAACTCCTTCATTGTGGAAAAGTGCTCAGTCCAGTGGTTGGCTGCAAGCATCTGTATTTGTCTGTATTTGTCAGGCCCTGGCAGAGCCTCTCAGGAAACAGCTATATCAGGCTCCTGTCAGCAAGCACAACTTAGCATCTGCGATAGTGTCTGGGTTTGGTGTCTGTAAATAAAATGAATCCCCAGGTGGGGCAGTCTCTGGATGGACTTTCCTTCATTCTCTGTTCCACAATTTGTCTCTGTATTTCCTCCCATGTGTGTTTTGTTCCCACTTGTAAGAAGGACTAAAGCATCCATACTTCGGTCTTCCTTCTTCTTGAGCTTCATGTGGTCTGTGAGTTGTATCTTGGGTATTTCAAAATTTGGGTTAATATCCACTTATCAGAAAGTACATACTATGTGTGTTCATTTATAACTGGGGTACCTCACTCAGGATGATATTTTCTAGTTCCATCCATTTGCCTAAGAATTTCATGAGGTCATTGTTTTTAATAGCTGATTAGTACTCCATTGTGTAAATGTATCACATTCTCTATATCCATTCCTCTGTTGAAGGACATCTATATTCTCTGTGGCTTCAGGACATTATAAATAAGGCTGCTATAAAGATAATGGAGTAGGTGTCCATGTTATATGTTGGAACATCTTTTGGATATATGTTCAGGAGTGATAGAGGTGAGTCCTCAGGTAGTATTATGTTCAATTTTTTGAAGAACCGCCTGACTGATTTTTAGAGTGGTTATACCAGCTTGCAATTCCACCAACAATGGAGGAGTGTTCCTCTTTCTCCACATCCATGCCAGCATCTGCTGTCACCTGTGTTTTTGATCTTAGCCATTCTAAATGATATGAGGTAGAATCTCAGCATCGTTTTGGTTGGCATTTCCCTGATGACTAAGGATGTTGACTCTTTCTTCAGGTGCTTCTCAGCCATTCTATATTCCTTAGTTGAGAATACTTTGTTTATCTCTGTACCCTATTTTTAATAGGATTATTTGGTTCTCTGGAGTCTAACTTCTTAAGCTCTTTGTATATATTGCATATTAGCCTGCTATCAAATGTAGGATTGGTAAAGACCTTTTCCCAATCTGTTGGTTGCCATACTGTCTTATTGACAGTGTCCTTTGCCATATAGAAATTTTGCAATTTTATGAGGTCCAATTTATGGAACTTTGATCTTAGAACATAAGCCATTAGTGTTCTGTTCAAGAAATTTACCCTTGTGCCCATCTGTTCAAGGCTCTTCTCTACTTTCTTTTCTGTTAGTTGCAGTATATCTGGTTTCTTGTAGAGGTCCTTAATCTACTTGGACTTGTGCTTTCTACAAGGGGGTAAGAATGGATCAATTTGCATTCTTCTACTTGCTGACCTCAGGCACCATTTGTTGAAAATGTCTTTTTTCCACTGGATGGTTTTAGCTCCTTTGTCAAAGATCAAGTGTGTGGGTTCATTTTTGGGTCTTCAATTTTATTCCATTGATCTACTTGCCTGTCTCCATACCAACACAATGCAGTTTTTATCAATGTTGCTCTGTAATACAGCTTAAGGTTAGGAATGGTGATTCCCCAAGAAGTTCTTTTATTGTTGAGAATAGGTTTCAATATTCTGGGTTTTTGGTTATGCCAAATGAATTTGAAAATTTCCCTTTTTATCTCTGTAAAGAATTGAGTTGGAATTTTTATAGGGATTACATTGAATCTGTAAATTGTTTTTGGCAAGATGAGCATTTTTACTGCGTTTAATCCTGCCATTCCTTGACCATGAGAGATCTTTCCATCTTCTGAGATCGTTGATTTCTTTTGTCAGAGGCTTGAAGTGTTTGTCATAGAGATCATTCACTTGCTTGGTTAGAGTCACACCAAGGTATGTTATATTATTTTTTATTATTGTGATGAATTTTGTTTTTCTAATTTCTTTCTCAGCTTGTTTATTCTTTGATTAGAGGAAAGCTACTGATTTGTTTGAGTTAATTTTATATCCAGCCACTTTGCTGAAAATTTTTGTCATGATTAGAAGTTCTTTGGTAGAATTTTTGTGGTCACTTAAGTATACTATCATATCATCTGCAAATTGTGATATTTTGACTTTCTTCATTCCAATTTTCTCCCTATATCCTTCTTCTGGTATCTAGTTGCTCTGGCTAGGACTTAGAGTACTACATTTCATAGGTGATAGATGGGTAGACAGCCTTCTTTAGTCCCTGATTTTGGTGGGATTGATTCATGTTCCTCTCAATTTAGTCTGATGTTGGCTACTTGTTTGCTGTATATTGCTTTTACTGCGTTTAGGTATACACCTTGGATTCCTGATCTTTTTAAGACTTTTACCATGAAGGGGTGTTAAATTTCATCAACTCATGTAGTTTTTTACTTTGAGTTTGTTTATATAGTGAAGTACTTTGCTGAATTTTTCATATATTAAACCATCCCTGAATCCCTGGGATGAAGACTGCTTAATCATTTGGATGATCGCATTAATATGTTGTTGAATTCAGTGTACGAGAATTTTATTGAGTATTTTTGCATTGATATTCATAATGGAAATTGCTCTGAATTTCTCTTTCTTTGTTGGGCCTTTGTGTGGTTTAGGTTTAAGCATAAGTTTGGCTTCATTGAATAAATTGGGTAGTTTTCCTTCTGTTTCAATTTTGTGGAGTTGTTTGAAGACTATTGGAATTAGGTCTTCTTTGAATGTCAGATATAATTCTGCACTAAACACATCTGGACCTGGGCTCTTTTTGGTTGGGATACTTTTAGTGACTGCTTCGTTCATTAGGGGTTTCGGGATAGTTTAGATGGTTTATGTGGTCCTAACTTTACATTGGTACCTGGTATCTGTCTAGAAAATTGTCCATTTCATAGAGATTTTCTAGTTCTGTTGAGTATAGTCTTTTGTAGTAAGAACTGATGATTTGTTTGTCCATTTCATAGAGATTTTCTAGTTCTGTTGAGTATAGTCTTTTGTAGTAAGAACTGATGATTTGTTTTGGGTTTCTTTTGTTATCTCTCCCTTTTCATTTCTGATTTTGTTAATTTGGATACTGTCTCTGTGCCCTCTGGTAAGTCTGGCTAAGTGTTTATCTATCTTACTGATTTTCTCAAAGAACCAACTCTTCCTAGTTTTATTGATTCTTTGTTTAGTTTTGTTTGTCTGTCTGTTTGTTTGTTTTTTTCTACTTGGTTGATTTCAGGCCTGAGTTTGATTATTTCCTGCCATCTACTTTTCTCGGGTATATTTAAGTCTTTTTGTTCTAGAGCTTTCAGGTGTTCTGTCAAGCTGCTAGTGTATGCTCTCTTCAGTTTCTTTTTGGAGGCACTCAGACCTATGAGTTTTCCTCTTAGCACTTCTTTCATTGTGTTCCATAAGTTTTGGTATGATGCGCCGCCATCTTCATGAAATTCTAAAAAGTCTTTATTCTTTATTTCTTCCTTGACCAAGTTTTCATTGAGTAGAACATTTTTCACCTTCCATGTGTATGTGGGCTTTCTGTTGTTTTTGTTGATATTGAAAACTATCCTTAGTCCATGGTAATCTGATAGGATGCATGGGATTATTTCAGTCTTGTTGTATCTTGTGAGGCCTGTTTTGTGACCAATTATATGGTTAATTTTGGAGAAGGTACCATGAGGTTCTGAGAAGAAGGTATATTCTTTTGTTTTAGGGTGAAATAATCTATAGATGATTTGGTTTATAACTTCTGTTAGTTTTACTGTGTCTCTGTTTTATTTCCATGATCTGTCCATTGTTGAGAGTGTAATGTTGATGTCTCCACTATTATTGTGTGACAAGCATTGTGTGCTTTGAGCATTAGTAAAGTTTCTTTTATGAATGTGGGTGCCCTTGTGTGGCAGAAATTTCCTGCCCAATGTATTTGCAGTGAAAGCTCAGTCATTGGACCAGGAAAAGGTAGGCGAGGGTAGGAGATGGGAGGAGAGAGGGAAAGAGGAGGAAGAGGACAAGAGAAGTGAGATTGTAGCAATGTTACCCTCTAATCTCTAGCAATCTCAGGTAGTCAGTCATGTTAAGGTTAGATAATTGGGATAACAACTCTAATTGTGTGGGCATTTTGTGTACTGAGTATTTGCTGATATATAAATCCATTGGTTAATCTATAAGCTATAGAGTTTTACTTTATTGGATTACTGGGAAATGGATCAGCCACTAACCGGGTTTTTAAGGTTGTGAAGGAACTAGTGCTCCCATGGATGAATGAACCTGAGCTGGAAGCACAGCAACTGGTTGCTAATAGGGCAAATTAGAGAGAGTAGCCCAGTGGAACCAGCTCAGGAGCTCTGGTCCTGCTGGAGAGCTTGCAGAGACAAATGGACTTAGAGCGGGAAAATGGCAACAAAGCTGGGAGCTAGTCAGGTGCTCATATTTTCTAATACAGCATGATACATCTTTGCATTTAGAGCATAGATGTTCAGAATTGAGAGATCATCTTGGTATATTTTTCCTTTGAGGAGTATGAAGTGTTCTCCCTTATGTTTTTATAACTTTTGGTTGAAAGTCAATTATATTAGATATTAGAATGGCTAATACAGATGTTTCTTGGGACCATTTGCTTGGAAAGTAATTTCCAGGCATTTACTTTGAGGTACTCTCTGTCTCTGTCACGGAATTGCATTTCCTTTATGCAGCAAAATGGTGAGTCTTTTTTAAGTATCTAGTCTATAGCGCTATGTCTTTTTTATTGGGGAATTGAGTCTAGTGATGTTAAGAGATATTAAAGAAAAGTAATTGTGGCTTCCTGTTATTTTTGTTGTTAGAGTAGAATTATGTTTGTGTGGCTATCTTCTTTTGGGTTTGTTGACAGAAGATTAATTTCTTGCTTTTTCTTGGGTGTAGTTTCTCTCCTTGTGTTGGTGATTTCCATTTATTTTCCTTGGTGGAGCTGGATTTGTGGAAGGATATTGTATAAATTTTGTGTTGTTTGTGAGAATTTTATTGAGTATTTTTGCATCGATATTCATAAGGGAAATTAATAAAGTACTCGCAAACTAAATCCAGGAACACATCAAAACAATCATCTATCACAATCAAGTAGTCTTTATCCCAGGAATGCAGGGATGGTTCAATATACACAAATCCATCAATGTAATCCACTATTTAAACAAACTTAAAGAAAAAAAACACATGATCATCTCACTAGATGCCAAGAAAGCATTTGACAAAATTCAACACCCTTCATGGTAAATGTCCTGGAAAGTTCAGAAATTTAAGACCCATACCTAAACATAGTAAAATCAATATACTGCAAGTCAGTAGCCAACCTGAGACAAAATGGAGAGAAACTTGAAGCAATCCCAAAAAAATCAGGGAGTAGACAAGACTGCCCACTATCTACCTACATATTCAATATAGTATTGGAAGTCCTAGACAAAGTAATTAGACAACAAAAGGAAGTCAAAAGGATACAAAAAGGAATGTAAAAAGTCAAAATATTCTATACTTAAATGATCCCAATACATCCATCAGAGAACTCCTAAAACTGAAAAACAATTTCAGCAAAGTGGCTGGATATAATGTTAATTCAAAGAAATCAGTACCCTTCCTCTACTCAAAGGATAAACAGGCAGGGGAAAGAAATTAGAGAAATGACACCCTTCACAATAGTCAAAAAAAATATAAAATAAATTGGTGTGAATCTAACCAAGCAAATGAAAGATCTTTTTTGACAAGAACTTCAAGTATCTGAAGAAAGAAATTGAAGGAGATCTCAGAAAATGGAAATATCTCCCATGCTTATGGATTGGCAGGATTAATATAGTAAAAAATAGCTATCTTGCTGAAAGTAATCTACAGACTCTTTGCAATTCCTAGCAAAATTCCAACTCAATTCTTCATAGAGCTAGAAAGAGAAATTTGAAAATTCAAATGAAAACCAGGATAGCAAAAAACTATTCTCAATAATAAAAGAACTTCTGGAGGAATCACCATCTCTGACCTCAAGCTGTACTACAGAGCAATAGTCATTAAAACTGCATGGTATTGATACAGAGACAGGCAGGTAGATCAGTGGAATAGAATTGAAGACCCAAAAATGAACCCACACACATATCTTTGACAAAAGAGCTAAAACCATACAGTGGAAAAAAAGACAGCATTTTCAACAAATGGTGCTGGTTCAACTAGAGGTCAGCGTGTAGAAGAATATAAATTGATCCATTCTTATCTCCTTGTACAAAGCTCAAGTCCAAGTGGATAAAGGGTCTTCACATAAAACCAGATACACTAAAACTAATAGAAGAAAAGGTGAGGAAGAGCCTCAAATAATGGGGAACAGGGGAAAAGTTCCTGAACAGAACACCAATGGCTTATGCTCTAAGATCAAGCATTGACAAATGGCACCCCATAAAATTGCAAAGCTTCTGTAAAGCAAAGGACACTGTCAACAAGACAAAACGGCAACCAACAGATTAGGAAAACATCTTTACCAATCATACATCCAATTGGGAGTTAATACCTAATATATACAAAGAACTTAAGAAATTAGACTCCATACAATCAAATAACCCTATTAAAATGGGGTACAGAGCTAAACAAAGAATTCTCAACTGAGAAGCACCTAAAGAAATGTTCAACATCCTTAGTCATCAGGGAAATGCAAATCAAACAACCCTGAGATTACACCTCACACCTGTTAGAATGGCTAAGATCAAAAACTCAGGTGATAACAGATGCTGGAGAGGATGTGAAGAAAGAGGAACAATCCTTTATTTTTGGTGGAATTTCAAGCTCATGCAATGACTCTAGAAATCCATCTGGTGGTTCCTCAAAAATTTGGACATAGCATTACCTGAGGACCCAGCTATACTACTCCTGGGCATATACTCAGAAGATGTTCTAACATATAACAAGGACCCATGCTCCACTATGTTCATAGCAGTCTTACTTATAATAGCAAGAACCTGGAAAGAACCCAGATGTCCTTCAACAGAGGAATGAATACAGAAAATGTGCTACATTTCCACAATGAAATATTACTCAGCTATCAAAAACAATGAATTTATGAAATTCTTAGGCAAGTGGATAGAACTAGAAAATATCATTCTGAGTGAGGTAACCCAATCACAAAAGAACACACATGGTATCCACCCACTGATAAGTTGATATTAGCCCAAAAGCTTGTAATACCCAAGATACAACCCACAGACCAACATGAAGCTCATGAAGAAGAAAGACAAAAGTGAGGGTGCTTCCATTCTTCTTAGAAGGAGTAACAAAATACTTATGGAAGCAAATATAGAGAGAAAGTGTCAGACAGAAACTGAAGGAGGGCCGTCTGGAGACTGTTCCACCTGGGTATCCATCCCATGTGCAGTCACCAATGTCAGATGCTAATGTGGATGCCAGGAAGTACATGCTTACAGGAGCCTGATATAGCTGTCTCCTTAGAGGTCTGCTAGAGCCTGACATATACAGAGGTGGATTGTTACAGCTAACCATTGAACTGATCACAGGGTTCCCAATGGAGAAGTTAGAGAGAAGACTGAAGGAACTGAAGGGGTTTGCAACCCCAAGGGGGAAAGCAACAATACCAACCAACCAGAGTTCCCAGGGTCTAAACAATCAGCCTGGGTGCACATAGGGAGGGGCCCATGGCTCCAGCTGTATATGTAGGGGAGGATGGCCTTGTTGGACATAGGTGAGAGAGGGGGTCCTTGGTCCAGTGAAGGCTGGATAGCCCAGTGTGGAGGAATTTGAAGGCGGGACGGGGGGCGAGTTTGTGGATGGGTGGGGACACATTCTCATAGAAGCAGTATGAGGTGGGATGGGATAGGGGATTTCTGCGTGGTTGGGGAATTGGAGAAATGGAATAACATCTAAAATGTAAATAAAACATTTAATAAAACTTCATTTTGTCATGAAATATCTTGGTTTCTCTATGTATGTTAATTGAGAATTTTGTTGGGTATAGTAGCCTGGTATGGCATTTTTGTTCTCTTAGGCTCTGTATGACTTCTTTCCAGGATCTCCTGGCTTTTAGTCTCTGGTGATAAATCTGGTATATTTCTGACATGTCTTCCTTTATATGTTACTTGACCTTTTTTCCTTACTGCTTTTAATATTCTTTCTCTGTTTTGTGCATTTGGAATTTTGATTTTTAGGTAATGGGAGGAAATTCTGTTCTGGTCCAGTCTGTTTGGAGTTCTGTAGATTTCTTTTATGTTTATAAGCATCTCTGTTTTTGGTTGGGGAAGTTTTCTTCTATTCTATAATTATATTATATTTCTTCTATTATATTAATTAATTATTAATTAATATAATTATATTATATTTCTTCTATTCTATAATTATAATTCTATAATTCTTCTATAATTCATATTTACTGGCCCTTTAATTTGGGAATGTTCACTCTTTTTTATACCTATTATCTTTAGGTTTCATCTTCTCATTGTATCCTGTATTTCCTGAATGCTTTGGGTTAGGAACTTTTTGCATTTTGCATATTCGTTGATTGTTGTGTCAATGATTTCTATGGTATCTTCTGCACTTGAGATTCTTCTGTCTCTTATATTCTGTTGGTGATACTTGCATCTATGACTCCTGCTCCCTTTCCTAGGTTTCTGTCTCCAGGGTTTTTTCCCTTTGTGTTTCTTTATTATTTCTATTTACATTTTTAGATCTTGAGTGGTTTTGTTCAATTCCTTCACATGTGTGATTGTGTTTTCCTATATTTCCTTAAGGAATTTATGTGTTTCTTCTTTAAGGGCTTCTACCTGATTATCTGTGTTCTCCTGTATTTCTTTAAGGAAGTTATTTATATCCTTCTGAAACTCCTCTATCATCATCATGAGATGTGATTTTAAATCAGAATCTTGTTCTTCTGGTGTGTTGAGGTATAGGGGGCTTGCTGTGATGAGAGAACTGGGTATTGATTATGTTAGTCTTGATTTCTGTTGCTAATGTTTTTAAACTTGCCTCTTGCAATCTGATTATCTCTGGTGTTAGCTGGCCTTGCTGTCTCTGACTGTTGTTTGTCTCTCCTGTGAGCCCGTGAGCATATGAGCCTGTTATCTTAGGTATCTCAGCACTCCTGGGCGGGATTTGTATGTGGAGAGCTGTGGTGCAGGGTTAGCTCCAGGGTGCAGATGGGAAATGGAGAGATCTTGTCTGAGACTGCTATGGGGTTCCTGTGTTCTGTGGGCTCTGGCTTGGTCCCATTTGGACTAGATATTAAAGCAGTAGTGATGGTGTCATTTGTAATTTTAGGTGATTCAGGACTGGTGGGAGACTAGCTCTCTCCAGGTGGGATTGGGGTTTAGAGAGCTGTGGCACAGGATTATTTCTTGAGCATATGGAAACAAGACGGATCCAAATTAGTTTTATGATTCATTGTTGAGTCTTTTTTCACAAAATAAAATTATAATATTTCACTAGACCCCTTTCTTCTGTATTGCAATCATTTCTCAATGAGAATAGCTCTTCCTCCCCTAACTTTTTTTTAATATTTAACTATTTACATACATATCAACATTCTGTCATTTGTTTACTTTATGAACAATGACATAAAACACATTATTTTTTCATTAAAATTGTTCCTGCTTTGCCCATTTTAAGATCCTTCAATTTGATATCTATATTTCATTTATTTTACTAAGTTTATTTTTGTCCACACAACTAAACAATGGTAAGGATAAAAGGGCTGAGAAAGAAATTAGGGAAACAACACCCTTTACAATACTCACAAATAATATAAAATACTTTGGTGTGATATTAGGCAAGTAAGTGAAAGGTCTGTATGACAAGAACTCCAAGTCTCTGTAGAAAAGAATTGAAGAAGACTTCAGAAGATGGAACAATCTCCCATGCTCATGTATCCTCATGATTAATATAGTGAAAATGAGCATCTTACCCATAGAAATCTACAGATTCAATGCAATCCCGATCAAAATTCCAACTCAGTTCTTCTCAGAGATAGAAAGAGCAATTCTCAAATTTATCTAGAATAACAAACAAACAAAAACAAAACCACAGGAAAGCAAAAACAATCCTCAACAATAAAAGAACTTCTAGGGGAATCACTATCCCTGACCTCAAGCTGTACTACAGAGAAAGAACAATAAAAGCTGCATGGTATTGGTACAGAGACAGGTAGGTTGATTAATGCAATACAGTGAAGACCTAGAAATGAACCCACACAGCTTGGTCACTTGATCTTTGACAAAGAAGCCAAAACCATCCAGGGAAAAAAAGACAGCATTTTCAGCAAATGGGGCTGGTTCAACTGAAGGTCAGCATGTAGAAGAATGAAAATTAACTTATTCTTATCTCCATGTACAATGCTCAACTTCAAATGGATCAAGGACCTATACAGCAAACCAGATACAATCAATACATTAAAAAAGAAAGTATGAAAGAACCTCAAACATACTGGAACAGGAGAAAAATTCCTCAAGAGAACACCAATGGCTCAGACACTAAGATCAACAAATATCAAATGAAACCTCATAAAACTGCAAGTTTCTTTACGGCAAAGGACAATGTTAATAGGACAAAACAGCAACCTACAGATTGGGCAAAGATCATTACCAACCCTACATCTGATATAGGACACACATCCAAATTATACAAAGAACTCAAGAAGATAGAATCCAGAGAACCAAATAACCTTATTAAAAATGGGGAACAGAGCTAACCAGAAAATTCTCCACTGAGGAATACTGAATGGAAGAGAAGCACTTAGAGAAATGTTTAAAATTTTAATCATCAGGAAAATACAAATAAAAAAGACCGTGAGATTCCACCTTACTCCAGTCAGAATGGCGAAGATCCTTACAGCAGATTCTGGCAAGGATGTGGAGAAAGGGGACCACTCCTCCATTGCTGGGATTGCAATCCATTGTAGGATTGCAAGCTGGTCCAAACACTCTGAAAATCATGCTAGCAGTCCCTCTAACAAATGAAAATTGTTTTACCTGAGGACTCAGTTATACCACTCTTGAGCAAATACCCAACACATAACAAGGATGTGGGCTCCAGTATGTTCATAGCAGCCTTATTTATAATAGCCAGAAGCTGGAAAAAAGCCAGATGTCCCTCAACAAAGAAATAGATCTAGAAAATGTGGTACATTTACACAGTGCCGTACTTCTCAGCTAATTAAAAAAAAAAAAAATGCCTTCATCAAATTTGCAGGCAAATGGATGGAACTGGAAAATATTATCCTGAGTGAGATAACCCTGTCTCTCTCTTTCTGTCTCCCTCCTCTCTCTCTCTCTCTCTCTCTCTCTCTCTCTCTCTCTCTCGCACACACACACACACACACACACACACACACACACACATTATGTCCTCACTTATAAATGGATATTTGCCAAATATAAGCTCGAGATACCCATGATACAACTCACAGACCACATGAAACCCAAGAAGAAAGCAGACCATACACCAAGTCTCAGAAGGGGGAAGAAAATAATCTCAGGAGGTGGAGGGAGAGAGTGATCTGAGAGGGATAGAGGATGGGGAGGTAAAAATGGGTCCAGTTCGGATATGGGAGGAAATGAGAGAGAATTACAAAGGGTCTGGATTTTGAAAGGAGTTGAGTAGCAGTGGGGGTGAAAGAACTAAGGGTAGTCACTAGAAGGTCCCAGATGGCAGAGACTCACGTGGTTCCCAAGTCCCAAAAGGGAGGACATTAGCTGAAATACTCAGCAAACAGGAGATAGAACCTGTAGACACTGCATTGATGCATGGCCCATGATTGAGGGATAAGGCCACTTATCCACCTCAAAAATATTAATCCAGAATTTCTCCTGTCAAATGGAAGTTCAGGGACAAAGAGTGGAGCAGAGACTGAAGCAAAAGCCATATAGAGACTGCCCGACCTAAGAATCCATCCTATCTGCAGACACCAAACCTAGACACTATTCCTGATGCAGAGATGAGCTTGCTGACAGCAGCCTGGTATAGCTTTCCCCCCAGAGGCTCTGCCAGAGCCTGACCAATACAGATGTAGATGCACACAGCCAAACATCTGACTGAGTGTGAGGACCCTAATGGAGAAGTTAGTGGCTAGGACTGAAGAAGCTGAAGGGGTTTGCAACCTCATAGGAAGAACAACAATATCATCCAACCAGACCACTCGGGTTACAAATACCAAATCAAATGCTCCCAACCTGGGTACTCTCAGGAACTAAACCACCAAACAAGGAGTACATATGGAGGGACCCATGGCTCCAGCTGCATATGTAGTAGAGAATGGCCTTGTTGGGTATCACTGGGAGGGGAGACCTTTGGAAACTTGATGATCCAGGATAGGAGAATGCTAGGGCATTGAAGGAGGAGTGGGTAGGTTGGTGAGGGAGCACCCTCATAGAGGCAGGGGGCAGTAAATAGGGGTTTGTGGAGGGAAACTGGGAAGAGGGATAACATTTGAAATGTCATTAAAATTTAAAAAGAAGAAAAAACTAATTTTAAGTGAGTTGTAATATTTACGTGTTTTAAAAGGATCCTGTTCCATTTGCATAATACAAAGAATATACATTTAACAGCATAAACACTAAATCATTTGTACTGAAGAGAATGACAACTGAGAAATAATCTTGGAAATATAGAATATTATTTTTAAAAGAGTGATCTTTTCAATTAATATTATTTAAAATATATATTCCAAATAATGTTCCTTATATGTTTATGAATCTACAGTTGACTACTATGCACTGAATAACTGATTGATAGGAGCCTCCTAATGGTAGGTTATTTCTGCTTCTCTTGGCATTTCTTAGTGGCACATACTTCATTGCCGGAGACTGGAGACTATTGAGATTTCTTTCTTTTCTGAAGAGGTCACAAATTTTAAAGTTGTTAGAAGAGATACATGAAAGGGTTGAAGGGAGAAAAAGTACAGGGTGAAGTTGTGTAATTCTGTTTTAACGTCAAATGATAATAACAAATGAAAATGGGATGAGATTTGAGATGGAGCTAAATGGTAGAAACTTGGCTTGTCAACATGAAGGCCCTAAGGTCATTCATATCTCTTGTCTGTCTCTATCTCTGTATCTCTATGACTCCGTCTCTCACCACCCCCACAAACACCAGTCATACATGATCATATACCATACACACTCCACATGCACAACACTGCTATATCATTACAGTAAATTCCTATTTAAGGACTTTTAAAAATAACTTCTATAACAATTTCTTAGATCTTTCTAAATAAAATATTTGTAAAATATTTGGTATGATGGAATATTTATGATGTTCCTCACAGTTTTCAGATTCTGCAATCAATTTACAGGCTTGAGGAGCAAATGGTAACATAGATATGATCCTTACTCTGAATTGTTTAGAAATCTTGTTTCTTTAAACAATTAAAAAGACATTTCTCTAGCCCAAGCCTCAAATTTCCAGTCCACTATATTGTAGAGCAGCTTATTTTTCTTGCATTGAATTTCACATTGACTATCATGTATTGGCCTCACTCTTGTCTACAATACCCCAGTTCTCCAAAAGAAAAACATTATTTTTCATTTTGCCCATATCACTGATAACTAAAGTGACAACAGAAATATGAGCTGCTTAAACATGAATTTCCTACCATTTATTCCCCTTGGTGATAAGTACTGTCGGGAAAATACTTTTTAGGATCATTTATCAGCATTTGATTTACCATCTTCTAATCCATTTCCTGGTTAAATCTTGGGCAAGGATGAACTGTGCATCTTTTCTGACATATGCATCCTAGCTGAAAAGCATATTTCTAAGTCCAATTCACAAAACTCCTTCTATGTAGAAATGTCTACTCATCAAGATTAAATTAAGTTATAAATTGATGTCCATTGGCACCTAGCACAAAACGTTTCTCTAGCAAGTGTATTTAAGTTTACAAAAAAACAAATTAAGTAATGAAGGCAAATTGAACACACATTGGTGTTGTGCATTCAACAATCTCAATTATACTATTTGTAAAAATATATACAACTGTCAAATATTTCAAACTTACTCTTTCTCATGTTTTTGATGTAAAAAACTTTTAGCATATTATCAGATTAAATTTATTAAAAGAATAATTAAAATAACAATGTATCAGAATGTGTTTTCAAACATTTTGTATAAAATCATGTAAACACTTTAAGCATATGAAGTTTGTATTCAGTGTAATATAGATAAGATGATGTGCTCATTTTAAAGCACAAAAATAATAAACACATGATGACAGACCTATCATTTCCACTATAAAGAAAAGAGCATCTGTGTTTCTGAATGTTATTTAGGAATGATGGTCATATTATGTTCTGGTGAAAAAGAGTATTTCATTATTCCATGGTAAAGTTAATAACGAATGATACAAAATACCAGAATATCACCAGAAATACCTCGTCTATAAAATTACAAATTACAGAAAGACAGCATACATATTCAATAGATATATGCTACACAGATAATATAAATAATAATAATTAAGGGCCTATTTTAAAATCATTTATTTATTTTGCATCTACAGCTTTAACTTCAGAAGACATATTTTCATGCAGAAAAGTCAGAGATGATTAACTTGGGGCATATCTTCTCAAAAGAGCTTACAACCTAAGAGACCAGCTAAGTAGCTAGAACACTCCAGATATACTTCTGAGGTGAGAATAGAAGCAATATGGCCATAGTCAACATAGAACTTGTCAAACTACTTTTTAAACTGTCAGATTGGGATTATGATGTGGTAATACCTATCGCTGGTTTTTACTAGGTGTATTCTTAGTCCTTTGTAAAGATTAAGTCATTCATTTTGGGGAAAAATAGAGAGCATGATGATGAAGTTACTTTGAGTTCAATTATGAACTTTAAAGAAAAATACAAAATAACTATTTTTATTAAAATAATTCATAATATAAATGAAAAAAATTTGTGTCTTCATCATTGTCAGAAGGGCAACATTGAGAGAATTGAGTTGTTCCATTTAGAATAATATTTCTGTCCTCTGAGATGAACCAAAATCCCAGAACATGTTTTTCAATTAGAGCTACTGTTGGTTTGATAAAACATCCTAACTAGAAGCTGCTTGGGAAAGAAAGGGTTTGTTTGGCTTACAGTTCTAAATAATAGTTCATCATACAAACAAGTGAAAAGATAAAAGGGCAGGAACATGGATGCAGAAGTTAATACAAAACTAATGGAGGAATGTTGCTTATGGGGTTACTTGAGCTACTTTCTTATGGAACTAGACACCCCAAGATCAAAGAAAGCACCATCCATAATGGCAAGGCCCTGAGCCATTGACCACTAACTTTAAGTCTGTCCTACAGACTTTCAATGAGCCTGATCTTATGGAGGGGTTTTCTTAACTATGAGTTGATCTTCTCAAATGACATTAGCTTATTTCAAGTTGATATAAAACTATAAAAGTATACAGCACAACTGACCACTTGTCAACTTAATATAGAAATGCATTACTGTTAAGTCATAACTTTTCTTTCCATCTACAAAATGACACGTTAATACTAATATCACAATATAGAACATGCTACCAACCAAAAATTTCCCACAGACTTTACGTATCCACACACCTTAAAATTCAGTCTTAACTTAAAACAAAACAAAAACAAAACCCAAAAAACAGATTCATTTAAAATTTAAAATAAATTTTAAAATTCAGTATCTTAACAAAGTTAGTAGTCAACTATTCTGCAAAATTCGACCTTTTCTGGGCAGTATTATCTGTACACGAAATGGGCAATTTTTGCCTAGTGGCTGCCTTTCCATGAACATAACCTTGACTGGAGGTGAAGATGTTCAGATCTTCTTTGAACCAAAAAGGGGCTACTATCAGGGGCAGACATGTCTTGTAGTCAAATAATCCTTAATAATGAAATAATATTAAATGTCAATTATGTGGATCTCTGATGCTTTAGAAGACTATTTATCTATCATCTATCTATCTAAAGTATATCTGTTAGCTTGTCTACACTCAGCTATCTCTAATTGAAATATCTTGAAGTCACTCTTTTTTAAATTAACCCAGAACCATGCATTTGCTATCTGACTATAAACTCGTATTGCTTAATCATCTAAAAACAGTTTGTAATAGCAGTTAGAATGACTGGGTACAAGCCTTGTATTCTTACATGAGTTGCATAGGCATAATGTCTGTCTAAGGGTAATAGTATTAATCCCAAATTTGTATCAATATAAGGAATTCCTGCCAATGAAATGTTCCAATGTAAGAAAACTTTATTTTAACATTGCATCAGTTTTAAAGATTTCTACCAATTAAGATTATGGCTACACAACCAATTCCACCTATTTCCCCCTGTTCAAAATTATGCAGACTCCCAATCCCAGGGAATTGGGCTGATGACTCTCCATGTTCTTACTGCTTGGACAATGAAATATCTTTGAATGGGAGGGTAAGGGTAGGAAAAATAGGATATTTGGTTAGACCTTAAGAATGTCAAGCCAGCAATTGTTATGCAGTTTCTGATGCCTAAAGTTCTCACTAGATCTGTCTGAAAAGTTGAATGAGGTAAGACAAACTGGAATCCATGACACTGGAGTCCATGTAGGTCAGTTCAGCATGTCTGAGGATGAGTCTCACCAAAGCTGTACACTGTAATATACAAATCTCAAAACAGAATTTAAGTACCATTAATATATCTGCACGGATTATATTATTCTGTGCAGGGTGCACAGACTACTAAAGAATGAAGTTCTGTTTCATGTATGAACATGTAAAAGACAGCTGTCATTATTATGAGCCAGTAATAAATCTTCATTTTTGCTATGTGAAGGATGGCACAAAGAATCTTTACCTGTCCTGTTGGATTCTCTTGAATTTTTCTAGTTCTTCAGGGGGTCTCTATCTGTCATATCTGATCCATATAACTCAGGAAGGGGTCCAGAGGTTATTTTTTCTTACTGTGAATACAAAAGTAGAGCCCTTTTCTCAAAGTAGAATGCCCTTTAGCTAGTAACCAGAAAGAACTTTAGCTTGACTTCTCTCCCAGAGGAATAATGTAACCACAAAAATCCAAATCATGTTCCTTTTGTTAATTAAAACAACTCAAAACAAATTAAGTAAACTAAACAAATACTGTATGAGCCTATTCATAGGCTTTTTCTAATCTGTCACGCCAGGATATTTAATGCAGAATTCTCATGGAGCCCACATTCAAAGAAATTGAGTTATCCTGCCAGACTTCAAGACTTCCCTAAAGCATTTTAGTTTTCAGTTTCCCTACTCTTCCTAAAATCCTTTTGCTTACTGTATAAGCCTATTCTCAGGCGTCTGTCATGCCAGGAAATATAACCCAAAATTCCTGTAGAGCCCCTGTCAGAAGAAAATGAGTTATCCTCCAACACATCTTCAAGACTTTTTTAAAGCATGTATTTATTTGTTTGTTTGCTTGCTTGTTTACTTTTCATACAATCTCCCTGTATCTTTTATAGGAGGCAGCAGGCTTTCCTGTCTGCCTACTGTGCTTGCACAGCAGGGCCTCCCAGCTTCTCTGGGCCCAAACCCTTTGCATTAGTTCTGAACTGCAGGTAGAATTTCCCAAGTGGCTCTGGCAAAATTGGTATTCTCTTCTATCTTTAAAATCAATTAAAACAAACTTAGAATTTTATCTTATGATTACCTGCTTGTAGGAAGCTGGCTACTTTTACTGTTTGGCTCTCTGCCTCAGAGCAACCATCTTATCTTTTTTCACAGCAGGAGAACTCAGAGCCTGTGAGTTGAGCCTGTCCCTGTGTTTTTCTTTAAGATTCCTGCTTGCTGGAGCCACGTGACTCCACTCCACTTTAGAGAAACCAATTCTCCCCTTCCTTCCACACCTGTTTCACTGTGTGTAATTAATCTGAGAATGCTAAATTAATACTGGATTCTTACCTACAACATGGGAAGCCATCTGTAGTGTGGAATTTTAAAAACACACTTGTTCTTTCTTGAGAACTCTTTCCACACTCACAGCTAGGCTCTGTGATCAGCAGTGACCCACCTCACTCACCTCTGCTAATTGCCAGCTGACACTTTTCCCATGAAAACTGGGAGCTGCTATTGCTCCAACTGCCAACCACCCCATAGCTAGCTCAGCCAAGCTGCCACGGTCAACCCCAGCTGTGCCTTTTCTCCAGCCCATCTTAGTCACCAAGGGTGGAAAACAACAGACAGCCTAGATATTTTTAAAGTAGCCAGATAACTCAATGCCTGTGTTAAGAACATCCTGTGCCATCATCCTTGGCATCTGCAGCTGCCTGCAGAGGCTACAAATATTGGTTC
Organism: Arvicanthis niloticus; assembly: GCF_011762505.2. Classification (NCBI taxonomy): domain Eukaryota; kingdom Metazoa; phylum Chordata; class Mammalia; order Rodentia; family Muridae; genus Arvicanthis; species Arvicanthis niloticus. The sequence goes on along the minus strand of NC_047667.1, from coordinate 71,110,240 downwards.
CCTGAGAGACTACATGCCTGCAGCTCCCTATCTGCTCCACAGCCTGATCCAACTCCTCATTTTCTTTCCCTTTCTTCTTCCTCCCTGGAACCTAGAAGTTTCACCTTTTTCCCTTCACCCACTGATAGGCTTCCACTTTTTTATTGACACAATCAAGAACCAATTAGGGAAACAATACCTCTACCTACATTTCCCTCTGAAAATTTACAGGCCAGATCTATATACTCTGCATTGGCCTCAACATTGTTATCTTCCCAACTTTCAAAGAGCAATTCACTAAGGTTTGAAACCTCAGTGTCCTTCTTGGGAAAATTTCGAAACTTTTTTCACAATCCTAAAAACAACATGGTCAGGTCTCTCATTGTGGTTACTATTGTTCTGGTAAAATACCATAATCAAAAGCAACTTGGGGAGGAAAAGTTTTATTTCTCTCATAGATTCCTATAGCAGTTCATCATCAAAGGAAGTCAGGGCAGGAACAAATTAAGGACAAGAACTTTGAGGCAGAGGCTAATGCAGAGATCATAGAGTGATGTTTCTTACTGACTTACTCCCCCTGTCTTGCTCAACCTACTTTCTTATAGAACCCAGGAATAGCACCACCCACAATGGGGTGGGCCCTCACCCATCATCCAGGAATTAAGAAAATCCCTACAGGTACTCACAGAGGAAGAAGTTCTACTGTATCTGATTAGGTTTGGGGACTTCCTGATTTTTTTGTGCTGTTTATCCCCTGAGCTTAACAAGCTTCTGCGGAGGATGGTATGTTTCACCTCACTATACAACAAACAACCTATGACTTATGAGCTTTTCTCTAAGATAAACATTTCCCATGGAATAAATTACTACATCAGAGTGTACTGGGTATATGCATGTGTCCTACACATGCCAGAAGATGTCACTGGATTGTGTAACTAGTTATACTAGTTTTTAAGAATTATCAAGCAAGGGTTCTGGGAATCACTGATGTGCCTTGCAGAAACAGAAATTGTTGTTACTTTTTGAGCCATCCCTTCAGTGCCTGAAGAGCCAGCTACACAAATTTATTTTAATAATCGACATCTTTAAAAGAATATTTTAGAGACTTATTTTACTCAACAACTCCTAAAGGAGAGTAATTTAATATGTACAGAGCTTTGGTTGGAAAACCATTGCTTAAAATTGAGTTTATTTCCAATATTAATATTCTTTAATTTCTGTGATAATTAAAGTTTAAACTCCTATTTCAGAGTTATCTGTGTAACAGTGTTAGTAATGACAGACTTAATCTTTTCTAACAACTGGCTGAATACAAAATACCCATAGAACCTCTGCAAGTCTCACTGTAATGCATATTTCAAAAAACCCTGCACTAAAAACAGAAAGGCTATGACAAAAATTTCCTATATACTTCATTTTGTTTGCAGAAATAAAAAGGTGGACTTTATGCAGAGGGTTCTAGCCCTACCCTAATTAAGCCTGGTAAAAAACATCTGGAGTATACTCTTTCTTTCCTCTATGCTATTTTAGTTCATTAATGTTAAAATGTGAGAATATATATGTGCACTTTAAGAAAACAATACAAAACTTTAATCCATCCACTTATTTATTTATCTTAATCTGACTTTTTGATAATTTCCCAAGTAAAATTTGGAATAATACCTTAATAGAATACATCAACATGGATTTCATATATGCAGAGTTGTTCATCAATGACTTTATTTTAAAATGTAAATAAATAGTTGAATTCACTGTATAATTTATACTTTCTATACATATGTTTATACATATGTTTTATAAATAATATATATTATACATTGAATATATGTATATATTTATGATTATAGAGAAAAAAGAAAATCAGAGGGGCAGAAAGAGTGTAACACTGATTGCAAAAATGAAGAAGTTCTGATGGGTTTTAAGGATGAAAATTATTAGGGACATGAAAATAAGTATTCTTATTTTATAGATAAACTATTTTGTCAGTATTTCTTGAGATAAAGTTTTGAGGAAAATGTTCTGTAATAAAGTCCTTTACTTGGTCAAAATCAATATTTTGTCACTGCTTTAAATAAAAGCTGTTTAGAAAATGACATAAAACAGACTCAGAGTGCTGTGCAAGGGGAGGGAAGAGGTCCTTTCACTATTAAATAAGGAATGAAAGTTCACATAAAAGAAATTCTAAAGTTAGTGTTGATTAACAGAAAGATTTGGATACACACAGAAATTAGCATTTCAGCTCCAGTGGAATGTACTAAGCATCAAAATATGGCAACATTTAATATAGGACATATGTGAGCTTTATTTAGCTTGTATCTATGGGGCTCAGTAGGCTTACAGCCAAACTGTTTAAGACTGACTGCCAAAATGAAGGGTCAGTGTTTATTTGAAATCTACAAACAACACATAAACAAACAGAAGCTATTTTTGATGTACCAATGTTAGTAAATAAATATTCTCTAAGAATATCATTTTTAAAAAATAAAATAAAAACAGAATGCACAGTTTTGAAAGAAAAATTTTAAGTTGAATTGTGTTAACTGATTGTGAGCCTGTGATATCGAATTGTTTGATATCCTTTGTGAGTTTTACTAGAACATTATCAGTTAATTTCACTGAAGGTCAAATAATTTTAATTTCCATTCTGAAAAAAATGATGTGTGTAAGTAGGTATAAAGAATGAATGAATGCTGAGATTCAGTATTCTTTTCACATATGTATTCCTATTATAATTTTTTAAATAAATCCAACCTAAAGTCATGAGCTATTTATAGCCACCTCTATGTACAATAGAATAAGGCAACATGAGGCAATATGCATTTCTAAAATGTTATATTAAGTTTGATCTATGGGCATAATAGCACAATCCATATTTCACAGAAAAAATCATAAATGAATTGAACAAATGAATGTGAGAATTCAGTGTTATGCCTGTTAACTTAACTTCTACTTCCTCTCACCAAAACAGACTATGGTTATGTCACATCCATGGTAAAGAGTGGAATGGAAAGACTTTATTTAAACTTGCAGAACCTGTTCTTGTAGAGATGATCGTCTTACAAAACAGTGTTGATCACAGGGAGAGTCTTCCCACCTCTTCTAAGATAAGATAATCTACAGACATGCCATAGACAATCGTCATCTACAAAATCCCTCATTGAGATTTGCCTCCCAGGTGAGGCTATTCTGATCAATTGGCAAATTAACCATCACAACTCCACCTCTTATAAACTTGACACACAAATGTTTGACAGAAATTACACTTTCAGTAAGAAATAATGATATAAAACAAAAGTGTCCATGAAAGAGAATGTGGAATTCTTTTTTGTTTTATATTTATTCTTTAATCATTTCTTAGAGTCCAGACTTTTGTCCCCTTCCCAGTTCACCCTCCAACTGTCCAACATCCACTTCCACCCTTACCTGTCTCTAAGAGGATACCCCCAACCCCCACCCACCCACCCAGACCTCCCCACAGCACTCTGGGGCACCAAGTCAATTTAGGGTTAGGGGTATCTTCTCTGACTAAGTCCAGACCCCAGCAGTCTGGGTCTCCCTCCTCCTCAGTTTCTTCCATCTTTTCCCTAATTCAACCACAGGGGGCACCAGCTTCTGTCCATTGGTTGGGTGTAAATATCTGCATTTGACTCTTTCAGCTGCTTGTTAGAGCTTTCAGGGATCAGTCATGATAGGCTCCTATTTGTAAGCACACCATAGAATCAATAATAGTATCGGGCACTGGGGCCTCCTGAACTGGATCTCAATTTCTGCCTGTTACTGGACCTTCTTTCCCTTAGACTCTTCTCTATTTTTGTCCATGCACTTCTTTCTGACAGGAACAATTCTGAGTCATAGTTTTTGACTGTGGGATGGCAACTCCATCCCTACACTTGATGCCCTATCTTTCTACAGCAGGTGGACTCTACAAGTTCCCTTTAGCCATGGTTGGGCATTTCACCTTAGGTCCCTCCCTTTAGATTCAGAAAGTCTCTCACATCCCAGGTCTCTGGTACATTCTAGAGGATCCCCCTACCTCCTACGTCCCAAGGTTACCTATTTCAATTCTTTATACTGGTCCTCAGAGCTTCAGTCCTGTTCTCTCTCCTAATACCCAACCATGTTCTCATCTTCCACTCACTGTTGCCTTTCCCACCCAGGTTTCGTCCTCCCCCTTCCCTCCTGTGATTGCTTTCTTCTCCTTCCCAAGTGCTATTAAGACATTCTCACTTGGGTCCTTCAGGTTGTTAGCCTTCTTGAGTTCTGTGATTGCATCCTGGGAATTCTGTACTTTTTGACTAATATCTACTTATGAATGAGTACATACCATGCATATCCTTTTGGGTCTGAGTTACCTAACTCAGGATTATATGTTCTAGTTCCATCCATTTGACTGCAAACTTATGATATCTTTGTGCTTAATAGCTGAGTAGTATTCCATTGTGTAAATTAGCCACATTTTCTGTATTCATTCTTCTGTTGTGGGACATATGGTTTGTTTCAGCTTCTGGCTACCACAAATAAAGCTGCTATGACCATAGTGAAGCGTGTACTCCTGTGGCATGGTGGACCATCTTTTTGGCATGTGCCCAAGAGTGATATAGCTCGGTCTTCAGGTAAACTATTTCCAATTTTCTGAGGAACCTCCAAATTGATTTCCAGAGTGGTTTTACCAGTTTTCAACCCCACATCACCTTGCTCAAAGCTCAAGTCCAAGTGGATCAAGGACCTCAACATAAAAACAGATACACTAAACCTATTAGAAGAGAAAGAGGGGAAGATCCTTGAACTTACTGGGACAGGGGGGAATTTCCTTAATTTCCAATGGCTCAGGCTCTAAGATCAAGAATTGATAAATAGGACCTCATGAAACTGGAAAGCTTCTGTAAGGCAAAGGGCATAGCCAATGGGACAAATAAGCAATCTACAGATTGGGAAAATATTCATTAACCCCACATCTTATAGAGGGCAAATATTCAAACCATTTAAAAAAAATCAAGAAGCTAGCCATCAAGAAACCAAACAACCAAATAAAAGAATGGTGTATACAAAAGCTAGAGAAATGGCTCAGTAGTTAAGAGTACTGTTTGTTCTTCTAGAGGTCCTGAGTTCAATTCCCAGCAACCACATTTTGTCTCACAACTATTTATAATGTGATATGATATTCTTTTCTGGAATGTAGATGTATATGTAGATAGAGCTCTCATATATACATAAAATAAATAAATCTTTTTTAAAAGTGGGTTATAAAACTAATCAGAGAATTCCTAACAGAGGAATCTCGAATGGCTGAGAGGAACTTAAAGAAATGTTCAAAGTAGTTAGTGATCAGGGAAATGTAAATCAAAATGACCTTGAGATTCCACATTACACAAATCAGAGTGGCTAAGATCAAAAACGCAGATGAGAGCACATGTTGGGGAGAATATGCAGAAAGAGGAAAACTCCTCTATTGATGGTGGGAATGCAAACTAATAAGGAACCAAAAAAAAAATTGGAGGGCCTCAGGAAGTCACAGAGTCTTGAGAAATGAGCAAAATAAGGAGAGTATATTAAAAAGAAGCAAACAAACAGACGAAAGATACCCAACGAACAAATGTAAAGGACAAAAACAGCTATAGTAAAGCAGAGTGGATGAGGAAGGGTAAGACACTCTATAGGAAAAATGGGTGATTTATAGAAGAAAAAAGAGTACTGATTTTAATAAATGAGTTCTTAGGAGATAAATTGATGCTGGGGGAATAACGTAGGTTTAGCATTATTACATGTTATTCAGTTCACAGATCAAAATAATTGTTTTAAAAACAAAACCCAATAATTTTTGAGGATGAAGGTATTTTGAAGAACAGATTTATAATCAATTATCTGAAAATATAATTAAAAATAACATATGATCCATGTAAATGACATTGCAAAACTCATTAATTTTTACAATTAATAATTTTTAAGATGTATCATTAGGTAGGAAGAGACAGCACTCACATACCTTATCAGCATTTATGAAGCTGAGGCTATAGACTTGCAGTGAGTCTGAGCTGCTTTGGGTTACAGAATAAGAGCCTGTCTCAGACAAGCACTCCAATAGTAGTAAGTAAATGAATGGATGATAAATAAATTTTAAAAAAATGCTCAAACTAAGTAAAGACAATTGACAAATATTTGAGGGGAGAGATGATCTAACTATTAATTCTGGAATGCTAAAAAATGAAAACTTTTTCACAGTTATTTAATATGGATCAGCGATTTCATGTTCATATCTTTATACTCATTCAATAAAATACACCATCCAGATACATATTTGTAGGCTACGTGAAACACATGGGCAAATGTGAAGCAATGAGACCAAGATTTATTCCACTTATTTACTAGGACAACTGGATTGAAAGCAAACTGTAAATTATACATTGCACTGAGTACTAAAAGCCATCATATAAATATTAAGTGTGTACAACATGCATGTTATGCATTGGAAGATATTGCACAAGGAGTCTTGGATTCGAGATATTACTTATTACATAGACTTATTGGATGACATATGCATTAGCTTGGATCTAGCAAAATACCAAAAAGTATATAAATTATCAGGTGTCTAGTCTCAAAGTTTTTGAGACTAGGAAGTAAAAAATTAAGTTTTATGTTGTTTTGCTTGCTGTTGAAGACTCATATGAATTGAAAACTTTAAGTATGTGCAAATTTAATCAAGACAAATAAGAAGGGTCTTAGCTTCTTCTGGCATTTCTAAGTTAATGAACTAACAGTGGCATTCACTATATTGCTTGATAATAAAATAATGATTCATCAATAATTAATTTGCAATATTATCACAAGGGGGTCTAAAGGATAAACACATGAATTCTTAAGGGAATCAGAAATGAAGTCCACAATAATATCAGAAGATTTGGTGGATGGCACTGCTTTTCTTTAGAATAATTTCTTCAATGATTACTGGCAGGAAAAGTGATCAAGCCCAAAGAAATACATTTAATAAATTGTGCATTTAGTGAACTTTTAGAAGAAAGCACACTGTAAATAAAAGTTACCCCTGTCTTATTATGTTCTATTTATTCTGTCATATAACTTTAGTTTTAATGTTATAATTATTTTTCTCTGGCACTAGCTATTGAGTATTATACATAACTATCCCTTTAGAAAATGTAATTTTAATAAGTTGTTTACTAAATACATAATTAGTGACTTGAAAGCTATTAAATTAGTTAGAAAGGGAAACGAGAGAGGGTCTAAAATATGTAGAGTATATAAAATATGTAAATCATTGAATACACAGAAGACAATGATGGCAGGAAGAGATAAGAAAATAATTTCTCATCTGTACTCTTCTCAGCATTCATATCTTCCATGCTTCTACAGAACAACTTATTGACTTTCTAAGAGCTAGTAGATTTTTTTAAGCCCAGAATTTCAATGTCCGTACACAATCATCCCTAAAACATGGTTAGATCTCTTGCAGCAATACCTCCTATCCCAGTAACAACTTCTCTTTCATGGTCAAAATTGCTGGGGTGAAACATCATGTCCAAAAATCAAGTTGGAAAAGGTTTATTTAGCTTATGCTTTGATATCTCAGTTTATCATTAAAATAAGTCAGGACAGAAGGTCAAGCATATCAGGAACCTGGACTCCAGTTGGACATCAAGGAAGAGTGCTAGTTAGTGATTTGCTTTGCATGATTTGCTCAAGCTGTTTTCTTATAAATCACAGTACCACTTCAGGTATGTTCCCAACAGCAATGGACTGGAATCTCCTCCCATGAATTACTAATTAAGAAAATGCCCTACAGGCTTACCTAAAGCTGGATGGTGTGGAAGTATTGGCTCAATTCATATTCTCACCTTTTAGATGACTAGGTGACTCTAACTTGTGTCAAATTGCCATAATACTAGCCAGTACAGAGCCAGTTGCATTAATTTCAAGGTCATAATCAGCTATTTAAAGAGTGTAACCTCATCTTGGAACACATAAGATTCTTCTTTAAACTTAAAATAAACATATTAACTAATATTAATAATTAGAGATAAATATAAAATGTATTTGCAAATAACAGCAATGATATGTAAATTCACAAAATACATACTGATAATAAATGCAGTTTACTTTTTCCAAACTCTATACACACTGGGTTGCTCTAATCTAAAAAATGAACTGGTTTCTCACTTATATGTATGTTCACTCTAGCAAGGTCATAAAACCGAACCTCTTAATGGCATGTAATAAATTCATAAGATATACTTTAATTTTAATCTCACATTATGCAAATAATCCAAAATTATTTTAAATTTTGATGATTTTCGGGTAAGAGAAGTTCATATTGAACTGGAGTGAATGAAAGGTTAAAATGATTACATCTCTTACAGATTTGATGGTTTAAATATTTTATTTACAATTTTTTATTAATGCCCCATTATGCTCTAAATGCTGGAGACTAAGGAAACATCAGAGACGAGGCTAACAGCTGAACCCTTTTATCTGGAAGTTTGTATTTCTTGTAAACATTGTGGTGCTGAACACAGAGATAGTTAAGATCCAGTGTGGTTTGTATTAATCCATGAACACTCATATTCTCTGTGTGAAAGAATGATAATTAATGTGATGATCTGTACAACTCTGCATGACAAGGGAGTTAGGGCTTTGACATTCTTGATTTCAAGCCAGATGAAGAGTCACATTTAGTCAAAGAGGATTAGTATAAAATGCCATGAAGCACAGGGAGTCCTTGATCCTGAGATTCCAACAGACATAACACAGAAAACAGTTCCCATTCTAGATAGTTTTCTTTAGAATGGATAAGGTAATTAAGAAAATGATAGAACAACACAGATACACAGACACACACAGTCAGTCTCTATCTATCTAGCATCTATCTATCTATCTATCTATCTATCTATCTATCTATCTATCTATCTATCTATCTCTCCCTCCTTTCTCCCCCCCTCTCTCTTTCTCTTATCTCTTCAAGGTCTGTAGCATATACCCTATAAATATTCAGCAGTAATTATTGAAGCTGTTGTTATTACTATGTTAAAAGCAGAAGCACATCTTACAAAATATGATGTGGCCTCAAAAGATGTATCTGTATCCATATCTTCATAGTCAATAAAGAAGTGATAAGATTCCATGTTTCTATTAGGTGTGGTGATGAAATATGTGCTCACAATTACGCTACAGTTTTTACTTTAATACTAACAAAAGTGGAACAATTCCTTTATTCTATGAGGAAGATAACTTTGGCTTTTATTATGGCTTCCATTTCATGGGCATTATTAGATACAACTTTTATTATATAGATATATAGATTTTATTTATTTTATATATTTTATTTATTTTATATATTTATTTTATTTTATAGATTTTATTTATTTATAACTTTTATTATATAGATATATAGATTTTATTATATAGATACAACTCATGAAAAATTTTATTTTATTTTATTTTAAAAATTTTATTTTATTTTATAGATTTTATTTATTTATAACTTTTATTATATAGATATATAGATTTTATTATATAGATACAACTCATGAAAAATTTTCAAGGAGAATATTTTTAATTGTAGCAAACTGGCACCCAAAAGTGATTCTTTAAGGTGAAAAAAGTTAAAAAATTAAAACCCCATTGAAATTATTTAAAATAAAGTTTATATATTTCATGAATGTAGTTGTAGATATTGAGTTGATAGTCAATTTGTAATACTCAATTTAATTATTTTAATTTTTGTCTTTCTATTGTATTGTTTTAAAGTCTAATTTACCTGCTGCTATATATTTATTAACTTTTTAAATATTTCATATAATTATATTATGATACTATTCTATTCATCACAAAAGCTCATTCTTTCTCTTTCCTACCACCCTATCTTATCAGATTGATGTTCTTTTTCAGAAAAAATTAAAACCAATAGAAATAATAATATAAAAAGAAAAAAATGAAAATTAAAATTACAAAAACAAAGTCATGCAAAATATCAATCAATCAAACAAACAGACAAACAAACAAAACCATGGATTCAGTTTTGTGTTAACCAATTGCTCCTGGGCATGGACCATGTCCTGGGGTGTGGTTGATATATGTACTGTCACTCCATTGGAAAAACACATTTTTTCCTCTCCCAGCTGGACTCAATTACAAATAGCTTCCTGGTTAGAAATAGGACTTTATACTCATACTCACTCTTCTTCTCTGTATCAAGATTTTGCCTATCTTGAATTTGTTCAGGACTTGTGTATACTATCACAATTGTGGGCACTCATACTGGGACCATATAAATTGATATATATGTATATATATCAATTATATATATATATATATATATATATATATATATATATATATATACTGTCTAGTTTTATCTGGATCAACATGTTTATTTGTAATCATCTACTACCTCTGGTTCTTACAATCTGCCTATGTCTTCTACTATATATGTATCCCCAAGTCTTGAGAGAACATATGTGATAAAAAAAAATTCCATTTTGGCTAGAGTGATCCAAAATCTGTTACTCTCTGTCCAGTTGTGGGTATGTGTGTTAATTATATCTGCTACAAGAATAAGATTCTCTTTGGACAGTTGAATGATGCAATGAACTATGAGTATAATAATGTGGTATTAATTTTATGTTTGTTTAGCAGAGAAATAATAGTCAATTTCCTTAGGGCCCATGAACTGTCTACTGTCAACAGGTTCTTGGTCACTTCAGCAGTATAGGCAAGGATTATTTGATAAAACTGATCAAATAATACTGAGTTACTCCAAAAATATGTGCGTCACAATTGAACCAATATATCTTGCTGCAAAATTACAAAAGCCTCTCTGAAATCACATATCATGTGAATGAATTTACAGAAAGTATACGACATATTCAAAAGGAGAAAAAGGTGATTTAATGCTTGCCAAAGGCTAGATGAAAGAAGCAAGAAACAGTTCATGGGTAGTACCTATGAAATGGTTTGGGCTAGTCCTTTGATAGTGATGAAAATGTTCTGGAACTAAACAGAATTGACAGTTTAAAAGATCAGCTTGATTTTCAAGACAAAGTTTCACTGCAAATTATAAAACATCGCAAGACCAAAGTAAATGGAGAAAATTGAGAAGAAATTATTTTTAGTAATGGTTTTCTGGCTCACATGTGCCAGATAATGGAGATTTGTATAACAAAATTTATGAAATCAAGAGTAACTGAAGTCATTAATGAAGCCAATAAACTGTCCATTTGTTTATTAGGTAAGACTTTGGTGAGTGTTTCAAATATTTTTCCTGTGTCATTAAGCCTTCTCCAGCTAATAACAATTCATCTCTATTATTGACCTTACTTAAATGTGCAGAAAATATATTATAAAGTAATTAAGTATGGAATAAGTTAAAGCACTCTAAGATCACAAAACTTAAATCTAAAACTTCAGAACAGATTTTGATTTGTAAAGAATAGAACCTGGTACTATCATTTACAATAGAGCAGTTGCTACCCAACATTGTAAATGTAAGCAACATGTGTAAGAATTTAGTATGCCAATCTACGTGTGTGTGTGTGTGTGTGTATAACCATAACAGATTGTAAAAATGTACATGAACATTTTCATACACACATATAAATATATACATATATATATGCATGCATTCATATATAAATAAAAATAGAATTTCACATAGAATGTTTTACTACTCAATGAATATCATTTCAACTGCATGCCACATATATAGCTTCAAATATTATATATGTATATATTCTTATCTTATATATTCTAAGTTCTTATTTAAATATTGAAATTTTGTATACATATGTGCATAGGTGTCTGTGTGAATGTTAATAAGCATGTTTCAACAGTGGTATCATTTCTTAGAATTTATTCAACCTTAAAAAAAATTAGATCACTCTGTTGTCATTTGTTACAAGTAGATGATTGTTTTATGAAAGTTGAGAACTGTATTAATCTATGGCTGTAATGATGAATCATTTGGGAACTGGTTTAGTGCTTTAACCCTTATGGCCAGAGACTTCTCTACTATCAGTTCTTGGGTACCAATTATGGTGAAAGTATCAGTTTCATCTTGGAGCATGGGCTTTAAATTCGACAAGAAAGTTGTTGATTACTCTCATAATGTTCAGTCTACTATTGCCCCAGTAGGCATATATTTCCTGGCCAATTATTATTATATTATTATAGCTCCCAAGGTGCACAGCTCAATGAGACTGATGATTACGTTTCTCCTCAAGTATTATACCTATTATGTTCTTTCACTATGACAGCAGGCTTATAAAGAGAAATCTTCAATTTAATTTTCCCATGTTCTATGACTCAAATATTTGGTGTTTTCTGTAATAGAGTCTTATTATCATATTCCAAAAGATAAACAGAAGACTGTGTGTAATGGTTGGGTGTCTGTGAGTTATTTCTAACCAACAGCTCCCAATGACGTAATTTTTTGTTGGCCCTGGGCTTTATATTTGTTGCTTTGTGTCTAATAGGGGCATTGTAATTTTCCTATAGAGTAAGTCCCTTCAAAGTCTTTTTTATATATGTGGGTGCACATACTTTAGGAAACTTCCACAGTATTAGGTTTCCATGTGATTTTTAAAAAAGGTCTTCAGTGTTAGTTATCCCTCCCTTTACAGCCTCTTCTACCATCCTCTCCTATCCTTCATGTCTTGAAATCCCTACTAGTCCATTGTGCTCAGTTAACCCATTCATTCTCTCCTTCCTTTTAAAGCCCCTTATCTTTATAGCTCCTTACACATTTCTTGACCTTTATAGTTATCTCTAATTAGACATTCATATATAGAGTTTCAAAGCTAATATTCATAAATGAAAGAAAATATACCATTTGTTTTTCCTGATGTGGGTTATCTCAGTTAGAATGACTTATCCCAACTATACTTTTGGTATATGTGAATTTTATTTGTTTTAACAGTTAAATGTATGAATACATCACATTTTCTTTATCTATTCATCAGTTGATGGACATCCAGCTCTTTCAATTTCCTAACTAGCAGTAGAGTAGCCACAAATAGGGATGAGTAGGTATTTCTGCAGTAGATATGTACTCTTTATTATATATGCATATGAGTAGTATATGTAGATCATGTGGTAGATCTAGCTTTCTGAATATGCTCCACTCTGTTTTCCAGATTGCCAGCATGAATTTACACTGCCAGAATTTGTAAATAAATGTTTGCCTATTCTCAAATTCTCTATAGCATCTACTCTCATTTGACTTTGAGATTTTACTAATCTGATTTGGATAAAAGGAAATCTTAAAGTTGTTTTAATTTCCATTTCTCTGGTGGTTAAGGATGTTTAACAGTTTTAAAATGGTTCATAGCAATTTGTACCTCATCCTTTAGGAAGTCTGTTCAGTTTCATGACTGATTTTTAATTGAGCGGTTTACTTGCTGTGTTTTTTGAGCTTTAAAAATATATTATCAGTATAAATCCTAAGTCAAATGTTAAAGATTATTTTCAGTATTGTACACTGTCACATTACTTGAGATATGATGTCCTGTGATATATAGAAGTATTTTTAGTATAATAAGATTCTATTTATGATGTATTGTTCTAAATGTCTCTGCTATCAAGATCCTGTGCAGAAAGCTCTTTCCTGTTCCAATGAGTTCAAACATATTAGCTACATTCTTCTCTATCATCTTCATGGTACTTAGTCTTATGTGAAGGTCATTGATCCACTTGGAGTTGAGAGTTTTGTGCAGCATGAGTAATTAAGATTTAGGTTTATGCTTCTAAATGTAGTTACACAGTTTGAACAATACCCATAGTTGAACCCACAGTTTTTTCAGCAATATTTAACAGCAAATTCTTTCATATGTACAGAAAAATTATGACATGATTCATAAAACAACATTAAAAAGTAAAATAAATACATATATGAAATATCAACATAGTTCATTTCTAAGAGCTGATGTGTGTTACACATAATTGTTGTGATGTATTTCATTAAGCATTTTTATGTTTTTTTAATTCAACACCACAACAAAAACCTGAACAATGTGCGGAATTACATTTGCATAATAGTTACATCAATGGGCAAATGTAACTTCAATTTAAAATTATAAATTTTTGATCCTATTATTATATATAGCATGCAAAGTAGTACAGACCACTAATAATCATAACACATCTATTTGATATAATGCTGTAGTTGTAAAGTTTATTTAATTTTACAACTCTTAAAATATGAGTTTTTCTTTGATTGAATCTTCTAAATATACACATTTTAATCTGGCTGTACAAAAGAAAATTGCTGGGTTTTGGTTTTTTTACTTGTTTTTTGTTTTTGGTTTTGGTTTGACTAAATATTACATTTCCTTTGGTGGATTGCTTGTTTGTTTGTTTACTTGCTTGCTTTGTTTTATTTTTTCTTTGTTGAAGATCATTTCTATCTCAAGTACATGCACACAGTATTTAATTCTCTATGTAACTAGAAATTACAGGAATGAGGCTTATCATAAAGTGGTGCCTATATTAGTTTTTATTTTAGGAATGTGAAATTATACTTCTACACACATGAGTGTGAGTTATCGGTGTAAGGCCACACTCATCAATAGCTGCATTCTAACCACAGCCTTTCTCTCGTATAAGAAGAAATTTCTTTGAATGAGATTTTCTGCTGATTTAGATGTAAGCTCTCTGAATAGAATTCACTCACAGTCCATTCCACTGAGGCCCTAGTACAGTCTTTCTTATGAGAATTACTACCACATAAGAATACTCAGCTTATATTAAATCTTATCTACATTGATTGTAGCAACACTGTGTGGCCAAATGAAGATTGGAACTAAATTCCAAGCAAAAGACTAATAAAATAAATTCACCATCTAGTAGAATGACTACCTTGAATTGTATATAGGTAGATAAAATGTAGGTTGAAGCAAGAAGATTACACCAAAGTAAGTCATATATGTACTAAATAGATACTTATTCTCAAAAAAAGTGTACTTATGAGTATAAGAATATAAATATAAACCCATAGTTTATAGAATGCAAAATGGATAATTACAGTTTTATAGCTTGCTTCTAGAGACAAAACTCCTTTGAAAAGGTTTAAATTAGCAGGTATGCACTATCTTCTCATTTATGGTTCAGCTCTTTAGAAATATTTTGTAAAATAATTAACCATGTCCGCATAACTCAAATGACTCATCTGCACTACTCACTACACATATTTTCTCACAACATTTTTGCCCAACCCAATCAATTATACCACACTGAAACCACCTTTAATGTAGGGAATTTTTGAACTTTCATTTTAGTTAGGTTTCATAGTTTAAGATATCAATGATAAATTTTTATTCAACAAATATTACTGCATAGATATGTAATATTTACTTTATTGTACTGGTGAAATATAGTTTCACTCTGGCATAGATATGAGGAGGGGATTTTATAAAAGTATTTCAACATTATTTTTCATTTTCAGCCTATAGTGAAGTTTTAAGAGACTTAGACACCCCTCCCACAAACACACACACACACACACACACACACACACACACATACATGGTATTTGACATGGTAAGGGCAATATGAATTTAAAATAAAAAAGAAATAAACAAAGGTTAAATATTAGACAAGCAACCCATACACCCTTTAAAATATATTATCAAGTGATCAATGTTGAAGTAACTAAATAGTGCCAAGAAAAATGCTTAAGGAGCTTGCCAAGATGCCAGATGCTCTCATTGCTAAATTATCTACTGCAGATTGGCACCACATTCTACAACTGGCGTGCCTATAGGTGCCATTCATACTGCAGTGCCATACACAGCCAACTACTGATTTAAAAATAGTTTACTTATTATTCAAATGTGAACATTCCCTGTACATTTTCTTTAATTTCATAGGGAATTTATTAGTTTTTCTAAAATCAGGAATGAAAATAAAATAACACTTGCAAAACTGTTCTTGCTTCATGTAAATAGATTGTCAGATTAAAATGCTATACTCTTCATCAGCTCCAACTCTTCCTACCGTCACTTACATCTTGCATCTGTTGAACCCCATTCTAAAACATTGGCTTACCAAAAGAGGAAAGAAAATAGAAGTTTATCATTTTATGCTAAAATGCTGGTGTTCTATGTAGAGTGTCTTTTAGCAAACAACAGAATGGACCTCTTCAATATGTGGCTGCAATATTTTTATATTTTAGAGAGCTATTTTAGTAAAATACTTAAAACAATATAGGATTATCTATGGTTAAATGTTCACGCTTACAGAATTGAGAAAACTATGATGTATTTTAAGGAGATGAAGATCTTTCTATCATTCTTTGACATTCTCCAAATGGCTTCATCACTATTGGGATTGATTATGACAATTTATTCCCAACAAAACAGTGGAATTTAGGAAAAAGTAATTCTTAGTATACCAGGGAGTTTAAATAAAGGTGTTAATTTAGATTTTCTAATGTAATTTTTTCTAAACATGTTAAGAACATTTAAGAGTTTTGGAATTGGTTTATCTGAAGGTAAAAAAAGCCTTTAAAATTATCATTTTCATTTTAAGGAAATCATGTTTCTTTCCTCGCTATTTCAGAACATTTTCACAAGAGAAAGGAATAGTATCACCCATCACCAAAAGATATAATATGCATGCATAATGAATCTGGAGTATATTACTGTAGTCATTTTTTAAGAATGTGCCAAACAATTTTTCTATAGGAACAATTCTCTATTTGCCAAGGATTATAAGGAATGAAATTATTTAATATTCTACAAAGTAGTAGCTCCTGTTAATGACAATCAACATGTTAAGTGTGATATAAAAAAACACAGAGTCAACAACTTCATTTTTCTATGTAAGCGACTGAAAACTCTAGGTAGAATTTCAGAATCTCATGCCAATCATGTGTCTTTAAATAAGAAGTAAAATAAGTTTAGTCAATGAGATGATGTCATCACCAGGTGTATATCTTTCTATAGCAAATGTTGCTCATTGTAATGTGTGAGGATTAAAGTTTAATGCAATGTATATTAAAGGAATAAAATGGAGTGTCATCCTTATCTTGTATTTAATAAAGCCTATAATAGCTTTTGAAATTTAAGCACATAGGAAGAATATACATTCATTTGTGTGCGTTTAATAATACTTGTCTGAAAGCTTGTTTGTTAAATAGTATATAATTTATTGTACTTAAAATAAAATTATTATATTTTGTGGATATTTTACAATCTTTTGTGAATTGTGATGATTCATGTTTCAAACATAAAGTCTATGCAATATTTAACCTAAGCTTATGCTAAGATAATAACAATTTGCTTTTTGGATATATAAATATATATATGCATACTATATATACTTATAAAATATATGAGCATATATATTTCCAAGAAAAAACCGCAACCAGTGGAAAAATGTAGATTTTTTTTCTTAAAATACCATGCTATTATTATTAAATCAGAAAGTGTCAGATTTAAAGAGACTTGTACAATGCAATATTATTTTCTTTAGCCAGACTGAAGACTTTCCCCTGGGACCTTGTTTGCCAGGAAGAATTCAGGGCTGGAGAATATCAGCAGCTGGCATGATAATGAGTCCACTTCATTGCAAATGAGTTCATTATTATTCCATTCCCGCTGTCTTGTAATTCACAGTTGCATGGCATCTATACATAAATAAAAAATAGGTATTGTGCATAGCTAAGCTCAAGTGATATGTAAGAACTGTATTTGCAAACAAAAGAGAGTAGGATGCAAAAGCATATGAAGCTACCAGGTAAGGAAGGAGAACACAGTCAGATGTTTTACAAAGAACTGGAAGATAAAAAAAAAATCAATTTTAAAAATGAGAGCGATGCATACTAATAGTCACGTTTGCAACAATCTTCTTTATCTTATTATTATTTGATCACATTAAGGAAAATTTATGTATTTTTTCAAAAAGCATACAGTTTACATACAGTTTTACAATAGTACAGCAAAAACAATCCCATTCATACTTATTAGTAAACTATTAGGTACTGCTATAATTGGAATTATTAAATTTCCGTTAAAATAGATTTCCTGACTTTAAGATCGAATACAGTTTGAAACAGAGCAGATGAAAAGTAATCTTGAATTAGATAGTACAGAAATGACTCAAACAAAATTTGAGATGCAATAGTTAAAAACAAAAAACAAAAATAACTTTCAAGTTTTAGAAATAACTGAAATAGTTAAACAAATCTAGAGTGTTTCAAAATATGATCAAGAAATAAATATTCCAGATTACACGTAAAATTTTAGTTCTGATACAAGTGTTTTTGAAAGGATTTGGAAGATGTTTGGGAGAAACAGTGTTGACTGTTTAATTCAGAATAATATAAAGTACATTGTAATGTGAGAAATGTAATTTAACATGTAGAGTTACCTTTTAACATGTTTAATCAAATGTTTCTATTTAGAAAATGAAAAAAGTTTAATAAAATATATTTATGATATAATTAAACATAAAAGCTAAATAAATGTGCTTTGTAGAAAGGATTAATATTTATTAAGTGCATATAATTATAAAGTGCTTACAGACTAGTGTAACCTTCATGCTAGCATCATAGGAAAAAAAAAACTGAGCTGCAACATGTTTTTAAACTGGGAAATTAGGAGAGGACAGAATTCTGGTTGTGGACAAATACAGCACTGAGGAAAGAACAAATTTTTTTATTTTTTTTAATTTTCTTTTCAAAATTTATGAAGTAAAGTATATATTTTGAATATTGTGGTGAAATGTTAAACTTTAAATTTACCAAAAAGAAACTGAAATCAAGAATATTTGTATATTTTTTTAATAAAATACAGTTATCTATTATTACAAAATGAGAAAATATTAAGGCAATTCAATCAAAATCCAGTATTCTTGAATTCAAGTACTATTTGAGAAAATTTTGTTTCTTTTGTTTTCATTTGAAAATTCAAGTTATGTATGTAAATTAAAAGTAGACTAGAAGACAAGAAAAGTACTGTAAAATTAACACCACAAATGTCAGAATTGGCATTGCTGTTTCTGAAGGTACTTAGAGGATGATGGTATTTGCTTCATCCCATGAAACATAAATCCTTTCAGTTCAGGGAATTGCTATCTAGAAATGGCCTATGTCTAAATGGTAGTACTCACCAGCACAGCCTTTCTGTAGAAAAATATGATTTTCAATGGGCATTTTACTTCTCTCTATTTGCTCAGGAAATTCTAGTTTGAAAAAAAAAAAGTAGCACATATTTAAACAGAAAACATATTTTCTTTAAGATAAAACCTGAGAATAACTACACACTTTCATGCCTGATAAAATAACATGTTCACTTTTGATTTCGTTACTGTACAGGTTTTTTTTGTAATCTACTGCTAATAAAATTAAAATACTTCTCTGTACCTGTAGTTCTCTATTTAAATTACAAGAGCATGTATTATAAATTTTGGTAATGTAGTAACTTATTATGTCATTATTTAAAGGACACAAATTCTTTACAGAAGTGTTAGTCTGATTTAAAATTCAGAATCATTTAACTCTTTACAAAGATTTGGCTTCATTTATATCTTCAAATAAACCATATGTTACACAAATGCCATACATTCTTATAGATTGTTTTATGTAATAAAGAGTTTCTCTCCATTTAAATAATATTCCTCTACTTATAAAGACAAAATATAATAAAATAAAATGAAGAACCTTTAAAAACTGAAAAGGATGTAAAATCACAAGTTATACCTATCAAGAGTTACCTTATCTGTTTACAAATCATATTGAGCTAGTATGTTGGCAAGCCTAGGATAGGAATCCTCAAGGGTGTGAAATATTGCTTCCCTTGTCCAACTGTTTCTTGGACTCAAGAGAGTAAATACTTAGCCAACTCTTTCCAGACTGCAGGAGGACAGCATTTGATTCATAGCCCTGGTGCTTATCAAAATGAATGCAGTGTTCAGGAAAATAACATATTGTAAAAATGGACAAGGCATTTGTTACTTTTAAACTAAAAAAAAAAAAAAACCTTGTTTCCAGGTCCTCATAATTTCATGTTTCTGCTTTCCTTTTTAAAAAAATATAACTATTCAAATTTCATTTATTTTTCAGCTTTAAAGTGCATCTATCTTTGAAATGTCAATCTCCCTCACTGTAATTATATAAGTGTTTCCGATGATTCTCTATGCCACAAAGTTAATGTCTTTTCAAGTTATTCTAAAATACATAGATTTAGTCTTGGCTATGCTGAGCAATACAGTGCATGTATGTCATACTCTGCTTTTATTATTTTTCATAAATCTATTAATAAAAGCCATAAGAAGCAGTCATTAAACACTGTCTTAAATGCGTACTTACCCAGACTGACTGAAGAGACACTAACTTGCCCTTGATATGTATAATGTACTTTGGTGTACAAATAAGGAACATGAAGTAAATTCACTAATTATTTTGCCACTTTGAGTGTGACAGGCGTGACAAAACACAACGGGATTCTGTCCTTCACAATAAGATATTATTTTCTTTGCTGGGAACCTGAGTAAGACTACATTCCTAAGACACACTCATCATGAATAGGTCAAATCATGCCAAGCTGACAGCTATAGGAAGGTTCTGACACTGGACTGTATTTTTCACCAAAGACAATTAGAAATTTCTACCCCATGACATATGCAGATTATAAATAAAGTAAGCACAGAAGGACCTGACATGAATAAACAGAGACTGCCAGTAGTCATTATTTGTTTTATGTTGACATGGTCTGATCAGTGGACACCCTGTGATTGGCTAAAGCTTAGCAGTTATTACTAGCTTAGAATTAGGGGGTCATTTGCAAAGTAAAATCTATTCTGTGTTATATTTTACTGGCATGCCATTGTAAGAGTCGGTATGGAAGCTGCTTAGAGCCAATTTTTTGTTCAGGTATGAAAAGTGGCTTATCCCAAATATATGCCAGTTCTATATGATTTATGCTCGTGTTCAAGAAAATTGGTCTCTATTCTGAATAATTATTGCATCCTGAGCTATAGTACTAGAATGTATTGTAGAGTACTAGAATGTACATTTACTAGAATGTATTGGTTTATTTACATATTTATATTTATTTTTGAGTTAGAGTAGCATTACTGAACTTGAATTTATAGTGATCTTTTCAACTTAATCTACAGAGTTCTGTTCTGGTATTTCATATATAGCCACCATGTTGAGTGTGTGAATTGAATGTGAATAGTCTTCTAAATGCTGGATTATTTGACCTCTTCCACGGATGCTGCTACTGAGTAGGACTGTTGTAGAACCAGAGTTGCCTCACTGGCGAAAGTGGATTTCTAGGGATGGACCTCAAGATTTTATACTCTGCCTGCAGCATTTTCTTTTTAGGCTCTCTGCTTCCTGAGTGACAAAGTAATTCTATTTAAAATAGAACACACAATCTCTAGTACTTTTGTGATTTCAATGCTACCTGTAAGAATGATTTAGTAAAAAAACTAAGAAATAAACAAATACAAAGGTGTAGAGAACAATGTGTTTTTTTTGTTGTTGTTTTTTTTTTGTTGTTGTTGTTGGTTTTTTTTTTTGTTTTTTGTTTTTTTTTTGGAAGCAATCTTTTATGAGGAATCAAGAGGCTAATCAACTTCCTGTATTCCAGATGGATGAGTGTGAAGGTAAATAATTGAATATTTAGTAGAGTGGACACTATTAATTAGGTGCACAAAAGTCAGACTTTCAGTGACTTTTAGGTTATTCTTGTCAGATGTTTGGTGGCTATCATCTCACAATTTTATATTGAAAATATAGAAATTTTGCATGGTAATAGGATTAAAAATATTTAGGAGGTAAGAAAATATGTATTGCTTTATTGGTTTTTTTTTTTTTTGGATGAGTTCGAAGTGGTGAAAAATCACAAATGTTGGGCAACACTGTACCACTGAGTCTTAGTCAGTTCTCCATCATTTTTCTTTTCTCGCTGTTTTCACTTTTTTTTATTTTCCCCTTCTTTCCATCACCTCTCCCTCTTTTGTCTTCTCCCTTTTCCTCCACTCATCTTTCTTTTTCCATACAAAAGGCTTACATTACATTGTCAAAGATATTGTTTAATTTAATCATTAGCCCTCAGCAGCCTTTAATGTAATCTATTATGGCCTCAGATCATCAAGAAGCTGAACTTCCAGTATTGTACCACCAGTCCTCAGCAAGAGACAAGCAGCAAATGGCTATAGGAATACAGGCTTAAAATGAGCACCAGAGAATGAGAGCATTGTCAAGATATAGTTGCAGGACAGTGGATGAATAGTGATAGCTGGCCATTGTAATAGAGACATTAAATGACAGGATGTAGCACATCATTGAAAGGGATCAGAGATGATGATAGCAGTTAATCAAAAGAATTGTATTTAATAAATACATATACCAAAGCAGGAGAAGAATTACAGTCAAGGTTCCTAATTAAAGCTAAGATAAAATAGTGTTGTTTGAGATCAATTGTTTTATATAAATACTTTCATTAAAAAGGAAAATATAATGTTACTTTTTAGAGAAATTTGAGAAATTAACATCAACAGGATTAACCAAATGAATGTAGCAAAAATACAGTGAAATAAACCAATGGCTGCTCAAACTTTTTCTAAGGAATAATCATTAAAATTATAAAATTAATTATACAAATAGATATTCATAAAACTGAACAGTGGATTTAATTTTATCACAATGCTTATTAATAAAAGCAAATTCTTGTTAATAAAAATCACATGTATAAGTTTTCTAAAGAAAATTGATTCTTAGTGATGTGAATAGATATGAAACTGTTTTAGAACCAACCTGAGACATATATTTATTGATCTTTTATACCTTGACAATTTACAAATATTTGCAAATATAGACAGAACTATAATAATTCAATATAATCATACTCACCTTATATTAAATGTTTTGAATTGCTAGTGCACAGTACCCTTGTGCCCTGAGAGGTAAAATTTCCCTTAGGCTCATTGGCTATTTTCTACTTTAAAAAATGCCCACATATCAAGGCAAGAGAGAATGTATCTTTTTTAGTACTGACCTAGTCATTAACACCATTGCTTAACCCTACTGATCTAGTCAATAACTGCTTGAATGTGTCACATTTACAAAGTTCATGTGACTTTAAACAAGAATGAGGCTAGGAGATAGAAAATAAGAATAGGTATATAAAAAAGGACCTCTACACCACCTAAACCTTTTGATTTCAGAAAGGTCATGATTCACATGTACTTGTAGGACAGGCTACTGCACTCCTGTGAGGCTTAGAAGAGAACCCGATCAGAGTCACAAAACCACTCCCATCGAGCCCCACTTACTGTGGGGCAATTGAAATAAATGACAGTATTTGTGGTTCTAATCACCAGCAGAAGAGACACAGCTGAATCAAGCACATGAAAAATACATTTCTCATTTTTACTTTAATAGCATATCATTTTTTTGAGGATGCATGAAGCAAGCTGCTAGCAAACTTCTTGGTGAGTCGTTTCTGATGAGCTATGAGATGAAAAAGTTTCATGCTGAGGTAATAAAGGTGAAATTTTCTAGGCAGTGAGAGAGCCAATTACACAGCAAAACTGTGAGGTCACCTTGCTCAGTAATCCCCAAGCATGTTTCAGGTGCATACATTAAGAATTTAAAGGCCATGTTCAATGTCAACTAATTCGTAATGAAGAAATGTTGGGTTTTACCACTAGACAGGTAGATATAAAAAGAAATAATTTTCAGAAATATAACCATAGACACTAGAGTCAGGCATATAAACAGATGCTAGAAGCCCTTGGCATCTGACTTATGAGAGTCTGTCTATCCTTGAAATCACTGAGCTATTAACTCATTCTCTTATGATAAATCTCTCTTTCTCTTACACACACACACACACACACACACACACACACTTACTCTGAATAAAAAATGTGTTACAAATTATATTGTTGAAATAACAAAATATTGGAGTTTAGAAAGGTAATAAAACGTTCTGCTTTTACATACACAATGACATGTTTAATTAATGTTAATAAAGGTTTTAATCTAATTGCTTTGTTAATGAAGTAAATGCTGTTTGCAATGAATTGTTCTTGAGTATTAATGGGATGATTACATTTAAAATATGCAATGATAACTGATTTAACATATCCATATACATTGCCCCTGATATATTTTGCTCATTGGTTCATACTCAAATTATTATTATTTATATTTATGCACATGTAGGAACTATGTCCTTAGATATAAAATTGTTTTATTTTCATTAGTTTTGTCAAGTACATTTTTTATAAACACATAAAAGAAAGACCTTCAAACACCCAAAGCTCACCATATGCTTCATGACAACATTCACTTTTTCCCAAAGCCTGAGTACTGTAATTAATATTTTCTTCCTATTATAGGGTTTTTGTATATAAAGAATAAAATTGTTTTTTTTTTTTTTGCTTTAGCAAGTTTTGACATACTGTATGAATTGTGTGTGTGCATTCTGTAATGTATAATATTTTATAACATTTAAGTAACTTTAATTTCCCTAAAATTAAACTTCACAGTTGATTGAAGATGTGACACATTTATAATGACTATAATAAACATATGTTATGTTCTGATATTGCTCCTTTCCCCCACATTTGGACTGCATCCAGTATCTGCTACTATGTAAAATGTGACTGTGAATACTCTTTTCCTTGTGTCTTTATATCTATATAATGCACTATTTTATTCAATTAAAATTTATCATTTGAGGGCAACGGCACTGACACCATGCATCTCAGAATACTCTTTTACTCCAGTTCAAGGGTTCCATCTCTCTGTTCTGGCATCACACATACCTACCCACAGACAGACACATGCATACAAAGGACACTTTTTAAAATATCATTTGAGGCTTTTGAGATGGCTCAGTTTGTAAAACCCTCATAGTGCTGTTCAGATGATAGAAGTAAAAACCATATGTATGTATCTGTGTGTGCATGTGTGTGTACATTTATGCGTGTTTCAAAACTCCTTGAATTCTGATGTAAAATTGCTACATGTTAAAAAAATCTGTTACACATGTTAATTTGAATATAATATACCTCTGTTGTTCTTCTTTGTATTTTCTAATTATGTTTATATCTAAAATTATTCATTCCATGAAAGAATTATAATGAAATAATACCTTAATTTTGAATATTGAATTTTTCACTCTTTGTTCTTTTAAATATGATTGTTAACTTGGTTATCTATTTTTCTGTTTATTTGTTTACATATTTATAGTGCTAGGATTTGTACACTATGACTAATTCAAAATTATCTACTTATTTTTCTATTTGTTTTCCAAAATCTGCATCCATATTTACTCACATAATTAATGAATTAAGTTATATTTTTATTAGTTTTAAATAGCATTTAGACTGATACATATCTAAACTAATAAAAGAGTTGATAGAGTCCTGGACAAGGGCAACATTTTAAGGTATTGGAATGTGTGTAGAAGAAAAGACTCCAAGATATTAGCAATATCTACTCTGAGGAGACCACAATGACCATAAATATTTAGCCACGATCAGACACTTGTGTCCTTTTTATTTTGAGAGGAATTTTGACTGAAAACATCCAGAAAGTTTGTTTTGACAAAATGAGGTGAAGAGAAACCACTACCATAGAGATGATACTTCCTAAACAAAATTGCCTGCTTCTCTGTGAGATAAGAAGGCCCCAACATTGTATTCTCAGTGACTTTGGGGCTCCCAAAATGGTGGCTAGAGGCAGGTATTCTATGCTCTGAGGATCTTACCTGTTCTAGTATCAATTTAATGGTTGGTATCCAAGATAGGATGATAGCCACAAAGGACCAATGAAACATATACCAAGCACTTGCTTCTGTTAAACCATTTTGAATAGATTTATTTATTTAATTCTCAGAGATCACTATGTTGTGTCAAATGTTACTGCTTTCACTTTTATAGAGGAGGATACTCAGACAAAGATATTTGTTAGTACATGTTTTATTTTAATAATTTTATTCCTATTTTAGTCTGACCTGAAACATACATATACACACACAAACAAACACACATACATACATACACCATATAATGTATGTAGCATCTTTGAGGGAATATTTATACATTGTTACTACTATCTTAAAAGTACTTTATAAAGTATTTTGTTTTACTATGTTACTGAAAGTGTTCACTGTACCTTATAATGTACTTCAGTAGGTATGAATTCTTGGGGTTTTGAAACAGAAATGGAAAAAGAAAAATAAAATCTATTTATAAAGAATTAAGAGGTGTTTTCCTTTTCTGTTAAACATTTCACGTGTTCACAACCAATTCGTAAAATGCAAGTAAATCTAGCACTTGCTAATTTTGATAATTTGCTTGGTTTGGAAATTAGAATCACTGACAAAAATATTTCCCCAATTTTTAAATAATAATAATAAGGGAAGAGGTAGGATGTATTTGTATACACATGTGAACATATTTTGATAGATGATAGATAGATAGATAGATAGATAGATAGATAGATAGATAGATAGATAGACATTTAGAGAGATAGATGCATATATATGTATTGCCACAGGTAGATACAATGGATACACAGATACAGAATACAGGTATAAGGCAAAATATAATGGGAATTTATACTACTAATAAGATTGGATTAATTAGAAGACCTTTCTAAAGTTCCTTCTGGTACAGATCCATTGTATTATTGTTACATGTAGTAGAGGCATGTGTGTGTGGGTGTGTGTGCGTGTGTTTGATTTTTGGATTTTGAGCTTTTTTTTCCTTTCTTTCTTTGTTTCTATTATTTTTTTGTTTTGTTTCTTTTGTTTAGTTTAGTTTTGTTTAAGATAAGGTCTCATGTCATGAGGGTGGCTTCAAACTTCTTATGTAGCAAAGATAACCTTGAACTCTTGATTAACCTACTTCCTAAAGATAAAAGTTAAAGATATAAAATAATAAACCCAAACTCCATTCTTGCATACTTTTTCCATATTAAAATTAAGAATTTTAAATTTAATGTTTGTTTTCTTTTTGGAGCTACATTGCCCCTGATAGCAAGGTGTTATTGTTCAAATATCTTTAAGTATATCTGAGTTATTTGATAAGAAAAATTGGAGAAACTAAAACTTAATATTGAGGAGGGAGATAAATACAGAAGAAGAATTAGGGAGAGTAATCTAACAGTAAATTTGTCTGAAAATCACAAGGAGTATATTATTATCTACCTAAAATTATAATTTATATATGTTTGCATATAAGTAATAAATAAGTATTTTAAAATTATTGAAATTATTAAATAGCTACAACATGTCTCCCCTTCATTTTCTCCTGCAAAACTTCTAATATAGCTGCCATATCTGTCCTTCAAATCTATGGCCATTTTGTTCACTGCTTGTTATTGTATGCATACATTCATATATATATATATATATGAATATATAGATATAGATATAGATATTCCTGAAGATAACCTGTTCAGTTCATATAATGTTATTTGTATTATGTCTATGGCTAACTTTTGTCACTGGATTGATAGAATTTAAATAAAAGTTTTCCATCTGATATGCTAATGCCAGTAGCCATAGACTATCTAACAAAACCCCAGCACCAGGCACTTTTCTCACTTTTAATTGTTGGCTATGGTTGTCCAAGAGTCTTCCCAAACATTATAGGTTATTACCCTTGCACTTGGTTGCCCTTCAGATCTGGTAGTTAAGTATCTATTACTGAGGACACCAAGTACTTTAGACACAGGAGATAGAGAACCTACGCTAGCTCTAACCTTAAATCATTGTCCTTGAAGACTAGCTGCTAAAGTGCCAGAAAGCATTATTCAAGATTCCAAAGGAAAAAAAATCTCCTTACGCTCCTGCCTATCCATGGCACTTCCGAATCATGGTACAACGATGCTAAATACAATACTTACCTCTATGGTATCCAACAGTGCTCTAGTAAATCTTAAGGTCCACTCAACAGAGGGGAAATAGTGCCTGGTACTGGAAACTTAGCCAGGGCTAGTGAAGGCATGTATCTCAGAGAAGAATCTCCCACTGCCACTTCCCTAAGCCATCATAACTCCTAACTACATTTGAAGTATTTATCTTTTACCTCCAATTACCTGTACTACCAGGTTTCCATCAAATAAATTTCAGTTTTCAGCTGACCAGGACCATTAGAGAAAACCAAAACTGAGCAAAGTACAGAGAACAAGGGATTATATGGTAGCCAGGTGCAATTGATACGGTTATGACACGATCCCGGTAGGACTCAGGGATGATTGTGGAAAGGAGGCACAGAGATTACAATAGTAAGAGAAATAGAAAGTTTACTATGCTATTGTGACTCCAAATAATATCAGAGAGCTGGTGGAAGGGGCAACAGTGAACAGTGGACATGAGTATGGTAGACCTGGCCTCACCCCTGTCTGCAGTGAGGTGGAGTGTGTAGAAAAGTGATGCTCTTCCCAATCCCACCTTATCCCTTGCCACCTGCAGTTGTCAGGAGAGCTGGCTTCAAAATCATGAGAGCAGGTGAGCTGGCCCCTGATCCTCACTGGAGAGAGTGGGCCCTGCCCCTCACCTATGAAAAACAACGAAACTGTTGCTGATGGCTAAGGCTTAGTTGAGACAGCCCAGAGTGTGTGGGAGCTGGAGAACTGGTCCAGCTCCTGGCAGGTTATAGGACTTGGGAGACTGAAACGTAAAATAGAGCTGGCTTTGGAGGTGTGGATGCAGGTGAGCTAGACTGAAGGTATGAGAGCAGGAGAGCTGACCCTACCTCCTTGAAATGGCAGCATTGAGTGGCCTAGCTAAAGCAGAGATGGAGAGCTCATCCTGGTGGGAAGTGAGAGCTGTCAGGTAGTCAGGCCAAAATACAGAGCATTGAATTGGCCCTTCCCAAAATCAATATCATCTGTCAACTGTTTGGGTGCTTGAACAGGCCAGTTCTGTTGATCCAAAGCTATAACATCTCCATGATATAAGGCAACAACAGGATAACTGGAAAACATCCTGCTAAGGAGCCAGTACTGATGATGTCACATAAACCAGAGACTTCTATACAGACCAGTGATTTATTGCAATGAAGACTTATGAACAGTAGGGCGACATAATGTGACACAGTAGAACTTCCATGATGAGCTGTTTTCTAGATTTTATTTTGTTTTGTGTATTTGTATGTGTGTGTGTGTGTTTTTAATTTTGGAGCAAGAAGTTGCAACAGCAAAGGGCAGATATGAGGGTACACCTGGGAGATGAGTGGGACTGGGTTGCATGACATGAAACTCACAAAACATTAACAAAAAGTTGAAAGAAATGAAAAGAAAAGAAATTCCCTCTACATATGAAGTTCCATCAACCTTGATGGTTAAACAAAATGTGAATAACAATTACGCAAATCAACCTGCTAACATGAAAGAGGAACATTTTCTATAATTTTTCTATAATACTAGAGATCTGTTTCTAGGAGACAGCAA
The DNA here is from genome assembly GCF_011762505.2 of Arvicanthis niloticus. Taxonomy (NCBI): domain Eukaryota; kingdom Metazoa; phylum Chordata; class Mammalia; order Rodentia; family Muridae; genus Arvicanthis; species Arvicanthis niloticus. The sequence goes on along the minus strand of NC_047667.1, from coordinate 71,080,836 downwards.
AATGATGATTTTCTAAGACAATGTTCAGCTCTGCCTTTTTACTGGGGCATAGACACTGTTAATGATAAGGATTATTATTGAAAGTTTCCTATTGATTTCTGTCATTTTATTGGTATTCTTTTTTTATTTTCTAAGATTTCTCTTGATAAAGTGTCCTAGCATTGTTAATTTATCTCCTCTGACCATTTCAGTATATTTATTCTTCTCTTTAATCTAAAGAATTCCAGTATCTTCTGTAGAGCTAACACAGTGGTCATAGTCTCTTTTAATCTGCCCTTATAATGAAAAGAATGCATTTATTTTTCTATTTTAAAAGATAGTCTCCCTGTACATAATAGACTGAGTTTAAAGATGTGATCGTACTTATCTTGGAATACATTTTTCTGGAAACTTCTGTTTTTAAAGTCTGTGCTAGAAAATCAGAGGCTTTTCTGTTATGTCTACCTCTGTAAGTGAGTTGACTTTCTTGGAGCTTCCAATACACTATACAATGTGATTTATTTTTCTGTTTTAACTATAATATGCCAATGTATAGTCAGGGACTTCTAGTGTCACTAAACTTATGGAATCTCTGACTCTGTCTTGTTCTCTCTCTTATATCTTATATCTTATATCTCAATAAGATATATATATACATATATATATATATGTATATATATATATATCTTATTGGAATTACTTACATTTCAACTAATCCAAAATTCACCAGCTGTAAATGGTAACTCTAAGTTACTTAGTAGCTGCTGAGATGCTCAATTCCACAAATGGGTGTTTCAGTCGATTATCTGCATAAGCTAGAATTCCAAAGAAGTAAGCTCCAATGTCAATGAAGGAATGGATGTGCTGGCAAAGTGAAGAAAAGCAGGAGAGGAACTGATGAATCCTTCTCCCTTCCATTATCCTTTTAGAGGCCTCCAGCAAAAGTTATGACCCAAGTTAAAGGAGTACCCTGAGAATTGGGTAAAAGGCATGTGTCATTCCACCTCATGATCCAGATCAAAAGCTGGTGATTTCTAGCTTCAATATACAGAACAAAATTATATTAATTTCCTTCCTCAAGATCTGTATTACAACTGCACTTTCCATATCAGGATTATAGTTAATTCCAGATACAGTCAAGTTGACAGCCAAGAATAGTCATTGCAATCCATCCCTTGTCATATTGACAAAAAATCATATATCCTATGATATATGACCCTATGTTATAATTAATTTCCAAATGAAAACAATAACAAGGTCATAATAACACCTAACATGATATAACTATTTCTCATACAGAAGCAAACACACTTTAAATTTGTAATAGGTGGCAATCTCCCTTGGGGAATGTCCTTTTAGTATTTCAAACAAATTTGATAACACTTGATATTCTCTTAATTGGTGTTAAAGAAATTGAAATAAGACACAAATATCTGTACAAATGCATTATTAACAAAACACAACATAATCACTCAGGTCAGTTATAATCCTCATTTCTGCACTTGGTCACATGGCATTAGATGTTATTTATAACAATCTTCCTCTATTAATCATTCTGTGTTTTCTCCACCCTCTTCAAGTACCTCAGAAAGTCTTGGCTTTTTTTCTGGAGGCATGATTCATACTGTCATTCTTGCTGGTTTTATGCCCTCTGTCCTGTCATTTTAAGGGTATTATCAATACAATGTTTGTTGTGGCTCCTGGTAGGAACCAAAACTTCTAGGCCAGCAATATTTAGAGTTGTGGGTAAAGAAAGCAAGAAAAATTTTAGTGGGTCCCTAGGAGTGATTTTGAATGGAACTATTTCATTATCCACCCTTGATTCCGAGACCATGGGTCCTGTATATGGGAAACACAGTACCAAACATTGGATACGAATTCAAAAGATATCCTGCATTCTGGAGAATTTTGCCCAAGCCCTCCATGCTTCTGTCACTCAATTAACACTATAACTGTATCTTGGAGAGGGTATTCCATTTTTCTATCAGACCAGCTGCTTTAAGATAGTGAAAAAAATGGTAAGAACAGTAGATTCCATTTTGCTGGTTATGATGAGTGTTCTTTGGTCAGAAGAAAACTGTATATGATACCAAGTTGGTAGATAAGGCATTCTGTAAATCCAACCAGAGAGGGATATCTCTCCTCCCCTCTTCCTGAGGCACAACAACAAAAAACCTACAAATAGCTTACACACACACACACACACACACACACATACACACACACACACACACACACACACACACACACACACACACACGCGCGTACGCGCTCGAAACCAAATATCCCTACACCCAACCATCTAACATGCAGCAACTTTGTAATTTTCATGACTCCCTTGTAAAAAAAAACCCTGCATCCCATGCTATTTAAGACTCCAGTAAGGAGCTAGAATCCCAAACACTGGAACATTCCCCATTAATATTAACACTAATAGAACTAAAACACTCAACTGGTATGCATTCTAAGCCTCAGACTTAAAAGAACTCAGGCAGGCAGTAAAGGAAGGTGGCATCCAAGTACCACCCTAGACAAAATCTCTTCTACAGTGCAACACTGGCAATTTAAATACTCCTCAAGATTGGGGAGATATTTGCCACTACTCCTTGCCTGTCACAATGCTGTTGGAGTGGGAAGCCTTATTTCAAGATGAATGTTGGCAACAGGTCAGCAAAATCAGGACCAAGTTGACACCCCATGGGGTTTTGATGAACTCTTTGGCTAGAAAGACTTTTCCATTGGAGCACAGCAGGCAACACAGCCAGCAGGGTATTATGAACAGGTTTACCTCTGTGCAACCCAAGATTGGGACCAGCTCACCTCTCCCTCAGGTTCACTAGACCCCACCTTCTCTTTGCTCACTCTGTCAAAAGGCCAGAGAATCTCTATCCTATTTTATTCTCAGAAAAAGAATGAGTCTAGAAAGAAAAATACCCAACCTGACAGCCAGAGATCTTCTTCTTAAAATATTTTATGGGAAAGCATGACTTCTGAATCCAGACTAACCTGCCAGGGTCTCCTGGAGGAGCACCACAATAATTGGTAGCAACCCTAGATATAGGAACCACATCACACCATATTATTTCTATGGCTCAGGAATTTGTGGCAGCAATAAAAACAGACAAGATCTGCTTCAAATGTGAAAAGGCATTGGGGAATGAATGCCCAAAAACCTCCCTCCCATAACAGACTCTAATTCCACTAAAAAAAATTGGTCCCCATTTCAAGAAAGATTTCAGTTGAAAGAGATATTGTACCAAAAAAACAAATACACCTACACCCAACCATCTCACATGCAAAAACTTTGTGATTTTCATGACTCCTTTGTAAAAACAAACCCTGCCTCCCATGCTACTCAAGACTCCAGTAAGGAGCTAGAATTCCAAACACTGGAACATTCTCCATTATATGATAAGGACAGTAAGTCATTTGAGTGATTCATTGATACTGTACAGTAAATCAGTTGGTCAAGTGATTCCTTGATACTGGAGCAGACATGACAATTTTAAGACAAGAGATCCCAGGCAACTGGCATGGGATCTCTGGGCTCCAGCTCCTAAGCATAGGGAATACCTTCCATGCATTTATCACCAAACAGCCCTATAGGCAGGAGAAACTTGATGGAGCTACTGGCCTTGTAAGACTCTGACACTCAATGAGTGGTACTGAGTGAGATGCCCCTGTGTGAGATATAGAGATGCAGATCAATGCAAAAGCAAGAGTCAGGTTCAACCCTAATCAATCTCTCTAGGTGAATGACTGAGAAGGTGAACTCAAATATCTATTACAAGCATGTTTTTGTACTTTTTAGTGGCACAAGTTACATCAGCAAGATTACAGTTCAAACTTATTGGCTAAGCATATTGACCTTTAAATCTATTGGCTAGCAACCATGACACATATTTGAACTCTACCTAGGACTTTCGAGAGGGTCTGGTGACTATCAATCAATACATTCTAAGAATTTTTTATTCAAGGATGTTCCTGTGAGTGGAGAAAGGAACTTGGCCTAGCCTTGACTCCAAGTGGGAGGGGGAAACTCTGGAGGGTGTGGGACTGGTAAACCCCTAAGTGTCCCTCAGCTTCATATGCCCCTTGGTAGCTCAAGTAACCACCAATGTTTTGGGGAGAGATATTTTACAAGCAATAGAGGAAGTACTTACCACCCAATCAGAAAGAGAACACATCAAGCTAGAGGACATTACCTATAAGGAAAGTTATACCCAAGTAGACCCTAAAAATCACCCCACCCCAATTTTAGAGGTCACTGTTAGATTTGATACACCCTCAGTTGATTGGCTCTCCAGTGATGCCAACTGGGTCCCACAGTGGCCCCTATAGTCCATGGAACACACCTGTGTTTGCTATTTTAAAAAAAATGCTCAAGAGAATAGAGACTATTACAAGATTTGAGGGCAATTAACAAAGCCATGTGAGTCTGGGGCTCTTTCCTAAGTGGTCAGACCCACATTTCAACCATCCCTGTCAATGTCCCCCATATTAGCAATAGACACAATAGACTGCTTTTTTTTCATCCCTCTCCATCATCTCTGAGACTGTGTACACTGCATTCTCAGTACCCTCCATTAACAACTCTGTCCCAGCTTCATGATATAACTGACTGTTCACCCATAAGGAATGGCTAACAGTCCATTTGTCAGGAGGCTGTAGCCACTGAATTAAAGTCCTATTTAGATAAAAGACTCAATATATACCACTATATGGATGATATAATAATATTGGGAGACTCTTCCACCTCCTGCTCCCAATTTAAGGATCAGTTAATACCTTTTCTTTCTGCCTTAGGATTCAAAATAGGCCCTCACAAAATCTAAGTTATTTTGCCCATTGTGTTTTTAGTAAAAGAGATCTCCCTTATCTCTATATACACTCTCATGCCCACCCTTTCCTTAACTCAAAAATTAACTCTTGCCTCCCTCCAGAGCTTGTTGGGTAGCCTTAATTATCTTTGACCCTGGCAACCTCTTCTCACAAGCACCCTTCAACCCCTTCTTAACCATCTAAAAGGAAATAAAAAAACTTGCCTCTCACTGGCAAATCAAGGACGGGGAAGAGAAAGAGAGAGACACAGAGAGAGACGGAGACAGAGATAGAGGGAGACAGAGAGACAGAGGAAGTTCCACATCCAGAGGGACAGCAAAATTTCCTGAAAGGACATCCTTGACCAGGTGACTGTTGCCCAGGCCATGTGCCCTCCACAAACTCATTTCTGCTTTATTTTCATGACTGTTTTTGTCATTCTTCATCCTAACTCTGCTACTGCCCAGCCTCTCCCTAGTCTTCCCAAAACCACTGGAGATTATTTGCTAGGAAAAACTACAATGGACACAGCAAAATCATAGGAACCCAGGATTCCCCACTTGAACAATGTCAGACCAGGATTGAGATCTCCCTATACCAGAATTCCATCTCCACTACACCCAGCCCTTTCCTTTACTTTCCTTACTGAAACACAGGTGAATGTCTCCTAGAGTGCTCTACATATGCAGATATTAGAGCTGCAGAATGGAATCTACCAGGTGAGGCAGCACCATGCTCCCCAACCTTAAATCTCATTTTCAGCTTTTCATCAGCAATCTATGGGATGAAAGTTGGTGAACTGGAGTCATCGGTAAACTTCACACTAATGATTATGCCAAATACCCCATAGCTGACCTGCATGTCTCCCCTGAGCTTGCTCTTGCCCCTAAATCATTCTTTACCCACATTAATATTCTTCAACAGGAAAATCAATCTGAGAAGGAACTACAAGCTACCCTCTCCTAACTATATATCCAAAATGCACCTGATCTCTTTCCCTTAACCATCTACCCCAACTCCTTTTAATGCCTTTTTTTTTCTGCTTCTCCAAACCATTGTTAGCAGCCATTCCCATTAACATTTCTTTTTATAAACTCCATGGAGCTTTACCCATAAGGTAAGCACAATACATCCCACCCTTTAACCTACCTTATTCCCCACTCTTTGCCTTATAGGGCCTTTGTCAAAACCCCACCTTACATGTGACCCTGACATCACCATCACCAATTGTTAACTTTCCTGATCTCCTCTGGTGAAAAGGCACCATAGGCATCTGTATTTACGTACCCACACCACACTTGTTCCTCAGGTTTATCTCTATGAATCTCAAGAACTCGCCTTGCAGATGTGAGGAAGCTGAAAGAAGAACAAGAGAGATCTTCATCCCTCTGTTCATTGGACTGGTCCTCCCTGTCTCACTGAGTGCTACAGGAACCACTGGAGCAGCCCTTGTCCAGCATGTTCCCAGTAACTTCCAGGACAAGCTTGAATAGGCAATGGCCTACAATGCAGATACCCTTGAGTTTCTTCAATGTCAGATAATCTCCATAACAGAAGCTGTTCTCTGAAACTGGAGAACACTGTACTTACAGGCTGCTGAACAGGGAGGGATTTTTGTTTTGCTGGGTGAGGCATGTTGCTTCTATGTCAATGAATCTGGACTGGTAGAACAAAATATAGAGATTCTCAAACAGCTCAGAGGGAACCTCTGGGCATGCTATGCTCCCAACATCCTTACCCCTCTGTCCTCTTACCCCTTGTAGCTTGGCTTCTTCCTCTCCTCTGTCCCATATAAGCTATTGGAGTCTTGCATCTTTTGACATCTTGCCTCATTCAGTTTCTAAAGCAGTAGATGAGTAACATTGCAAAGATCACTACTAAACAGGTCTTGGTCCAATATCAAACTCTTCCCAATATTGGAGACAGTTATTCTGATGACACCACTCTTATAAAAAGAAAAGTGGGAATTATGGGGCAGTGGACTGTGAGAGAAAGCCTCATAGGTCGACCTAGGAGTTGACTCCCTGGGGACCCTGAAGGGACAGTAGGAGCTTCACCTGCTCTTATCACCAGGCTCCTGTCACATAGCCACAGAAGCTCCTCTGAACTCTGTTCACTAACCAGCCTACTGTGGGCTCAGCTTAGCTCAGCTCAGCTCAGCTCAGCTCAGCTCAGCTCAGCTCAGCTCAGCTCGGCTCGGCTCGGCTCAGCTCAGCTTGGCTCAGCTCAGCCCAGCCAGTGCCACATCTTGGAGCAACAGTGGGTACCAGAGCAGCAGCCCCAGCAACCACAGAACAGATAGAGGTAGGAGGTACTTCTCTCCTTGTGCCCTATCCACTTCGCTTGAACCCTTCTGCTGGGCCAGGCCAGAGGTCTCTGTGGCTAGCCTCTAGTACACAGCCTGAAAAGTACCTGGTCGTTCAGCTAATCTACTGGCTGTAGCTTATGAGTGACTGAACAATTGTACATCTGACCATTTCTTCTTTCAAATAAACTATAATACCATGAGTACTGTCTGAAGTTTTACCCACTGAGAAGATTTACCTTCACCAGTATCTCTCATTGGTGTCCCAGAAAGAGGCTTTAACACTGCCTCTATCCACTTCTGGATAGTGCCTACATAATGTGCAAAACCATCAGTAAAACAGGCCCTGGTTTTCTTTTCCTCAATCAACTGATCATAGTGAATACCCCATTAGGCTACAGGTACATGATTGGCAGCAGTCAGCATCGTAAGAGTAGTAGAAAACATAAGCATTTGGAAAACTTCAAGTAACTTCCTTTAGGACCTGTTTGTGCATAATTCTGTGTAGCTCACTTCCACTTGACAATAGATTGCTGCTTTATACATCCTACTCTATGACTTGGTGGGTCTGACAACATTCATCTCGTAGTGGGTAACTTGGTATTCCATCATTAAACATTCATTTTCTGCTAAGGCCGAGTAGCAGCTCAAGAGCTGTCTGTCTTTCATAGGGCGAATAGTTGTCTGATGATGGTGGTAGATGCTTATTCCAAAAATCCTAAGGTCTCCTCTGTGAGTCCCCTACAGTGGCTTGCCAAATGCTCCAAATATCAATACTGATACTCCAAATACCATTTGGTTTTCTGGATCATATGTTCCAAGTGGTAGAGCATCCTCCTGCACAGGGTCCTAAATCTCCTTAAGAGCATTCTCTTGTCCCAGGCCACACAAAAAGATAGCAGCTTAAAAAGTCACTTAGTATATGAATGAGAGTAAGGCACCCAAGTGATCAATATGCTGTGAACAGAATCCAAATAAGCTCACTAAACATTCTGCTACTTTCTTGGTGATGGGAGGGGCCTGGTGCAATAACTTATCCTTCACCTTAGAATGAATATCTCTGCATGCCCCACACCACTGGTCTTCTAAGAGTTGCAGTGAAGCAGCAGATGTGTTAGCAAAGTGCCATAGTAAAAATGACCATCCTACCAAAAGTAATCTATAAATTCATTGCAATTCCCATAGAAATTGCAACACAATTTGTTACAGACTTTGAAAGGATTAACTCTTAGCATCATATGCAAAACAGAAAAAAAAACCAATGGTAGTCAAAACCATCTCACAATCCCTAATTTCAATCTCTACTCCAGAGCCATAGTAACAAAAGCCACATGGCATTGGCATAAATTCAGAAGAAAAATTTGTAGTGTACAGAAGGATGAATATAAAGTGTTTAGGTAAATTTTTCTTCTGTGGAACTAGTATTGTGGGGTAAATTTCTATCTCTGATTTTTTTTTTTTTTTTTTTATGAGATGCTACTGCCTGAGCTAGTTGTCAAAATCCAGTATCAGACAATCTGTGGCTAGTTCTCTACTGACTTCTGATTTGGTTCTTCATGCCCAGGTGTTCATTCTCCCCTGTATTTGATATGTCCTGGTACGTCCTCTGCTTCCATACCTGTTGTGGGTTTTCCCAAGTGTAGAATTCTTATCACTTCTTTTCCTGAATCCAGACTTCTGTTTTAAGTCTTAGAACTCTTGGCCTATAATCCATACCCTAGATTGGCTCAAATTTCTCTGAACTAATGTCTTGTCATAAAATACCATTTATCTATATTTTTATAATTTATGGATATTATGTGGTATATTAAATTACAATTGCTCAATTCATTTAAATTATATTCTTACTTTATTTTAATATCATAAATATTTTAAAAGCTTTAAATTGTCACAAAAACATATTTTCTTTCTTTCTTTCTTTCTTTCTTTCTTTCTTTCTTTCTTTCTTTTCTTTCTTTCCTTTTGGTATATGTATGTGTAATTCTACTTGCTTTTTATATGATAGTTAGATTGTACACAGCCAGAAGCTAATATGCAGGTTTTGAATGTTGTCATATGTCAAAACTATTAGTTGTTTTTCAGGGCACAGATATTGTTTATTACACATGATGGGTAGTTTTTCAACCCCAAATTTTGGTATACAGTCAGAGTATAATAGAGAAAATAATGACATAAATCTGCATTGTAATGTAAAGTAAAAAATAATAATCTACTGGTCTTCTGCCTCACTATTTCTCCCTCTCCCTACATTCCACCTTCTAACTTCTCCATCACTCTCATCAGTGACATCGTTCCAGAAATGCCAACTTTTATCATGTGGATATATGGCAGACTGGCTTTTATTATGTGAATAATAAAGAAATACAGGTTAGGTCTGCAACTATAAACTATAATTTACAAGATAACAAATATGTTCTTATTGTTTACTTGGTTATAATTATATTTGATGGTATATAGTAATTATCCACACAGTAAAAGAAAAAGTTCATTTTTAGTTTTTAAAGAACATCCAAAGTGTATTAACCCAAAAATATCACTCCATTCAATGAATTCTAAATCAACAGGAATACAGAGACTTCTGCATGCATATTCACAAGTGGGGTAAGGAACCAGAGTAGTAGCCTATGCAAAAGATGATGGAATAAGAAAATATGATGTGCATACAGAAAATATTTAGACATAAAAACAAATTGAATTATATGTACTTTTGAGAAAAAAAAAGGTGGATATGCAATTAATCTTATTAAATAAGGTAACACAAACTTTACCTTTGCCTCACACCAAGAATATAAAGTTAAATAGATGTTTGTACATACACATATGAGGTCACAATAAAATGGAATCTATAAAAGAGACAATGTACAAAAGAGAAAAATAGATTTTTTTAATATGTAAATGTAAAGAGTTTGTGTGCAAGAGAGATAAAATAAGAAAAGTAGAGTATAAGAGTAAAAATTAGTGAAGTAAACAAAATTATCATAATTAAATAAAATCAAGGCATATGCTATGGAATGTAATAATGAAACATCATTTTCTACAATAACTTCAATTGATTAAAGTATTAATAAATTAGAAAACACCCATTTAAAATATTTCTTTTCATTTCTCAAATTTGGTTATTGAATATATTTGTAAAATAATTTATTTTATGTGTAATACTTAGCCTGCATATCTGTATGTGCACTACATGCATTCCTATTTCATAGACAGTTCAGAATTGGGCATCAGATGTCTTGGAACTGGAGTTACAGATTATTTTGAGCAACCATGGAAAGAGAACCCAAGTCTTCTATAAGAGATAAACATTGTCTTAGGTGATGTTCAGTTTCTACCCCTGGTTGAATATATTTTTATCTTGGAAAGAATTTTCCCATGCCTGACACTGCCTAGATTGCCATAAATTAGAAGTATAGGAGAGAACCAAACATAACTGGCAAAAATAAAAACAAGAAACCTAGGTCAGTATTCTGCTATGCTCATAGATTAGTGCCCTTCCTCGGGCATTTGATAGGGGAGATGTAGAAACCCACAGTCAAATATTAGTCAGAGCTTAAGAAACCCCAGAGATGAAAGGAAGGGTTTGAGGACAGAGGACTGGAGTACACCAAAAGAACACAGTCCAAAGTACCAATTAAGTACAGTTCATAGGGACTCACTAGCATGGGTCTGTGCTATGTTCTCTGCTAATATGTTATAGATGTTTAGCTGAGTGTTTTTGTGAGATTACTAACAGAGGAAATGAGGTTGTATAGTCATTTGAACAAAGGTGGCCTACATAGGCCTATAGGAAGTAGCAGTGTAACCTTGTTGGAAGAAGTAAGTATGTCACTTGGCACAGGCAGGTTTTTTTTTTCTTCTTTTGTTGTTGTTGTTGTTTTTATGAGTGCCATGGTCATGGTATCAATCACAGCAATAGAAACCCTAATTAAAAGCTGGTACCAGAAACTGAGGTATTGCTGTGGTAGGCCTGACTCGCTTTTATTTAGTGGAATGTAGATTTGGAGACTTTAGATTAGAAAGCAGATGTATATGCTTTAAGGAGAATTTCATGGACCTTAAGAGAAGAACCAGGGAAGAGAATGATGCTGATGGCAATTTGAACTGTGGCCGCCTCAAGACATTTCATAGAAAAATATTTGTATGTGGCATACAAACTGTTTTGATATTTTCATAAAGAATGTGGCTGCTCTCTACCCTTGCTCCCCCCTCCCAAAATCTATCTAAATCTAAATTGAACAGTTTGGGATTAATTGCTTTTGCAGAGGAGATTTCAAAGTAGCCCAGTGTGGACTGTGAACTAGTTATTGGTAACCACATTTATGCATATCTATATGAAAAAGAGATATACGGGCCAAGAAAAATACAAAATGTTCAATTTCTGGAACCAGCCAGCTCAAGAGAAAGACGTGTGCTACAGTAAACCAAGCTGAAAGTAGTTGGAGATCTGAGGAACATTTTGACACCGTACATGGAGATTCTGGTTTTTGAGTTTTCCCAGCTGATGTTTGGTCTTGTTTTGGTGCAGTATTTTATCACTATGCTCCTTGCCCTCCCTTTTGGAATTGTAATGTATTTGCTGTGCCATTATATATTGAAAGTGTGTGATCTGCCTTTTTATGTTGATTTCACAAGGGACTACAGTTGCGTAATTGCAGGAGTTTCAAAAAGAGATTTTGACCTTTGGACTTTCAAACAAGGTTGAAACTTACACACTGTGGAAACTTGCGAAGTTGGACTAAGCACATACTTGAATTATACTATAATTTCAACCTAATACAATCCAGGTAGTGATATGTGATAGTTGAAATAAAATTGGCCTCTGTAGACACATATGGAGTGACATTATTTGTTGGTATGGCCTTGTTGGAGTAGGTGTGGCCTTGTTAGAACAAGCATTTCACTGTGGTTGAACTTTGAGATCTCAGACATTCAAGCCAAGTGAAGTGTTGCTGCATATGGATCCAAATGAATAATTCTCACTTGGCTATATGTCTTTTTGGTAGCCCCCATGCTTCCCACCATGATGAAAATTGACTAAACTTCTCAATTGTAAGCCAGCCACAATTAAGTGTTTGTTTGTTTGTTTCTTAAGAGTTGCTGTGGTCATGATATCTCATCTTAGCACTATAAACCCTAACTAAGACAAGGCAACGGACTCTTTTGCTTTCCCTTGGAACCCTTCTGGGTTGCATAATTCAGCCTTGAAAAGATAAATTGTGTCTAGTCTTATTGTAACTTGTTTTGCCATGATATTCCTCTGATCCATGCAATTTTCTGAAGGGAAACAGAGAAATAGTGGATGTGGGGAAGAGATCATGTAGTAGGCATAGAAGGAATACAGAGGAAGGAGAATTTTGTATATTGTATGAGAGAAGAATAAATAACAAGAAAATAAATAAAACTTGAAATACATAAAACACATCTATTATTCTATGAGCCAAAAACCACCCCTTTGTTTATTTTAATGATACTTTTTGAAATGTATTTTTAAGCTTAAGACTAATTTTCAAAAGACAGCAACCTCTAAAGGTGTTGCTTTGATGCAAGGCTCTGGGCATGAGGCTCAAATGTGTGTGAAGTCCTCTTCCCACAGGTGTGAGCAGGACAAAGGGTCCTCTTTTCAATAAACTACGTATGGCACAAAAGATAGTTAGATCAGGAAACCTGGCTTCAATCCCCCTTGAACATTCTCCTTGATGTTTTCCTTTTAACTGATTTGTGAGGCCAATTTTCATGGTATAAGTTAACCTATGGGTATGAAAGTAGGCTTATGAGCCAAGAGTCTAATGATTTCTAACCATTGCTGGGAAACCTCTGAAATTTAGTCCAACAGCAAGAAAATAACTCTTCATAAGAATATGTATCTGTAAATGTGCTTTCTATCAGATTTTTACTCTACTCAGATTTGACAGGATATTTACTAGAGTAGACATTCTCAATACACTCATACAAAAGAATAAGAAACCCAATTCTGGAGACTAAAATTACAGAGCAATTAATTATTTTGTTATGAGTAATGTATTAAGTAATATGCCATTATGATATATTTGACTTCTGGCTTAAATAACTTTAGAGGATTTACTCATGTCTTTGTTCATTAAAAAATGTTTCATGGCTTAAAACAATCAAAATACATTATATATATTTATTTATCACCGTGAAACTATAAATTTTAATAATTAAAATGTTCTAATGAAACTAAATTGGATGGTCTAAAAAACACTCAAAAATAAAATAAACAAAATCATGTCACTTTGAAGATATCATATAATTAAATAAAATGTTAAACAATTTAATTTAAATTTTATATTCTTTAAATAGCCTTTGTCATCATTTTGTTTGTTTCTTTTTTTTTCTAGACCTGATGCTAAAATTATCTTTCAACTGTTAACAAGATACTGAATTATTATCTTTGGTAAAACTTTTGTTTGCTTTCAATTAATTTCTTTACTTGTGACAACTTACAGCAAATATACCATCACTATTTGTAAAGTGCAAATAATTAAGTCTCCTGGTACTTATGATAATTTTTTCAAATACTAGCTATCTCAAAACATAGACATAAAAATGTCATTCATTCCAATGTCTTCCGGGATGTCCCTGTGTCTGGAAGACAATTTATTTCAAACAAGCTAAATGTACAGCACTCTGGGAAGCTGAAATAGTCTTATTTTTCTCTTAAGAGAATCAACAGAGACTCTCAATTGTTTTTTATTGTTTTTATTCTATTCACCTGAGATATTCATTCTAGGAATGAAAATATAAACATACATTGAAAATGCTGAGCAGTTTAAAAAAAATAATAAGCCCCTCTTTGGATAGTCTTTAAATCTACAGTACAATAGTGTTAACAGACTAAAGAAAGAATGAAGCAGTGTACTGCCTCACTTTTTAAAAGCTGTTTTATGGACCACAGACAGGAACAAATCCATTTCTGTAATTTTCAGAAACACAAAAGCGTTTATTCTCCTCATTCTTACTTTGTCCTGGATTGAGTCTTTCTTCTCAGCTCGAAGGATGCTGTTTACTTTTTTGCAGTCACTGACATTCTATCATTGCTTTTAATCTTTGCACTAAAGTCTAGACTTCTGAAGTTGAAAAGATGGTTCCTTAATGCCTGGGGGAAGAAAGAGAACTCCTGAAAGCAGACAACTCTATTTCAGGAAGTTCATACTTCTTAACTTGCAGCAGAGGAATATCTCTGTTTAATGAGAGCTTGTATAAACCTCCCTGTCTCACACAGTTCCTCCTGGCTCAGAAGGAAAGAGGAAATGTGAGGATGAAGTGACAAGCCCCACCAATCATCTTGGATATAGGAAATCAAAGTAATTCAGAATCTAAATCAAAAAGGAAGAAATTTAATACAACTAATTTTAGAAAAGAAATTTTAACAGTGTAAATTTGAAGTTACACATTTTTATTCAGCCTTTCCATAATAAATCTTTTGTCAATAGGCACAATAGGCTGTTGTAGGGACTTTAAACAAACAAAAAAAAATTCCTTTTTTTTTTTTTTTTTTTTAAAGCTTTGGGTACTTTAACAAAAACTTACTGAATAGTTCAGTATATAAAACAAGAAAATTGGTAGTCTTTCAAATCCTTTCTACTACAAAGAACATTGAATTTTCATTTAACAATCCAAGGACTTGGTACAAAACGTTTATGTGTAAAATGATACTTTTCTTGCATATTGGCTCTCAGAAAAGATTGAAAAATCTCAAAAAAAAAAAAAAGAAAGAAAAAGGAAAGCTATCAAATAGAAGCAGAAATACAGACATATATTGAGCTGAAAGCGGATCTCGGTGGGTAGCATGTGAGCATTACCTGCAACAGGCTCTAGCTTTGATCTCCACAAGCACATAAAACCAGAACCAGCTGAGAATGATTGTCATCCCAGCATTCAGATGTAGAGAGAGTAAGATAAAGAACCAATGATTAACCAAAGCTACATAGAGAATTTGAAGTTTTTCTGGGTTGCATGAGATCATCTCAAAACAACCATCACAACAAAATTAATAATTACAAGATAATAGTAAAGTTGGAGAGTCCTTCATTTTAATGTAAGCACAAGCCCTATGATGGAGATATTGTATTTGCATCCCACAAAAATACTCCAGCAAACATTAAAACCATTTTTCTTTCCATGTATCTACCTGTGTCTCCCCCAAGATCCCCCAAGATCTCTTCAGAAAAGAGCATTTTTAGGCTATGTTCGTATCCAGGTTTCTCCTTCAGTAAACTGAAGAATATTTTATTTTGTCAGAGACATTAGAAAGTAGGGTGAAGACACCAGGTTACGTTTTATGAGCTGTGTGGACATTGTCCTTAGCATTGGGACAAAGTGACAGGCTTCAGAGAGAGACTGTCACAGCATCAGCCTAGGTTGTTTAAGGATCTTGACTGGATGCCCTTGGACAAAAGTTCAACCTAATGAACCTAGTCACAACACTGGAAGTCTTTCAAGGCTACAAAAGATAGACAGTTCAGATTTTGTATACTACATTACTAGGAATATTCACTAGTGTTGTCTTTTTAGATTCCAGGAAGTTCCTACTTTTTTAGGTTTCCATACCGATGCCCACATAATCCCCAATTGCAACTGTCTCTCTGTCTCTCACTGCACTTTCTCCAACCATCTCCCCCAACCTTATTCCTTCCCAAACTGTCTCTAGTCATCCTGCTAAGTCTATTCTAATTCTGCTTCTAAGAAAGATCCATGCTTCCCTGCTATAGTTTTCATCCCAACCTAACCCCTCTGGGTCTATGGATTATAGCTTGATTATTATTTACCTAACAGCTAATATTTACTTACAAGTGAATACATACCAAGTTGTTTTTTTTTTTTTGTTTTTTTTTTTTTTTCAGTTTGGGTTACCTCACTCAGCATTATTTTTTCTAGTTCCATTTGCTTGCATATTTTGTGTCATTTTTTAGACTATTGACTAATACTCTATTGTGTATACATACCCTATTTTCTTTATCAATTCTTCACTTGAGAGACATCTCAGATGTTTCTGAAGTTTCTGGCTATTATTAATAAAGCTAAATCAATATAACTGAATTGAATATAATTGAATAAAATTGTGCTTCTGTTAGAGTAGAGCACCCTTTGAACATATGCACAAGGGTGATAACTTTGTGTCATGAAGTATAGTGATTCTCAGTTTTCTGAGAAACTACCATATTGATTTGTATAATGGTTTTACAAGTTTGAACTCCTACCAGCAATGGAGGTATGATTCTCTTGTTCCACATCCTCACTTGTGTGATTGATCTTAGCCACTGTGACAGATGTAAGATGAAATCTCAGAGTTATGTTGATTTGCATTTCCCTGATGGCTGACATTGAACATTTTGTTAGGTGTTCCTTAGTCATTTGAGATTCCTCTATTGAGAATTCTCTGTTAAGATATGTACCCTATATCTTTAGTTGGATGTTGTGATTTTTGATATTCAAATTCTTCTGTTCTTTATAAAGTTTAGGTATTAGTTCTATATACCATGTAGAGTTTGAATAAAACTGTTTCCCATTCTCTAGATTATCTCTTTTTCTGATTGATCTTGCCATTTGCCTAACAGAAGATTTTAAGTTTCATGAGATCTTGTTTCCTCACATGTTCCTTTATTGGATTTATTGTGCCTGCAATTATGTTAGTCTTTGATCCACTTGGACTTGAGTTAGTACAGAGAGATAAATATGGATCTACATGCATGCTATTACACCAGACAACCCATTTGACAAGCACCATTTGTTGAAGTTACTTTCTTTTTATTTTCCACTATGTACTTCTGTCTTCTTTATCAAAACTAGGTACATATATGCATGTAAATTTTTGTCTGGGTCTTTAATTCAATTCCATTGATCAAAGTGTCTATTTTTATGCAAATGCCATTATGATGGTTATGGTTTTGAACCTGTAGATATTTTTTTTTTTAGCAAGGCCATTTTTATAATGTTAATCCTAAGCGATATGTGAGGACAGGAAATGTTTCCATCTTCTTAAACCATATTTAATTCCTGACATGAAGTTTTGCCTTTTTTGTTACAGTTACCCGATATATATATATATGAAGTTAGCAAGCCATTTTACTGAAAGTGTTTATCAGATGAATTTCATTAATTGAATTCTTACCATTATTTATCTATACTATTACATCATCTGCAAAAAACAATATTTTGATTTTCTTTTTTGCAACTAGTGTTTCCCTGATCAACTTCAGTTACCATATTTCCTTAGTTAAAACTTCAAATCCTATACTGAACAGATATGGGGAGAATGAACAACTTTGTCTTATTTCTCAGCCTAAAACCTTGAATATTATGAAAGAAAATTCCAGATCTTTTATGTTACTAAAAATGTGTAGCAGAGGATGGTCTTCTCTGGTGTCAATGGGAAGAGAGGCCCTTGGTCCTTTGAAGGCTTGATGACCCAGTGTAGGGGAATGTCAGGGTCGTGAGGTGGGAGTAAGTTAGTAGGGGAGTACCCTCAGAGAAGCAGAGTAAGGAGGGATGGGGTCAGGTGTTACAGAGGGGAAACTGGAAAAGGGAATGACATTTGAAAAGTAAATAAATAAAATATCCAATTAATAAACCAAAGAAAAGAAAGAGAACATATACACATACTAGCAGCTTAACAGCCATATCTGAAAGCTCTAGAACAAAAAGAAGCAAATACACCTAAGAAGAGTAAACAGTAGGAAATAATCAAACTCAAGGCTGATATCCACCAAGTAGAAACAAATAGAATTATAAAAAGAAACAACAACAAAAAGATAATAAGAGTTGGTTCTTAGAGAAAATCAACAAGATAGATAAACTCTTAGCCAGACTAACCAGAGGGAACAGAGACAGTATGCAAGTTAACAAAATCAGAATTGAAAAGGGAGACATAACAATAGAAACTTAGAAAATTCAAAAGATTATCAGAGCCTACTACAAAAGCCTGTATTCAACAAAAGTAGAAAGTCTTGATGAAATGAATGATTTTTCTAGACAAATACCAGGTACCAAAGTTAGATCAGGATCAGATAAACCATCTAAAACATCTCATAACCCCTAAGGAAATAAAAGCAGTCATTAAAAGCCTCCCAACCTTGTGAGCTTAGGAGGGTCTGGTTTTTTGATGTTGTTTTTCTTTCTATGAGGTTGCAAAACCCTTTAGCTCCTACATTCCTTGTCCTAACTTCTCTATAGGGGTCCTCACTTTCAGTCCAACATTTGGCTCCCAGGAACTAAACCACCAACCAAAGAGTACACAGAGGATACTCATGGCTCCAGTTCGATATGTATTGGAGTACTGCCTTATCTGGCATCACTGAAAGGAGATCCCCTTGGTCCTGTGGAGGCTTGATTACCCAGCATAGGAGAATACTAGACCACTGAGGCAAGAAAGGGTGGGCAGATGGGGGAGCAACCACATAGGGGAAGTGGAGAGGAGGAGGAGATAGTAGGTTTTGGAGGGAAAACTGGGAAGTGGGATAACATTTGAAATGTAAACAAATAAAATAATAATAATAATAAAAAACCAAAGTAAAATAAAAAGATAGGCAAAAAAAAAAAGTCTCCAAATGAAAAAATGGTAAGGACAGATGGTTTTAGTGCAGAATCCTATCAGACTATCAAAGAAGTCCTAATACTAATATTTCTCATACTAATCCACAAAATAGAAACAGGAAAAAACACTACCAAATTTTTTCTAGGAAGACATAGTTATCCTGATACCTAAACCACACATAGAGCCAACAAAGAAAGAGAATTTAGAACAGTTACTCTTATAAATATGGATGCATAAATACTCAATACAATTCTTGCAACTGAAATCCAAGAACACATCAAAATGATCATTCACCATGATCAAGTAGGCTTCATTCCAGAGATGCAGGGATGGTTCAGTGTAAAAAAGTCCATCAGTGTAATCCACTATATAAACAAACTCAAACAAATAAAGTACATAATCATCTCAAAAAAATATAGCACCCCTTCATGTTAAATGTATTGGAGAGATCAGAAATTCAAGGTCTGTACCTAAACATAATAAAAGCAATATACAGAAAAACAATAGCTAATATGAAACTAAATCTAGAGAAACTTGAAGCAATCCCACTAAAATCAGGGACAAGACAACCCTGCTAACTCTCCCCCATCTATTCAGTATATCAATAGAAGTTCTAGCCTGAGCAATTAGACAACAAGAGGGAAACAAAGGTATACAAATTCGGAAGGATGAAGTCAAGAAATCACTATTTCTAGATAATATGATAGCATACATAAGCTGCCCCCAAAATTATCCAAAAGAACTCCTACAGTTCATAAACAACTCGAGCAAAGTGGCTGGATATAAACTTAACTCTAACAAATCTTTAGCCTTCATTTACTCAAAGGACAAATAAGATGAGAAGAAATTAGGGAAAAGACATTCTTCACAATAGTCAAAAATAATATAAAATATCTTGGTGTGACTCTAACTAAGCAAGTGAAAAATCTGTATGACAAGATCTCCAAGTCTTTGAGGAGAGAAATTGAAGAATATCTCAGAAGATGGAAATGTCTCTGATGCTCATGGATCAGCAGGATTAACATGGTTAAAGTAGCCATCTTACCCAAAACAAACTAAAAATTCAATGTAGTTCCCATCAAAATTCCAAATCAATGCTTCACTGAGGTAGAAAAGGCAATTCTCAGATTCATCTGGAACAAAAAAGCTAGGATAGAAAAATCTATGCTCAAAAACAAAAGAACTTCTGGGGGAATAACCATCCTTGACCTCAAGCTAAATTACAGAATAATAGTAATAAAAACTGCACATTATTGGCACACAGGCAGGCAGGTAAATTAATCGAATAGGTCTGAAGACCCAGAAATGAACCCACACACCTATGGTCACTTGATTTTTGACAAAGGAGCTAAAAGCATCAAGTGTAAAAAGGGTAACATTTTCAACAAATGGTGCAGGTTCTGTAGCGTGCAGCCTCACCGATAAGGAGAACGCCACACTCAGGATTCTTCTGACAGCATTTATTGAACAGCTCTCAGGATGGTATGGTGGAGGGAAGGACCTCGCGCCCAGAAAGCCCGCTGCTTAAATAGAGCTCTGGGAGACGTGCCGATCCCTTATTGGACCAATTCTATCATCCAATTGTCAAGCAGCGATTTCGCGCCTTGCGCATGCTCAGTCCTCAGGCTATGCTTCCCGCAAAGAACCAGGAAGCAGGAAGCCAGCGCCATCTTGGCGGGTGCGGCTCCTGACAAGGTTCAATTGGCAGTCAACATGTAGAATAATGCAAATCGATCCATTCTTATCTCCTTATACAAAGCTCAAGTTTAAGTGGATAAAGGACCTTCACATTAGACTAGATACATTAAAACTAATAGAAGAGAAAGTAGGGAAGAGCTTCGAACATATGGGCACAGGGGAAAATTTCATTAACAGAGCACGAATGGCTTATGCTCTAAGATAAACAATAGACAAATGGATCCTCATAAAATTGCAAAACTTCTGTAAGGCAAAGGACATTGCCAATCAGATAAAATGACAACCAACAGATTGGGAAAAGATCTTTACCCATCCTATATCTGATAAAGGGCTAATATCCAATATATACAAAGAACTCAAGAAGTTAGATTGCAGACAATCAAATAATTCTATTAAAAATGGGCTACAGAGCTAAACAAAAAATTCTGAACTGAGGAATATTGAGTGGACAAGAATTACCTAAAGAAATGTTCAATATCCTTAGTCATCAGGGAAATACAAATCAAACCAATCCTGAGATTCACCTCACACCTGTCAGAATGGCTAAGATCAAAAACTCATATGACATCAGATGCTGGCAAGTATGTGGAGAAAGAAGAACACTCCTTAATTGTTGGTGGGATTGTAAGCTGGTACAACCACTCTGGAAACCAGTCTGGTCTTTTCTCAAAAAATTGGACATAGCATTGCCTGAGGACCCAGCTATACCTCTCCTGGGTATATACCCAAAAGATGCTTCAACATAAACAAGGACACATGCTTCACTATGTTCATAGCAAACATGTTTATAATAGCCAGAAACTGGAAAGAACCCAGATATCTTCCTGTTTAAAAAATAAATTAAAAAAGACAGCATTTTTAACAAATTGTGCTGGTTCAACTGGTGGTCAAAATGTAGAAGAATGTAAATTGATCTATTATTACCTTGAACAAATCTGAAGTCAAAATATATCAAGTATCTCCACATAAAACCAGAAACACTGAATCTAATAGAAGAGTAAGTGTGGAAGAGCCTCGAACACATGGGCACGGAATAATTTTCTGTACAGAACAACAATGGCTTATGCTATAAGATCAACGATCAACAAATGGGGACTCATAAAATTATAAAGCTTCTGTAAGGGAAAGAACACTGTCCATAAGACAAAAAGGAAACTACAGTTTGGGAAAAAATATTTACCACCCTTACACCCTATAGTAGGCTAATATCCAGAATATAGAAACAACTCAAGAAGTTAGACTTCAGAGAACCAAATCACCCAATGAAAAATGGGGTACAGAACTAAAAAAAAAGAATTCACAATTGAGGAATCTCAAATGGCTGAGAAACACTTAAACAAATTATAACATCCTTAGTCATCAGGGAAATGCAAATCCAAAATTCCTTGAGATTCCACTTCACACCAATCTGAATGATTAAGATTAAAAAAAAAAAAAATCTGTAGAAGGAAAGAGGCAATTCTTGCCTAGTGGCTGCCTCACCACAACGGGAGTAACTCCAAAGATGCTCAATTTCTTCTTAGAATTCAATATAGGAAGCTGCCAGGAGCAGACAGGTCTCTAATCAAAATGAACATTAATACAGAAATGTTTGTCACATCAATTCTGTGGATTTCTGATGTTTTGAAAACCAACTATCCATGTAAGGTAATCTGGTCTGTTGTCTGTTAACCCCACTCAGCTATTTCTAAATAAAACATAGAAAACACCCTAACAATAAACTCCAAGCCATGAATTTGCTAAAGTCCCTTAACTCACAGGCTGACCATCTCAATCAGTTAAAAAATTTAAAGAAGGACTGGGTCTAAGCCTTGTATTCTTAAATGTGTTATACTGGTACAATGCCTATGAGAGTAACAATATTCATCTCACTTTTATATCAATAAGAAGCTCGTACCAATGAAAACTTTAAAATTTGTAATCAAAGTAAATTGGTGCCATTTAAGAATTTATATCTTCATCTTGATAATAATTGTACAGTTTTCTACTAATAGATTATGGCTATGTAATAAATCCTAGCTAATCCTCTCTATTCCCACAAAACCACTACTTTTCCCTAGAAAGACAGCCCAACATTTACCACCTTAGTCCCCAAGCCCAGGGAATAGGGGCGCTGACTCTTCATTAGCTTTTTCAAGTTGATTATGGGCATTGAGATATTAGAAGAGGAGTGGGGGGAAGAGCAAATTGATATGCCTCTGATGCTCTGTCTTCACTGCATCCAGATGGAATTCCCTGACCTCAGAGGTTTGAGCAGGTCTGCCCAGCTTGCTTGATGAGTAGATACACCAAGGCTGATCATTCTGCAATATACAATTCCTTCAGTTTACTCTCTTACTTTTCCATTGGGAACCTTTGATCAGATTAATGGTTAGCTTCGAGTATCTGCCTCTGGGTATGTCAGACTAAAGGACACACTTGCAGAATAGTCGACTGATTATATCTGCCTAGACAGAGTAATCAGCCCTTAATAATTCTGCAGCACTAAGGTCTGTCAGGTAATCCTGGGCCAGAAGGCAGAAGAACAGATGCTCCAACGTTTTGTAGTAGAGGGAGTGTCCAGGTGTTCGGAGGTCTCTATAAATTGGCTAAGTTTTAGAAGCTATGCTTTGTGCTTCCAACAATTATAGTTAACTCAGTCATTCTGGATTTCTGACGGGGTTGAAAACCTATAGTCTCATAGCCAATCCTGGCTATTCACTTTGAGAGAAGAGATTGGAGTGGATGGTCTTCAGCTAACATTCATTCTAAAGCCAAGAAAAAAGCCAGGTTCAGAACTAAGTGTGTTAGTTAGGAGAGATGACAGAGGTTCTGGTTAGTCAACAAAATGATGGTCTGGGTATTAGGACTATCTTGTACCTTACTGATATAAATAGGCATAATTATGCTCTAATTGTATTTAGAGAGAAAAGTTTTATTTTAACAGGAAGGATGATATGTAGGAGGAGCTAAGGGGGAAGGAGTACTGAGAGGAAGAGAAAGAGTAAGGAGAGGAGAAGAAGAAGGAGAGAAGAAGCTAGGTGATGAGAGAGAGAGAAAGAGACAGAAAGAGGAGGGGGCATGGAGGCAGATATTCATGTGTCTCCACCAGTCAAAGATAGTTGATATATCTAAGTTGGATAGTGGGTTACACTTCTGATTGAGCAATACCAAACTTATAAAGCCTTTGATTAGCATTTTAAAAAATTGTATAAAAGCAAAAACAAAAAGGGGGCATGGGATGGGGGGTTTTCTAGGGAGGGGAAATGGGGAAAGGGGATGGCATCTGAAATGTAAATAAAATATCCAATAACAAAAAAAAGAAATAATTGTATTTCTACTTAAAATAATGTTTAAAATATTTCAAGTGTAACTTTTATTTCTGACAGATTTGTCCAGTGACAATCTTGTACCTTTATTTCATTCTCCTGCTTGATGCTATGATGAGCTTAGAAAAATGTGTGTCTAATCATATCAATCCTCTGATTCCTCCCTTCAGTGGCTATTTTAAGAAAAGACTCAAATCCATGGCAGGCTTCTAGAGCCCTCTTCATATCAATTCAGCTGATTCATCCAGCGTCAATGCTCTTTGCCTTCTGTACTGAGCATCGAACTGTAAATATCAAGATTTACCTAATGATTATAACTGCTACAAATTTGACTAAAGTATACTATGGTTATTTCAGTCATTAATAATTTATACTATTATAAATATAACAACCATTTCATGATAATTATTTATTTGTTCATCATCCCATTATTTTCTCAAAATAAATTATAGGAGTCAACTAATAGACAGATATAGTCTATTTGAATTTTATTTTATATTTCAGTTTATTCAACAGAAAATAAGGTTCCGATTCGGATTCATATATTGTGTAAGTTGAAGCTAGATTCTGATGTAATATTCAAATATTCAAATATCTAGAAAATAAATTATACAAAAAACATCTCTGTAATGAGCAATTCTGAAGTAATCGTTTATTGCTTTTAACAATTTGCTGACGACAATTTGATAGACGACAGAGGTTCTGGTTAGTCAACAAAATGATGGACTGGGTATTAGGACTATCTTGTACCTCACTGGTACAAATTGGCATAATTATGCTCTAATTGTATTTTGTGAGAAAAATTTCACTTTAACAGGAAGGGTGATATGTAGGAGGAGCTAAGTTGGGAGGAATACTGAGAGGAAGAGAAGGAGTAAGAAGAGGAGGAGAAGAAGGAGAGAAGAAGCTAGGTGATGAGAGAGAGAAAGAGGGGGGAGACAGGGAGGCAGATGTTCATGTATCTCCACCAGTCAAAGATAGTTGATATATCTAGGTTGGGTAGTGGGTTACACCTCTGATTGAGCAATACCAAACTTATAAAGCCTTTGATTAACATTTTTTTAAAAATGTATAAGTACAAAAAGGAAAAGGGGGTATGGGATAGGGGTTTTCTAAGGGGGGGGATGAGGAAAGGGGATGGCATCTGAAGTGTAAATAAAATATCCAATAAAAATGAAAAAAATAATCACAGGTGACAGCAGATACTGGTGAGGATTTGGAGAAAGAGGAACACTCCTCAATTGCTGGTCAGACTGTAAACTGAAAAAAATCACTTTGGAAATCAATCTAGATGCTCCTTTAAAAATTGTATATAATTCTACCTGAATACCCAGGTATACCACTCCTGAGCATATACCCAAAAGATGCTCCAACATATAACAAGGACACAGGCTCCACTATGCTTATAACAGTCTTTTTTTTAAAAAAAAAATAATAGCCAGAATCTGAAAATAACCCACATGTTCCTCAACAGAAGAATGGATACAGAAAATGTGATATATTTACACAGTTGAATACTACTCAGCTATTAAAAACAATGACTTTATAAAATTTGCAGGCAATTGGATGAAACTAGAAAATATCATTATGAGTGAGATAACCCAGACACAAAAGAACACATATGGTATATACTCACTGATAAGTGGATACTAGCCCAAAAGCTCAAAATACCCGCTGTATAACCCACAAAACATATGGAACTTTAAAAAAAGGAAGACCAAAGAGTGGATTCTTCAATCCTACATATATATTGCAGAACAAGATAATCACAGGAGGTGGAGGAAAAGATCAGCCAGGGAGTGAGAGAGGAGGGGAAGGGAAAAACAGGGGGATGGATCAGACACTGGTAGGATGGGAGAGAAGTACAAAGGGTCAGGAAACTGAATAAAAATATATACCACTTGGGGGTGGGGAACTGGTTGTAGCCCCTAGAAAGTCCCAGTTGCCAGGAAAGCAAGAGGGTCCCAGGACCCAATGGGGATGAATTTATACAAAATATGCTAAAAAGGGGAGATTAAACAGGGCAGTGGTGGTTCACGCCTTTAATCCCAGCATTTGGGAGGCAGAGGCAGGTGGATTTCTGAATTCGAGGCCAGCCTGGTCTATAGAGTGAGTTCCAGGACAGCCAAAGCTATACAGAGAAACCCCATCTCAAAAAAAAAAAAAAAAAAAAAAAAAAAAAAGGAGGAGAGATATTGAACCTGTAAAGGTTCAATTTATTTACCTATAGTAGATAGGCACAGTCTCCAGTTGAGGGATGGGGCTACCCATCCATCTCAAAATTTTTAAATGTAAAGTGTTCCTGTCCAAAAGAAACACAGAAACAGAGTGCAGCAGAGACTGAAAGAAAGGCCCTCCAGGACCACCACACCTTGGGTTCTATACCATCTGCAGACACAAAGCTCAAATACTATTTCTGATGCCAAGAAGGGCTTGCTGACAGGAGTCTGGTATAGCTCTTCCCTTAGAGGGTCTACCAGCACCCGATAAATACAGAGGCAGATACAGCCAACTATCAGACTGAGCCTGGAAATACAACGGAACAGCTAGGGGAAGGACTGAAGGAACTCAAGGGTATTGTAATACCATAAGGAGTACAAGATCAATTAACTGGACCACCCAGAGCTCCCAGAGACTAAACCACCAACCAGAGTATACATGAAGGGATACATGGCTCCACATACATATGTAGCAGAGAACTGCCTTATCTGACATCAGTGGAAGGGAAGGCCCTTGGTGCTATGGAGGTTTGATGCCCCAGCCTAGGGAGATGCTAATGTGGTGAGGCAGGAGTGGGTGAGTGGGTGGAGGAGCACACTCTTAGAGACAAATGGGAGTGGGGAGACATGGGGTGAAATGGTGGTGGTTGTAGATGGATAACCTAGAAGAGTGAGCTCATATGAAATATAATTGAGTAAAATGATTAATAAAAGAAGACAAGAAAGAAACAAAAAAGCATACAAGGTGTGGACCAAGGTTTCTGGAACATACATAGCAGACATGCAGCTCAAGTATCCTCCAACAACTATAATGCATGTTGTTCCTAAGCCTGTAGCATAACTCTGGAATCTGTTCATCAGAGTGGATGCCTTGTTGAGCATCAGAGAGAGAGGATATGTCAAATTCTGCAAAGACTTGATGTGCCATGGTGGGGCTGGTGTATACACAGTGGGGTTCCACCATCTCAGAAGAGAAGGGAAAGAGGAGAGACTCTTTGAAGAGAGACTGCAATGGTTTGGGGGGGGGGGGGCATTTGGTGTGTAAATTAATTAATTAAATTTTTAAAATGATAAAAAGAGAAAAGGAAGAATTGAATTATCTCATTTTGTAAATGATCCTTTTTATGTAAGATTTCTTTAAAACTGGACATAAAAAGGTAGAATTCACAAAATAGGAAGAAACACAAATGATTGTTAAATAGTTTTATAAAGGGTTTAACATCATTATTGTAAATGACCATACATTTAAAAAAAGAAAATCTTTAATATTTTATAACACATCTGTCAAAATTGCCAAGATCAAGAAAATAATTAGCTACAAATATCTTGCTGTCAAAAATCTTGAAAATTGATTTTTCATTCATAGTTGGTAAGATTGGAAACTGGAAGAGTAAATATGGCAATTAGTATAAAGCATTCTCAAAAGCTAAAAGTAGATTTTCAACATGAGCTAGCTATACAACTACTTGTCATATTCCCAAACAATTAGAAATCTTATATTACAGATGCTTCTTCAGCCATGTTCATTTACAATTTATCTTTAATAGTTAGCAAATAGAAACAACCCAAATATCCTTCAACTGATGAATGAATGGTGAAAATTTAGTTCACATATATATAGAATTGTATTCAGCTACAAAAACAGTTACACCATTAAAATTTTAAGAAAATAATGGAACTAGAAATATAGCAAGTACCTACCTCAGCCTAGAATGTAAAAATGCCATTTGTTCTCTCTCCTTTGGAGATCCAGTCTTAAGTCTTTAGAAGTAAGCTATAACCTAGATAGTTGGTGCAACCAGGAAAGTAAAGAGCAGTAAAACAGAGATTAGCGTGTTCAAGAGAGGGAAATGGTAGGTTGTGGGTGCAACAAAGTAAAAAACAATATGCAATATGGAAGGGAGGGAAAGAGTTTGAATATAACTATTACATATGATAGAAAAGTTATAGAAAAACATTTTATATTTTCTTAAAATACATTTGTGTAGATATGTGCATATGTTTAAAACACATATAAGCCTTTATAATATCTAACTTTATTCTGAATACCTATTTTACATCAGCAAAGAAGAGGAGTTTTCACCACTCATCAAAGCAACTCTGTAGGTTAGTTTGCAGCAGAGATAACAAAAATCTACAATTAGTTAAAATACATACAACAAATGATAATGGTCTGTACAGTTTCAACGGTTAACAATGTAGCACAATTCCTAAACCAAAACCTAAGCAGAAATTGTGTAAATGAGACTGCAAGAGCCAGAGGAACAAAAAGTTGACTATGATATACTGTCTATTATATATGAAATGATGTTACACATATTAAATATTATTACAATCACTTAGACTAGTACAGAAACATCAGTACCCAGGCCAATTACAAGTTCCCATCCCAAGAAAGAGAGAAAAAAAAATCCAAATCTCCTTGGATGAGCTTTTTAATAAGGTATGTAATCCCAAATAATCAGTGCTGAGTGCATACATATGAGCAACAACTTATGGTCTCAGCATTCTGCATATACATACATATATATGTGTGTGTGTGTGTGTGTGTGTGTGTGTGTGTATGTGTATACACATATATATATGTGTGTGTGGTGTGTGTGTATGTATGAGTGTGTATGTGTGATGCATCTGTATATGTGTATACAACAATAATTTAAGATAAAATATGAAACTGAGAGAGTATTAAGTTGTAGGAGAATAAAATGAAATACAATGTTGCATAATCCAGGAACCAATAAATAAACTGATTCACTGGTTAAAAAACTGAAGATTATATTTCACAGGAAGTTTTCCAAATTTTTCTCTCAGGGTCAAGAAAAAGTTACTATAAGTTAGAAATCTTTATAGGAATTTGTAAAAACTTTGATCCCGTTGTCAGAAATAGATACTAAGGAGATGAAGACATACCTCCAAACACAAAGATGAAATATCAGATCCTACATATTTACTAGAGAATACAACTTTATGTAACAAATAGTGATGTAGAAAACATAGTAATCAATTGTATTTTATAAAATATTAATAACTTTTCTATGTTTGTGTGACATAGTTATACTAGACATATATGATAGACACAGTTAAAAAGAATGAGTTGGTAAACTACACTTTAAGAAAATTAATTTAGTGTCACTTTTTAATACTATATCTTGAACATGTAAATAACTAAAAACATTCAAAACAGAAAATGAATTAATATAATGACCAAAATATCAGTTTTTATGTGTTAATGTTTTATTTGTCTCACAATTCCAGGTTACAGTATACCGCTGAGGGGAGGTCAGTGCAGAAGGAACTTGAAGCAGATAGTCCCGTTACCTGCACAGTAAAGAGCAGATTCCAATGACGAATGCATGCCTTCTTGTACTCAGCTCACGTCTCTACTCTTAGACAATGCAGTTTCCCCATCCTCTAGAATGTTACCACCTACAGAGGGCAAGTATTCCTAGCTCAATTAAAATAATCATTAAACACCTCCTCACAGAGGCCAAACTCTATTCTAGACAATTCCTCATTAAGACTTTCTTCCTATTTGATTCTTCATTAGGTAGCACTGACAATTAAACCCTCACAGTGCTGCTGAATAGCCAAATCTGAAGGCCCACAAATTCAGGATCACAGTGGTTTACCTGTCTACAACTCACAGATGTTTAGCTGCTGGTGGCTCTTTCAGAATGGTGTGAGATCAGCTGGAGTTGACTCTACTCTGCAGGTTAGTTTCCAGTACACTCTGTCTCTAAATCCACTCACCAGCAGCAGCTGCTCATGCAGGCTGTCGCTGTGGCTGCCCTGGAGCTGTACTACTTTAATCTTCACCACTTTAATTAATTAATTAATTAATTAATTAATTAATGTCAGTTTGTTTACATCCCAAATGCTGTCCCCTCCAGGTTCTCTTCACAGAATTTCTTCCTCCACTCTTCTTCCCCTTCTCCTCTTAGATGGTGGAATTCCCCCTCGGTACCCCTTTAGCCTGAGAAATCAACTCTACAGGATTAGGCACATCCTCTCCCACTGAGGCAGCCCTGTTGGGGAGCAGATTCTACAGTCAGTTTACAGGTTTAGGGATAACCCCCTGCTCCAGTTGTTGGAAGACACACATGGAAACCAAGCTGCAAGTTTGGTACATATGTGCTAGGGGCATTGGTCCAGCCTCTGTATACATTTTGTTAGATAGCTCAATCTCTGAGAACTCCCAAGGGCCCAGGTTATTTTAACCCTGTTGATTTTCTAGTTCCAGCCATTTGCCTGAAACATTCATGTTTGTTTTTTTATACACAAATATTACTTCACTGTCTAAATGAACTATGTTTTCTTTATCCAGTCTTTGGTTTAGGAACATCTGGCTTGTTTCCAGCTTCTGGCCATTACAAATAAAACTGCTAAGAACATAAGAACAAGCCCTTGTGGTGTGGTGGAATATCTGTTGGGCATAGATGCCCAGTACCAGTATAACTGGATCCACTATTTCCTATTCTCTGAGAAACTGTAAGATTGATTTCCAGAGAGGTAGTACAAGTTTGGAAATCCATCAATAATGGAATAGTTTTTCTTTTTCTCCATATCCTTGCCAGCATGTACTGTAGCTTGAGTTTTTTATCTTAGCCATTATGATGGGTGTAAGATCGAATCTCGGGGTATTTTGATTTGCATTTTCATGATAATTAACGGTGTTGAGCTTTCCTTTAAGTGCTTCTCTGCCATTTCAGATTCTGCTGTTGAGAATTCTTTCCTTACTCTTAATATTTGGATGATAAATTCTTGTTGTAAATGCAACCTTACATGGTTTGAAGGAGTACTCTGTAGGAAAATGAATTGTCAGAAAGAATACACCACCTTGATATGGGCTGTCATTAGGTCCCATAATTGTGGCTTGCCAATGAAACATGTCATCTCCAACTGGACCTGCAGAACATTGTGCTGGAGGGTCACAGGCCAAATCACTAAGTTCCTTATTAATCCGTTTCAGCACCATAGTCCGTGCTTTTCACAGGGCTCCTCACTATCCGGATGTGTACTCAAAGGTCCGGGCAAAATTCTTGATTATCACAGCTGCGGGAAAGGATTGTCTCTTCTCACACCGGCTCTGCCAGACTCAGGCGCAGAGGGCCGGGGCCTCCCTTGAGCTGCGGCCTCAGCCTCCTCCCCACGCGGCAGCTAGTGCCTCCCCGGCCTACGGGGCTCACCTTAGCAGTATACTTCATTTTTAAAATTGGGTTATTTGTGTTGGTGTCTAATTTTTTTATTTTTTTTTCTTTAATGTTTTTCTATTTCTATTATTCTTAGGTTTGGTCTTTTCATAGTGTCCCAGATATGCTGAATGTTTTATATTAGGAGCCTTATACATTTGGCATTTTCTATGACCTATATATCAATTTCTTCAATGGTATCTTTTATGCCTAAGATTCTTTAATCTGCTGTATTCTGTTGGGTATGCTTTGTCTGAAGTTCTTGTTCTTTTTCCTAGGTTACTTTTATCTCCAGGGTTGCCTCTATTTGTATTTTCTTTATTGCTTCTATTTTTATTTTTAGATCTTGGACTTTTTATTCATTTCCTCCCCATGTTTAATTATATTTTTCTGTATTTCTTTAAGGGATTATATTTGTTTTCTATTTAAAGGCCTTTATTATCCTCATGAGATTTAAGGTCACAGTCCTTCTTTTCAGGTGTGTTAAGATTTCCTGGACTAGTTGTAATACAACTCGATTCTAATGAAGCCATATTGCACTAACTTCTGTTGATTATGTTCTTGCACTGGCTTTTCAACATCTGTTTGTGTCGTGCGTTGAGTGGACTGGTGTAGGCCGTGAAAAAGGTCTTGGCTTCTGGTAGAAGTACTGGCTGGAAGTAGCCCAGAGACCTTGCAATGGACAGGCATCTATTCCTCCATGCTCCCAGAATCCAGGCTCCTAACACATGGCATGGAACTTCATTAACCTGCACTGTTCAATCACGTAGGGTGCGGCCCCTCCCAAAGGGCACAGGTAGAGGCCAGGAATACATGCCTCAGCCTCAAGAGTTTTACATATTAATGAGATACCTGAAGGCCAGAGGGCATAACCAATTAAGCATTCTTCCCCAGACCCTCCCCCCTTTCTCCCTCCCTATTTAACTCAGGCCTGCCCTGAGTTTCAAGGGGGGTACACATCCAGACTCAACTACCATCAGTCATGAAAATAAAGCCCGTAAAACTCATGGACTTTCTAGGGTTATTGGCGCCTGCCATCTTGTGGCTGTCTTGGAGGACCTCTCTGTGTTCCAGCCACAGGGACCGGCAGCCTGGTAATCCATAGGAGCAGCAAGCCACTCCAACTGGTACCCAAAAGGTACTCAGAGTAGTGGGCTGGGATGACGGATGCAGACACTCAATTGCAGGTGGAAGTGTGGACAGAAAGGAAGATGGAGCTCTGAAATCCCAGTGCTAATGGCATCTGGGATTGCTGGGATCTCAGCAGAAAGGGGACTTGATGTATGGGTTTGTTACTTGGGTGTCCTCATTTTGAGGATGTTTCTTGAGAAGCAGGTGAACCTGTGGGGTGAGGAGTGGTGTCCAACCAAATAACTTAATAGGGAATACCTGGAAGAGATTTACATATTGTAAAAAGTCCTCGAACAAATACTAGAGAAGATAAGGGTATACAGCCTCATAGATGTGTACTATACATGTGCACTATACTCATACATTTGCACTATAAAAACTTAATTATAAACTACTGACCATGTTATGTGTAGGTAAGAATGTGGAGGAGTGGGACCTGTTAGAAATTGCTTGTTATGTTGTAAAATTACATAATCACTTGGAAGTCAAAGTGACACTTCCTTAAAGAAGTGATTTATACATATCTACAGAATTCTAATTTTAGCATTCTTTCTTGCTTCCAACCAACAGTAAGATGGCAACAGCCAGGTAGGCCTGACTTGTTAAAAAAAAAAGGGAGTGTTTGGCTTCTTTGCTGTCTCTGATCTTTTCCTCTCTCTCACCTTTTTCTCTTTCTCCCTCTCTTACCTTCCCCCTTGTTCCCGCTCTTCACATGTTCCCAGATGGCCCCAACCCCCATCTTCTGCCTCTACTTTTTTTTCAACCCCTATCCCCATATCCCCAAATAATCTCTGTTCTCCATTAAGCCTGTTGTATGACTGGTATGGGATTGGGGGGTTGAGGGGGAAATGCCTCAGCATAGGCCTTCTGAGAAACCCACCAATCTCATCATACCTCACTTTACAAAACATAACTTGGCTTTACAAAACATATCAGTTATACTACATAGGTGTTTAAATAAGGAAAATAAATAAAACATGTTTCATCAACAATTCCACACATACTTTTATAGCTATACCAACTAGAAATAACAAAACATCTATTATCAAAGGCGTGAATAAGCACATTCTAATTTGTATGTGTGGCAAGAATTTCTCACTGGTTAATAAAACTGTTATTCTAGTATAACCAAAAGTTGTCTTCCAATATTCATATCCTGCTTTTATTTTGTGGTTTAGAATCTTCTTCTGATCTGTGTGGGGATTGCTTACACACTATGCAGACACACACATATGCATATATGCATTTTAAAAGTTAATGAAACAAGTGAAACAATTCTACAGTTACCCCTAAATGACTAGAATATATCACATAAAATGTATACTTTTAAATAGCAATAGACAATGAAATATTTACTTATTTCTACAGCAATGCTTTGTAAAAAAAAATGATTCCATGTATTGTTCATTTTGATGCTACTGATCATTAGGTTCATTTTCAGTTGGGCATTATACTCTATGTTTATTTCAGCCTTTATTTTGTCAACTGCACTAACCTATTATAAGTGGGATGTTTGAATAGAGAAGTCACATACATCTATGGTACTGAAATTTATTCTGAGGGCTTAGGCATATCATGGGAGTGTACATCCTATGAATTCGAGCAAGTAACACTAACACATGCATTATTACTACCTGCTTTTTTTCAAATTTAATATTTAGTTGTTTAAGAGAAGTGAATGAGCTAAGAACACCATCAGTGTCCTGAAGAAATATTCTCCACCACAGAGCCCTGGAAAGTATATCAGTGTTTCTCAAAGAACTCCCTTCCTTTTCTTCACTTTAACTCCTCACATTTCTCCCATCTACCTATCAAACTGATGGCCTCATTTTCTTTGAATGTACTATATACAGAGAAAATGAATTATATATCCAAACATACACATACATAGAAGGAAGAGAGAACGAGTGAAAAATTGAGAGAGAGAGACAGAGAGAGAGAGAGAGAGAGAGAGAGAGAGAGAGAGAGAGAGAGAGAAAGACAGAGAGACAGAGAGACAGAGAGACAGAGACTTGGAGAGAAATACATATCTGCTGAGTACATTTCTGTTGTTAATGCATATATAATTCCAGGGAAAACCACTTGATACCTGAAAATCAGTTAGTGCCTTTTCCTTGGGATATCAGCCACAAGATGCTTACTTTTCCTCGTCTAAAGGCTAGACTTTCAGATGTTCTCTTTGCTTTGTTATCATGTCTATTGATGTTATCATTCTTCAGGTGCTGTTTAGCCTACCATTTCCAGGATACATAGTTACACAGGACACATCCTTTAATATCTCCTCCTTCTTGTACAGTGAATAATATTCTATTTATTTAAATGGTGACCCTAAAGCATTTTATTATGACTAATATATTCCAATTCTGACACATATTTTATATACATTAAATGTTTGCTCATTAGCAGCACTGTATCAAAACTGGAATATTTATTCTCACTTCTTTTACTACTGGGCATGGAAAAAGTTACTGACACTTGTAAGCCTATTTCTTTAAAAGGTGGTGGGAAAATGGAGATAGTGATTGTTGTTGGGGGGCTGACTTTTAGCAGAAAGCGGCTATCAGCTTTGCAGCCATCTTGAGCCATATACCCTGACATGTGACTTGGATTACAATAGCCTACAAGAGCTGAGCACACTCCAATAATCTTGGTTTAGATACCTTGAGATTAAAGGTGCATGAGATTAAAGGTGTGTAAGATTAAAGGTGTGTGACTTAAGGGTATGACTTAGAAGTGTAGAGATCAGATTTAGAGACAAGACCTAAGGGCATGATTAAAGGTGTAACTTAGAGGCGTGGTTTAGAAGTAAGACATATAAAAGGCAGAGGCAGACAGTAGATGAATCAGACTATATAGAGAGAACCAGACACAGCAGAGAAAAGACAGGTAGCAGGGCACTTGGAAGAGAACTTGGAAGAAGTAACTTGGAACTTGGAGGCACTAGGGACTAGGGACTAAGCACTAGGAACGCAAGACTTAGGACTTAGACTGAAGAATAAACGGGATTGAATTACACTCTGTCTGGTCTGCATTCTTCCAGTCCGTCCTCACTCTCGCTCTTGCTGAATACAATCACAAAACATCTTAACATTAGGGAGAAGGAATGTGACAATACCTAGCTTGTGAAATTTTAATTATTTTTATTATGGGAATTTTTAGGTGGGTATATTTAACCATTGATCTTACTATATAAAGTTCTTTAATTGTAGTGAATTTTCAAACAGTATAGCAACGTAACTATTTGCTTGAATACACCCATTGAGAGACCAAATCTTCTGAGTTCAGACTCTATCTTAGAAAACCTGGCCTAAGGTTAAACTCAATCTAACTAACAAACTGACATCTAGCACCGGTTTCCAGGTCACTCCTCAGCAAGACCTGCATCTAACACCAGGTACCAGGTTATTCTTTAACAAGTCTATATGGTCAGGTCACAAGGCTTCCCCTGACACCATAATGACCCCCACATCAGATGTGCAAAAAGCTAGATACCCTCTTCTTTCCTTTATATATGCTTGCCTGAAACTGGGCTCAGGCTCTCTCCTGTTCTGTGTCAGCGATGATAGTGTGGCCCAAGTTTGAGAATAAAGAGACCTTAAAGTGATTCCATCTTAATCTACTCCTTGATGGTGTTTTGAGGGTTTATGACCATTTCTTGGTACAACACCATGAAGTCATGTCTTTTCAGTAAGATCCTGAAAATTGATAACACATATTTGAAAAAGCATTACATCTCTTTGCTAGGTAAATCATATAAGTTCTATCTATGTTCTATGTTTTATTTTTCATACTGTGAGAATTTGAAAATTCTACTAAAACTTATTCAAGTGTAGATTGTATGAGTCCAAAGTATAGATTAGAAGAGGCCAAATAACAAGAACAAATAGTATGATATATTGAACTAATGCATTGTAATATCATGTTTATATTTTCATAGGAACTAAACTTGTATTTGTTGAAAAATTTACTAAAATGTTTGTATTGAAATAATTTTGGAAGTGTAAATTTTTTATTATTTTCCCAAACATTGGAAATATTGTGATGCTCTTAGTACCTTTAACACCTCCATTAATGTTAACATTAATGTTTTTCTTTCCATTGAGAAGGCCAAAGATGTAAATCCTTCATAAATTTTTTATGTATTTCCAGCTTCTCTTATAATTATTGAATTCCTGGCATATAAAAGAAGACTTCAATTTCATAAATGTTATAAATATAATATACAAAATACATATGTTTCCTCCTGGTCAGGATGAGCTATAGGTCTGGAGGTGTAATGATGAGTTCTCAGATCATATCTGTAAGAAGAATTCTGAGTACAACATTCCATTGACACAGAGCAGGGAGAGAAAAAGCTCTATTTCAAGGAAAGAGTCCAGAGAGACTGGAGAGAGCACTGCAAACCTACTTAAGGAGCCAGTGTTCCATGGTAGAGAGATTACATCCTTTGGAATGAGATAGATTTCCACTCAATTCCCAACTCTGTCACTTTTCAGCTCTGTGGATGTGAGCAAATTACTTAGTGGTTGTGAAGTTCAATTTTCTCATTTATAAAGTGTGATTAATAATGGCAGCCTCCTAGGAATTATATAAAGGCTAAATGAGAAATTCCGTGTAAATCCCATAGCTCAATGCTGGGCACATGTAGGTAAATTAATTAGGTCACAGGGCAAGCCGTTATGACAGACATATTGAAAAATATAGTACCTGAAACAGACAACTATGAATTACTATTTCCTGAGACAGCATAGTGAAAGAGGAGCCAGGGGAATCTATATCTCTGTCCAGGAGGTGACTCAAGGACAGACACAGGTTCCTTTTATATTATTCCACAGCTACAACCTCAAGACTTATATTGCCTGCAGGTTTGATGCAGCCTCATGTGTTATATCAGCCAAAGTACCAGCAATAAAGATAGAATGCAACCCAGTGGCACATTTTCTGATTAGTCTGATTAGGGTACAGTATAAGACAGTTAGAGCAGGGTCAATGTAAACAAAAGAAGTTGATTAAATACATGGACTGGAGGTAAAGACCGAATTGAACAAATCTGCATTAAATAGAGGAAAGACAGTGTCCAGAACATATGGATCTATAGGGAGCTATGACAGTAGGTTTATGTTGCTTTCAATATATGATAGCCCTGGAATGAACATATCAGTTGTGGAATACATGACTACAGTCTTTTCCTGTCTTACCACATCCAGAGTGACCTTTGAATATAGCCTGCAGTAGTGTATGCTGCATCACCTGGGTAAGTGTGCTTAAAGTATGTAGGATATGACTCTTTAGGCCTATTAAGTAAAAATATATTGCATGGTAATTTGCAGGTATATTACAGTTTAAGAATTATAGTTAAAACCTGTATTTGATTTTTATTTTATTATACCTATTATATTTTGTGGCAAGAAAATCAATTACCTGTCTTTGAGGAATACATATCTCTGTGTTTTCATTACTGAGTTGGATTCCAGAGCCTTCAGCCTGCTTAAAATGTGACTACAGCTGTGGTCTTGGTATCCTACGATGGGCAGAGAAGGCCATTCCTCTTCTTTGAATGGTTTTCTTCCTTAGAACCTCAAACTTCATTTAAGCATTAGCAATGAAATATCTTTAAGTATGTCAAATATATCTGTTGTGTGTTCAGAAATCCAATTCTTAGGAGTTAGGATTGGTTATCTATTGCTAAAATTGTTGGTCAAAGTACTTTGAATGCCAAGCTGATCATATGAATAGGTTTCAGCACCTTATTCCCATTAACATCATTGGTACTGAATTTTTTCTTTCCATCATTTATTTTTTATTCATTTTACATCCATCCCAATTGTAGCCCTCTTGCTCTTTTTCTCTCACACTTTCAAATTTGTCCTGCATTAATTTCTCTCTTTCTCCTCAGAGAAGTGGCACACCACCCACCTTGGGTACCATCCAACATGGTGACATCTAGTCCCAGGAGGACTAGGCACATCCTCTCCCAGAGGCCCAACCAGGATGTCTAGGTAGAGGAAGAAAATCCAACAACAAACAACAGAGTCAGAGACAGCACCTGCTCTAATTGTTAGGGGACCCACATGAAGACAACTGCTACAAATGTGTAAGGGGCCAAGGTCTAGCCCCTACATGCTTTTTGGTTCATTATTCAGTCTCTATGAGCTCCCATTGGCCAAGGTTAGTTGACTCTGAAGGTCTTCTTGTAGTGTCTTTGACCCTTTCAGCTCTGTAACTTCTAATTCCTACTCTTCCACAAGTTTCTGAGCACCACCTGATGTTTGGATCTGATTATCTGTATCTGTTTCCCTCTGCTGTTGGATGAAGCCATTCAGGAGACAATTATACTAGGTTCCAGTCTGCAAACAGAAGAGTATCAATAAGTGTCAGGGCCTGGCTCCCTCCCATGGAATGGGTCTCAAGTTGGGCCACATATTGGTTGACTATTTTCTCAATCTCTGCTATATTTTTATCCCTTCGTATCTTGTAGGCAAGGCAAATTTTGGGTTGAAGGTTTTGTGAGTGGGTGAATGTCCCCCTTCTTCCATTGGAAGTCCTGCCTGGATACAGGAGGTAGCCACTTCTGCCTCTCTATCCCCTACTAGTAGGCATTTCAACTAGAGTCAGCCTCATAAATTATCCATAGCATCTCCCATTTCACCTCTTCAGCTAGTCACAGAGATGCTGTCCACCAGTTTCCCTTCGCATTCTCTTCCACACCCTCTTCCACACCCACACCTCCTCAAGCAATGCCTGATTGCCAGTCACACAGTTATTCTCAACCCCTGTCCCACCGAGGTCCCTTTCTTTATCCATCTCCAGTAACTATTTTATTTTCCCTGCTAATTGACATTCACACATCCTTGCATGGGCCCCCCTTTTTACGTGTGTGTGTGTGTCTGTGTCTCTGTGTGTCTGTGTATGTATTGTAGGATATGCATCCTGTTCTTTACACCTAATGTCCACTTATAAGTGAGTGTACACCAAACGTGTCTTTCGGGACCTGGGTTATCTCATTCAGGATATTCTTGAGTTCCATCCATTTGCCTGTATATTTCATACCTTTGTTTTTAATAGCTGGATAAAATTACATTATGAAGATGTTCTACATTTTTTTATCCATTCTTCTAGTTTACTTCTAGTTTCTAGCTATTACCAATATAGGTGCTATAGATATAATTGATCAAGTGTCCCTGTGTCTTTTGGCTTTATGCCCAGGAGTGTTATAGGTAGATCTTGAGGTAGAAGTACTCTCAATTTTCTGAGCAACACTCAGATTGCTTTCTAAATTGCTTGAAGACATTTGCATGCCCAGCAGCAATTCAAGAGTGTTCCTCTTGTTCCACATCCCCACCAGCATAAGCTTATTTTGAGCTTTCCTCTTAGCCATTCTGACAGGTATAAGATGGCATCTCAGAGTTGTTTTAATTTGCATTTTCCTGATGAGTGTAGGAGGAGCTAAGGTGGAAAGAGTAAGGAGAGGAAGAGGAGGAGTAAGAAGAGGAAAAGGAGAAGGAAGAGGAGGAGCTAAGAGAGGGAGAGAGACTAGAGAGAGGGGAACATGGAGACAGATGTTCATGTGTCTCTGGCAGTCAAAGGTAATTGGTATACCTAGGTTGGGTATTGGATTACACCTCTGATTGTGTGGGCATCTTGTTATTGATCATTACCAAATATATAAAGCCTTTGGATAATCTAAGCATTAGAGTCTCATTTGTATGGAGCCCACATGGTTGGCGGGATGGTCTGGGCAGAGCCATCTCCCACGCTGACGTCTTATGGGTGGCAGGGTTAGTGTTTCTGGCTGGCCATTTCTAGCTGTGGCAAGCAAGTGGCCTTTGGCCATGGAACATGGTGACTGAGCTAGGCAGAGCTGCTGCAGCATAGATAGTCAGATTAACCAATGGCCATTTTAAATATCAATCATTACAGACGAGTAAGGATGTTGTAGACTTCTTTAAATGTGTCTTGGTCACTCAAGATTCCTCAGTTGAGAATTATCTGGGGTTTGCTACTGATTTAAGTGTTACTAATTTGTTTCTGGATTTCAGAGCTCCTCCTTTCCTCATCTCAGGAGTTATGTTGAAGAAAATAAAAGAACTGACCCTGAAGCTTTGAAAATACTGTGTATTCTAGCATAATTCTAGCATAACATTCTTTGAATGTTATGCTGAAGAGAACTGTCTTACTGTCCATCTTTTGGTTATGACTTAATCCATCTTAATTTTTACAAAATAGATCCATGACTTATACATGCCCTTTCTCTAGAGTGTGTCAAAATAGGGTTGACATTTG
Organism: Arvicanthis niloticus; assembly: GCF_011762505.2. Taxonomy (NCBI): domain Eukaryota; kingdom Metazoa; phylum Chordata; class Mammalia; order Rodentia; family Muridae; genus Arvicanthis; species Arvicanthis niloticus. Next base: position 71,040,349 of record NC_047667.1, on the reverse strand, counting down.
AACTTCACCAAAATTATGCCAAGCAATTAATATTCTCACAAATCTAAATATGTTTATCCTGGGCTCATCTCCTGAAATGTAGAACTCTGAATAAAGACATCTTTGATTTATCATTCTGTCCTATAGACTTTTTCATATATCTTTAGAATTCAACTTTATTTATGATTATCAGTTTTATGTTGATTAAAGGTGGCAGTGCTGTGTAATTTTTCTTATAGATAGACTATTTACTGTCAGGAATTATACTTTTATATCAGCTAAAGACTAGAAACGTATAAGTACTTTAAAAAATTGTCAATTTGGACTCTGGGAGAAGCTGAGGCACTAGAATTTTCAATTTAGTTCATAAATAACTTCCAGTTTTTGCAGACAGAATAGCCAGACAACTTCTGCTGGAAAAGGAAACATAGCGTGCACCTATAGTTCTGTTTCTCTTTTTTAAATGTTCCACATGCAATATAGCAGTTCCATCTGTCACCATTAGTTTATTTACTAGCATTTGTCATTTTATAAAGATAGGTATTTAATTAAGACTGTGATTCTGGAATTCAAAGCAGTAGATTCTGAACTAAAACTCTAATTCATTATTTACACAGATTTTTTTCAAGGTTTTTCAAAAAATATTGTGAATATTATGTAAGTACTATATATACATCACCTCTACTCTTTCTTCTCTCCACTGCAACTCCTCCCATATATACCCAGTCCCTCTCAAATTCCTATCTCTTCATTTTTTAATAATTATGGTTAGATATATGCCTATATAAACACTTATATTTATATATAAGTACACCCTGCTGAGTCCATCTTTTGTTACTTATATTACTTTTGTTACTTATGTTCATGTTTAGAACTGACCACTTAATATTATATAACCTATTATGTCATTAATCCCTCAAAAAGATTAAATCTCCCACTCTTAGCAGCTATTATTAATTCAATATAACTGCTCATCAAGAGGTGAGGATTTAGGAGATTTTCTTCATTCACACTGGCATAGCAATTGATAGTGTCATTGTGCAGGTCTTGTTTAGTTAAGCATATTGCTGGGATTTTATGTGTGCAGTTTCTTTATTTAGAGAACAAAATATTGCAGAGGATGCCTGTGTTCTGGATCTTACAGTCTTTACCCCCAATCTTCCATAATATTTTTTGATACTTAAGTTTACCATTTGTATTGTGAATGCATTATTGGGTGTTGGGTACTCCTATAACCTTATTCTTTGAATTTTGAACAGTAGTTGTTTCTATAATAGTTTCTTCTGCAAGAAGAACCTTTTAAAATTAAAAGTGAAAAGTACACACTTGTTAAATATATGAGCTGACCTAATCTATAACATTTAAAGACAAGTTTCCAGTTAGGTGTTATTGCTATTGTATTTAATCCTGTGAGGCAGACACAGGTGGCTCTCTGAAGTCCAGGTCACTCTGGTGAGTCCTCTGAAGTCCAGGTCACTCTGGACAGCTAAAGCTATATAGTAAGGTCCTGTCTCCCCAAAATACAGGAAAAAATACAGTCTTAGAGAAGAAAACTCAGCTTCTGAATGTTAACGTATCTAAAAAAAACTCATACAATTGTCACCCAATTGTGAAATTTGTGAAATCCAAAACTCCCAAAAACAAGACCTGAAATGTAAACCAGTAATTCAGCAAAGAAAAAATGTGGAGTAAATTGGATGAGCAAGAAAAAAAAACTTTATCTGTTTATTAATTCCATGATTGAGTCTATGAGAAGATGACAATACCTGCAGACAGAAACAATAACAATATATACTTAACAATGTATTTAAAAATATAATATGAGTGTATCAATTCCTCCTCATATTCTATGGTCAAGTTCTAGGTACAGGGTCACACCATCTGCATAGAATAATGAGAAATATAGATTCAAGCTGGGTTGCCATATGCACAACTAAAACTAGGAGCTTTCTTTACAAAAATTAAGGAAAAGATGGATATTAAAGAAAATGTTACAAAAATTTTATGTTAAATTCAGTGGAGAGTAGAGACAAATATTCTCTCAAGTCCTTATGTCTTGTTTATGTTGATGTCTTTAATCCACTTGGAACTGAGTTCTGTGCAGGGTGATGAATATGGATGTATTTGCATTATCCCACATTCAGAGTTCCAGTTTGACCAGTACCATATGTTCAAAAAGCTTTCTTTACTCTAGAGTATGAGGAAATTCATATAATATAAATACAAATACAATTCTAAAACAAAATACAGATGACAAATGGACTGAGAAAAAGTTGGGGAAACAACACCCTTTGCAATATCCTCATATAATATACAGCATCTTCAAAAAACTATATGCAGACAACAGAATAACTTGCCTGATAAAAATCTTCATATCTTTGAAGCAAGAAATTGACTCTATACTGGCTACTTTATCAAATTTAAGTGTGTCTGTAGTTCTGTATATTTGTGTCTGGGTCTTCATTTCAAATTTGTTGATCAGTGTGTTTGATTTTATGCCAGTACCATGGAGTATTTTTATTACTAGAGCACTCAGAATCAAGGATACTTATACCTGCAGCAGTTTTTTTTTTTATTTGTCAGAATTAATTTTCAGAGCCATTTATTTGCTTATTTTAAGTGTATGAGTACACTGCAGCTGTCTTCAGACACACCAGAACAGGGTATCAGATCCCATTACAGATGGTTGTGAGACACCATGTGGTTGCTGGGAATTGAACTCAGGAACTCTGAAAGAGCAGCCAGTGCTCTTAACTTCAGAGCCATCTCCCCTGGATTGTTCAGAATTATTTTAACTATCGTGGGGTTTTTATTTTTCCATATGAAGCTGAGATTTTTTCCTCTCAAGTTTTGTAAAGGATTGTGTTGAAATTTTGATGTTGTTTTAGTTTGAGTTTCATTGCTGTGAAGAGACATCACGACCAAGGCAACTTTTATAAGGGACAACATTTAATTGGGGCTGGCTTAGAGGTTCAAATGTTCAGTCCATTATTATCAAGGTGGAACCATGGCCATTTCCAGGCAGGCATGGTGCTGGAGAGTGGTCTGAGAGTTCTACATCTTGTTCTGAAGGGAACCACGAGGAGACTGACTCATGGGCAGCTAGGAGTAGGGTCTTTTCCACACTGGGCAGAACTAGGGCATAGACCCCCTAGGGGTCCTGTTTAGCTACTACAGGTTGTCTGTTTAGGTTCTATATTCCCACTGTTGGGAATTTTGACAAAGGTCACCTGCATTGATTAGTGGAACCTTCTCTCACTCCAGATCTTGGACTTTCTAGAGAATGACCCTACCCCCAGCAGCCATATATTTCCATTCATTCTCTTGATCCTATTGTAATTAATATTTCCCCATGCATAATCTTGACCCCTATTCACCTCACCCTTCTCTCCCACCCAGGTTCCTCCATCTTTCTTCCTCCCATGATTGATTTGTTCCCCCACCTTTTATTTTTTCATTTTATTGGTTATTTTATTTATTTACCATTCAAATGTTTTTTGCCTTCCCTGTTTTCCCTCCACAAACCCCCTATACCTCCTCCCTCCCCCTGCTTCTATAAGGGTGCTCCCCTACCTGCCCACCCACTCCTGCCTCATCAGCTTAGCATTCCCCTACCCTGGGTCATTGACCCTCCACAGAACAAAGAGACTCCCCTCCCAGTGATGCCTGATAAGGCAATCCTGTGCTACATATATAGCTAGAACCATGGGTCCCCCCACCCAGGTGTACTCTTTGGTTGGTGGTTGGGGGGGGGTCTGGTTGGTTGATATTTTTGTTCTTCCTATGGGGTTGAAAACCCCTTCAGCTCCTTCAGTTCTTGCCTTAAGTCATTGTGGTCTCCACATTCAGTCCAATGTTTGGCTGCATGCATATGTATCTGTATTGGTCAGGCTCTTGCAGAGCCTCTCAGGGGACAGCAATACCAGGTTCCAATCAGCAAGCTCTTTTTGCCATCAGCAATTGTTCCTTCTTCTAAGTGGGATTGAAGCATCCTCACTTGGCCGTTCTTTCTTGTTTAACCTCTCTGGGTCTATGAGGTTTATTATGGATTTTATGGCGAATACCCACTTATCTGTACTTCTTGTTCTTCCCTATCTCTTTTGATTAATTTGGCTTTGATGTCTATGTCAGTAGATATAAAATGGCTATCCAAACTTGCTTCTTAAGTCACTTTCTTGGAATATCTTTTACCCACCTTTTCCATGAGTTAATGTATATCCTTGATGTTGAACTGTGTTTTTGCATCCTTTCTTTTAATCTGATTTTGTTGTTTCCTTTTAAATTGAAGAGTTCTATTATTCTGTTATTGACAAATAACAATGTACAATGTTTCTTAACTCCTATTATTTTCTTATTTCTGTTGTGATGGTTGTGGTGATGTGTGTTTATGTGTTTTTGTGTGTTTCATTGCTGGTGTGTTATTTATCTCCTGTGTTCATGGTTGTAGTTAACCTTTTTTGTATTTTTCCTTCTAGTACTTTTTTTTTTTTAGGACTGAATATGTAGATAGGCATTGCTTAAATTTTAATTTATCAGATAATACTTTATTTTCTCTACCTAGGACTGAAAGTTTTGCTGTATATAGTAATCTGGGCCAGCACCTGTAGTCTCTTCAAGGCTGCAGCACATCTGTTCCAACCCTTCTGGCTTTCAAAGCTTCCATTGAGAAGTCAGGTGCAATTGTAATACGTCTGCCTTTATAAGTTACTTGGTCTTTTTCCTTTCAGCTATTATTCTTTCTTTTTTTCTATGTTGTATAAAAACAGTGTTTTGTTATGGTGTGTCAAGGGGACTTTCTTTTCTAGCTCAATCTCATTGTCATTCTGTACCTTTATAGACATCTCATTCAGGTAAGGAATGCTTTCTTCTATGACTGTTCAAAATATATTCTGGGCCTTTGGGGTGGGAGTCTGCTCATTTCTCTATTCCTATTATTCATTATTTTGCTATTTTCAGAGTGTCATACATTTCCTAGATGTTTTGTTTTGTAAATTTCTTCTTTTATTATTTTTTTTTGTCTAAGCATTGATTTCTTCTATTTTATCTTCAGTGACCAAGATTCTATTTTCCATCCTTTGTAGACTTTTGGTAAAATTTGTCTCTGTAATTCCTATTTTGTTTACTAATTGTTTTAATTTCTTGGATTCCTTCAGATTATGTTTCCTTAATAGTTTTATTTCAGGTCTTGAACAGTTTTGTTTCTTTCGGATGTTTTGTTCTCATTTTGTTGTTGTGTTGTTGTTTTGGTATTTTTCTTGCCTTGACTTTCATTAAGAGACTTATTCATTTCCTCCAATTGTTTGTTCCTATCTCCCTGGAACCTTTTTTAAAAAATTCATTTTGTTTTTAAGAACCTGTATTATCTTCATGCAGTTGGGTTTAACATCTTTTCACTTTAACTATCTGCTATGGCAGGATTGTGCTGCAGATATACTGTTCTGGATGATACTTACTTTGTTCTTTTGCAGATGGCTTGGCCTCTGGGTTTCAGATAACAATATATAATACATATATATTACATTGTTTATATATATTGTATATATAATATATTACATATATAATAATATATATTGTATATATTATATATATGTATTCTCCTTGAGAGACACATAGCATTTTTTATGCTAGTCCACAGAAGCTAATCTAATAACTATGAAATCTAACCTGAATATAAATTTTGAAATTTTTACATTGAAAACAGATAAAATAAAATTTAAAATGATTTTCAAAGTGTTTAATCTGACATTCCTAGTTCTATATAAGTTTTTGAGTTTCTATTGAACATAACAGCCAGTTTTGTGGTTAGAACTACCTCATTTAAAATAATGACTTTTAAATATGTAGCTATCAACATGAAAAAAATTATTCTGCTCTATTTCTTCTACTGTTGAACAATTCAATTTTTTATACTGATATGAGGACAAAAAAGTTGCCTAATTGACTCTAAAAACTTGAAATTCACCTTTCTCAGTACAACTCATATAAAAAGGAGTTTTGCAAATAACAATATTATACAATGATTACACTATCAATTGTGGAGACGTCTGGATCTTGTGCATTCGAGTAATATTTATCTTCAATTAATTGAATTTACAATAAGGTAAATATCAGTCACATATCCCAGGTGTTTTTCATTTCTCTATATTTTTCAATATCCTGATTTTATGTCATTGTCTAATTTTGAAAAACTACTTTATAATATTTCTATGCATTTCCAAAATAAAATTGTGGATGAAATCTAGAAGAAAAAAATCAGCCATAAGATAGGTATCAATACAATCAACTTCTTTATACATACATACACATACAGGCACACACAGATACAAATTCATACACATACTTATACACACACAAACACACACATGCAAGTAAAAAGGCTCAACTACATAAAGTATATAGTAATGTATTTTAAATTATAATGCTACATGAATTCATACTCTTCAATGGTACAGTCTCCAGAAGGACATTCATGCTAGTTATCGTAAACAGTCTTTAAAAAAATCATGATTGGTGAAGCTATAAGTTCAAGGCAGGATCTGAATAAACCTTGAAATGTCTTCTCAATATTTGCATATATATATATATATATATATATATATATATATATATATATATATAATTATATTATATATATAATATATATAATAATAGTAATATATATATTATATATAATATATATATATTACTCTTAGCCTTAACTAAGGAAACCTCTCTTTTCATTCTATCTATCTATCTATCTATCTATCTATCTATCTATCTATCTATCATTTATCTATTTACAAACCATATAAACATGATACTCAGCCTTAAACAGAGAACTCTTTTCATTGAATGCTGGTGAATGAAAAATTCATAATGGTGAATATAAGTGGCAGAAAAAGTGCTCAGCCAAAACCAGAATATTTTGGCCTTCTCCTCAAATATTATGGTAACATTGTGAAAGAGTGGGTAGAAAGAATATAAGAGTTAGAAGGTAGGGGAAAGTGGTGCAAAATGCCTTCATCACTGGGCACAGCCACAGCCACTACAATCACTTCCCAGAAGGTGTGGATATGTACAGTGTAGTCTACAGAATATTAGTATCATCAACAATGAGGTCAGGTTAGAGAAAGAGCTTTGAAAATCCTACTCCTCATTGATGAATTATTTGCTACTTATGGATTTCAAAACACAGATTGCCCTGGTAAAAGTAAGTGAGTCACAAAACAAAACCAAGAGTCATGAAAATGTTTAAGAGGTTTAAGGAAAAGTATTTGGTAAAAATTGAGTTAAAAATGTAATCAAAACAAAAACAAGAAAGTAAAGATACTCAGAATAATTTGGCTCAGTAGAGGGCAAGTGTCTAATAAGGCCAGAAGACATCATTCATTCTGTTTGCCCTTTGCAAGTTTCTTATGTACTACACTGTTTTCTAGTTGACTATAGATTACTGCACCCTAAAGGAAAGTTTTAGAAATAAACTTACTTTCTTCTTTTCTTTGATATGATCTTGAGGAAGCCTACTTTCCTCCTATCCTCAGTTTGCTGGAGCATGAAGTTAGTGGTGCTAGGTTTGAAAATCTGAAACAGTTACCCAAATTTCCTTACACTGTTACAATTCTTCAGTGTGAAGAGAACATTGGGATTTAAAAAAAAAAAAACAAAAAAACAAAAAAACCTTGATATTTAGAGGAGCACATCCCATTCTCTAACAAAATAAGGCTTTATTTTCATGTAAATTTTTTCCCTCTAAAACAGTTTTTCTTGCTTTTGAAACAACAATTCGCCTAGAGCTCAGTGCATATCATACATATCAGTCCCACAAAATACAAGGCAGTATAGTTTATTATATGATCTTCCAATAAAATGGCTCATTGATAACTTTGGAACTTAGGTATTGACTGTCTGACTGGAGGTTCTGCAGGTGTTCCTATACTTTCTCTCCACCTCTGTGGTCTCCTTTTGAGAGTCCTCACAATATGCCAATCAGAATATATAATAAAAGTGTGTGGTAGCTGGGATTCAAATGAGGCACTTCAGGACCTATTTATTTGGAACTGTAAGCAGCCTGGCAGGTATGAGGTTACTCCAAGGACAAATGTATCCTGTGCTTGGTTGGCTATCAGATTATTGAAACAATGGATATCAAGAAATTGACATTTTCCAATAATTCCATGTTGTGAGAAGGAATGGATGTGTTGAGGACAGCAGTAGGAGGAATTTATCTCATTGAGAAAAATTTACAGCTTTTCAAACAATCTTTCACAAAAGAGGTGAGCCAAGACAATACTTGTTAAGACCCCCATTTTGAAAAGAACTGCTTAGTTGCATACATCTCTTACTTTCCATTTAGATATTAGGGACCCCCTAGAATAGACTTGGTTTACTGGAAGTCTTTTCTTCTTTTTTATTCTAGTGATACTGAAGAATTTTTATTTTTCTGTTTTTCAAGTTTATGTTTTTGTTTAACTGTTTTTTTCATAATAGGTAGTCAAACTTGACCTATTGACTTACTGTTAGAATTCAGTCTCTAAACACAGTAACTCTAATTTATTTTCCTGGAGGAAGACTTACTTTGCATCCTTCTTTAAGCCGCCATCTCACTTTTTAAGTCAGGAGGCAAAATCAAGCTGTATTCTTCATTAGCTCCCAACAACATCTATATTTTTAATATTTATTAAATTTACATGTATAAATATATTGCCTGCTTGTTTGTTTGTGAACCATGTGAATGCCTTGTGCTTACAAAAGTCAGGAGTGGTCTTTGAATTCCCCAAATCTATCTTTGGATGGATGTGTTAATATATGGGTTCTGGGAATCAAATCTGTGTTTTCTATAAGAACAGCCAGTGGTCTTAGACACTGACTTGTCTTAGTACTAATGTTCCTGTGATACAAACTGATAAATAATACAGTTAGGTTTTTATTTATAGTTTTACAATGTGGGGTAAAAAAAATCATGAACTTCATTTATTTACTTCTCACAATTATTCCATGTGTGGGAAAGTCCTTTTTTTTTTTTTTTTTTTTTTTTTTTTTTTTTTTTTTTTTTGTAGTATATATTACAAGTGATTTTAAGATGATGGCAAGTCAGTTCTCTCAGGAAAAGTAAAATCTGTGTGTTGGAATTTCATCATCCTCTGTGATAGAGGCGTTGGCCATATCAGACTGTTGGTTCTTGGAAACAGTTTAGGAAAATGGTATAAGGAAACAGACATATTGCAAGCCAGAATAGAAAGCTCTAAATTTAGTTGTAATCACATAATCAAAAATGTACTCTTGTGTGTTTTCAAACAGAGCCAATAGTTCTTTTTATCACTTTCAGAAACTGGTTAGAACACTTTTGAACACACTCACTAAACCCTTTCTTCCCTCTCTCTTGTTGCTGTTGAAAATCTCATTCACAATTCTGGTCTTGTACATAAAGGATAGAAATTTTGATTACAGCAACTCATCTCCAATCACACCATGAGAAATTTTACTGAATTTTCTTTTTTACATTTTCTCAATTACAAAATGTTTCAGTGATCATGGCTTTATTTTGTATTATTTTATTTTTGTCCACAAACCTGTGACACCAGCAATATTTTTCTCAGAATTTACTCAAAATTATATTAGACAAAATGGGATATATTTTATACTATATTTGTTGTAAAAAACTAAACTATTAACCTCAGAAAATAGATCCCGCTTCAGCAAAACTTAAGTACCTCTCTCTATGTATCTATTCAATATAGTACTTGAAGTTCTAGCCAGAGAAATTAGACAACAAAAGGAGGTCAAAGGGATACAAATTGGAAAGGAAGAAGTCAAAATATCACTATTTGCAGATGATATGATATCATACTTAAATGACCCCAAAAATTCCACTAGAGAACTTCTAAAACCAATAAACAACTTCAGAAAAGTGGCTGGATATAAAGTTAACTTAAACAAATCAGAAGCCTTCCTCTACTCAAACAATAAATAGTCTGAGAAAGAAATTAAAGAAATGACACCTTTTACAATATTCACAAGTAATCTAAAATAACTTGGTGTGAATCTAACCAAGCAAGTGAAAGATCTCTATGACAAGAAATACAAGGATCTGAAGAAATAAATTGAAGAAGAACTCAGAAGCTAGAAAGATCTCCCATGGTCATGGATTGCCAGGGTTAATATAGTAAAAAATGGCCATCTTGCTGAAAGCAATCTACAGCTTCAATGCAATCCCCATCAAAATTCTGACTCAATTCTTCATAGAGTTAAAAAGAGAAATTTGCAAATTCATATGAATAGCAAAATCACCTGGATAGTGAAAACTATTCTCAACAATAAATAAAAGAACTTCTTGGAGAATTACTATCCTTAACCTCAAGCTGCAATATAGAGCAATAGTGATAAAAACTGCATGGTATTGGTACAGTGACTGTCAGGTAGATCACTATAATCATTTAAAGGGTTTCTGACAGCCCATAATAATAGAAAATGTAGGACCAAACTGCATCTAGTCAACCAACAGACATTAGTGATTGCATAGATCATATTGTACCTGTTATTAGTTCCCAAAACCCCAGCCTATGGGATACTACTGGTCAAAATTAAGGTGAATCTTCCAAACTTCCTTATTCTAACTTAGAAGATATTTCAAAGACTAATGTAACATAGATAATTTATCACATGTGTGCCCAGAGACTTCTTTACTAATTGATTTTATATACTTACAAGTTGTAAATATTAATTATTATAGTTGTTAATGGCACACAATTTGAAAACATGGTAAATGAGAAGTGTTCTAGGCTTCTCCTATTGATTTGATAAAACCCAGAACAAAGGCACTTAAAAAGAGAAAAGATGTTACTTCATCTTAGGTTTATAATCCATCATCCAAGAAAGCCAAGGCAGGGAGTCAAGGTCAGACTTGGAAATGGGTGATGAAGGAGATACAAAAAAGAAATATTTCTTACTATCATTTCTTGAAGACATATACAGTCAAGACTAACTGGTTGAAACCGTAGCAGGGTTCACAGTGAGCGGGATCTTCTAATAACAATTTATCAAAAAAAAAAAAAAAAAAAAAACAGAAAAAAATAGAAAAGTGCAATAGATAGAAAATAGACATATTTATAAATTAATCTAGTGAAGCCAACCTTCCACTAAGAAGCATTCTTCCTAGGTAAAACTAGCTTAGTCAAGTTAACAACAACAACAAAGTATAATTGTGCTCTTTTCAACTTGATACAGAAGTATATTATCATTTAATCATAACCTTTCTTCCTTTGTTTATCCCTAAGATATCATGTAAATGTAGCATAATAAAGTATAGAAATACATTATGGTTTTCAAAGCCTCACAGACATTAAACTGTCAAGGCCTCATTAATAATCCATCATTTCTCAACTGTGATTCCTATCGCATCAAAAATAAGCTACATATTTCTTATACCTTACAGAAGTGTCAGTGGACAAAAATTTTCATACTTCAAACAAGCAAATGTCCGGCAATATAATGTAGTCAAACATTTGTTGCTTGAAGCTTTTAGCTACCCAGCCTAAGCTTGTTCATCTTCAACTTGTCTTCTTGGCACAATTGATGGGGGCTACTATCCCCCACCTAGAAAACCATGCCCTTATTAATATTTTTATCTCCACACCTCCTACATGCCCTAGACTGTAGTGGTTCAGTCACATCTAGCTTATGCTAACTGCTCTGGCCACTTGTCTGTAGAAGCAATATGTGGCCACTCCATTTGGAGATCTCACATTGCTGCTTGGTTCTTCTCTATCCAAAGCATGGTGAACCCTTTGCTCCTCCCTTGCATCTCCCTTTTCCTCTAAGGACCTGGAAGTCCCACCTGTACCTTCTACCCAGAAATTGGTCCATGTTTTTCTTTACTGACAGATCAAGAACCAGTTGGGAAAAAGGACCTTAACATTCCAACTTTGCCTACAGACACTTGAACCTCACTGACTCTTATCAGTACTCCAAAGGTCTTAGGCATCTCTACTAAGCTGGCACTATTATGTATGCATACAATGCATACATTTCTTGTCTAGCAGTGTTAGGGTGGCTTCCCTCCATACCTGTTACTGTCCTTGATGCTCATCCCCATGGTCCTGAAATCTCCAATATTCTGAGTTCTTCACTTCAACAGAGACTACACATTCTTAACTGGCCTTTTAGGATTTATTTGGATTCTTTAACCCTATTACATGCACTCAAACAACTCCTTTCAATTGTAGAGTTTTATGCTACTAAGCCCACTAACAAGTGTGAGCCTCTACAAATTTTCAAGTTAAACTCCAACTTGAGATATAATTTTGCTATCTCTGAATCATGATTTTTGTGTAATGACCTTGAAAAAAATACATCCCAGAAGATATAACCTCAATGAAGCTTGTTTCTTCTTAATCAATATAGATTCTTCAGCTGGAGCTAAGTAACATGAACTATCACAGAAAAGCAAATACTTTACTTTCAGAGATTCTTATTCTCAAATATTACATGCTTTTCTCACTGTATCTATCTGTGTGTTGTCCTTTCAGTTCTCAGGTTAATCAAGTGGTCCTGAATGATAACCATATTTTATTAGTTAAGTTTTAGTGAGTAGTTTGTATTAACTACTCACTTTATGTGCATATTCACAGATAATTGTAAATATTACTTTCATGTCTCAGAAAGTATAAAAATATAAAAGCCAGTATATTTGTGCAGCCTAAGATATATAGCTTTTATACAGAAACCAACAACAAATTAAGCCTGCAGCTGTGTTACAAGCAAATCAGCCTCCCCCCCAAAAAGCAACAACGACAATGACAAAAAATCAACAACAGGTTTCCCATCTGAAATATCATAGAACTAAAATATTGGATTTCAATCTAGGTATCAAAGCTCTGAATGATTCTGGAGAGACCTAGGGAAAATCACATGGGAAGGACAATTGATTTTTTTTTTCTATTTTCATATTGGACTTTGTCTAAATATAATGATGCATGGAGAGTACAAACTGGAAAGATTATCTGGATGAAACGTCCTCAAGTTTTCCTGACATAACTCATCTGTAGAATGCATTTCTACCCTCAATAATAAGTGAGTTATTTTCTAAATACAGTTTTCTAGAGCCTTCACTTCAATGAGACTTACTGTACCTGTCTAAGGGTCTATGCTATGTGTGGACAGTAAACCTTTCTGTTATTAGATTTCCTTTAATTTACCACATGCTGGATTACAGCAGAGTCTCTGTCCATGTCCACTTTAAAAACATAATTTTAACTAAAGAAATATGTTTCCCATATTTAAGTATTAAGTAACCCTGAAAGATACACAGTGTCACAATATTCCACCTTCTCAGTTTCTTTTAAATTTCATTACTACTACTACTATTATTATTATTATTATTATTATTATTATTATTATTAATTTGATAATTTTTACAGTCCAGTTGTTATCCCACTCCCAGTCTGACATCTGTCTGTTTCTCAAACTACACCTCCTCTCCCCTCTCCAAGAGGATGTCCCCACAATCCACTCCTACTACATTAGAATTCCCTACTCCCTGGGGCCTCAAGTCTCTCTCCAGGGTTAGGCTCATCTTCTCTCACTGAGACCAGACAAAGCAGTCCTCTGCTGTATGTGTCCAGGAGCCTCATATGAACTGGTGTATGCTGTCTGTTTGGTGGTCTGAGAGATCATGGGATTCTAGGTTAGTTGACACTGCTGGTCTTCCCATGGAGTCCCCCTTCTCCTCACTTTCTTCCAAATTTCCACTAATTCAACCACAGGGGTCACCAGCTTTTGTCCATTGGTTGGGTGTAAGTATCTGCATCTGACTATTTCAGCCTCTTAATGGGCCTCTCAGAGAACAGGCATGCTGGGCTCTTGTCTCAAAGCACACCATAACATCACAAATACTGTCAGGCCTTGCAGCCTCCCCTTGTGCTAGATTCCAATTTGGGCCCATCACTGGTACAACCACTCTGGAAATCAATCTGGAGGTGCCTCAAAAAACTGAAAACAGATCTACTTGAGGACACATCTATACCACTCTTGGGCATATACCCAAAAGTTGCCCCACCATACCTTAGGGGCAAGTGTTCCACTATGTTTATTGTGGCTTCATTTGTGATAGCCAGAAGCTAGAAGCAACCCAGATGTCCCACAATGGAAGAATGGATACAGAAAAATATGGCCCATTTACACAATGGAATACTACTCAACTAATAAGAATGAGGGCATCCTGAGTTTTGCAGGCAAATGGATGAAATTAGAAAATATCATCCAGAATGAGGTAACTCAGACCTAAAAATACATGCATGGTATATACTCACTAATAAAGTGGATATTAGCTAACAAAAAAAGGTACAAAATACCCAGGATACAATGCACAGAACTCAATTTGTTTTAGAATTTAAATTTCCTATATAACAGTTTGTTTGGCAGCAAAAAAATTCATACTTAAAATATTTTACTGTGAAGACAAACAAAAACAAATGACTATTTAAAGTCTTTTCAACTAATTCGGTATAACACTTCAAATCTGAGAGCATTTGTGTATATATAGTGAAGACCCCCATACTCGGGAGACCCTTCCTCAAGTCTCAGGAGATCACGACCACCCAAAGATCACAAGAAACCATACCTGAATGCAATCAGCAGAGGCTTTATTAGGGAAATTGGCCGGCTGTCAAACCACAAGCTCTCTCTCTGAAGAAGAGCAAGGTTTGGCTTCCAATGGCAGGGCTAAGGGGTCTTTTATAGCATGGGGTGGGGAAAGGAAGGCATTTTCGCATGGTTACACATGATTGGTTGGTTTACAAATTTTGAACATAGCACTGGGAAGACCAAGGGAGGGAGGGGTAACCAAGAACAGTGGAACATTTCAGAGGAATCTAGCCGAAATGATCTAGAGTCATGTGAAAATCACTCTGCACATTCTTCTCAAAAATGTGGTTTTACCATATCACTGCCCTACCCTGTCAACTATCTATTAACTATTTCTCACTAGCTCCAGCCGTAGAGCCACAGCCCTGTCATTGTGTTTTTACCACCTGAATGACTTTCATTCTTTACAGGCAGTTCCTGAAACTGGCCTGGCTTGTTTCAGAGAAAAGTTTCCATGTCCCTAAAAGAACTTAAAAAGCATCTATATATGTATATATTCTATAAAAATGATTTTTATAATTTTTCATTCTTCATTAGTCCTTCAGTTAAAAGTCATTTACTATCTGAAAACATTGTTTTGACATAGCAAAGTATTTATTATATAATTCTATATTCATTGGATATGAATTTTAGAATATGACTTATTTGTATTCATAGGTGGCCCTTTTGAATAGTCTGGAATCATCAGATTTTTTTTTTTTAGAACCTTACTATGAATAATACCAACTTGTATAAAATATGTTTTTAATGTCCACTAATTTATAGGAAAATTAATGCACAGAAAATTAATGGCTATCATTTAATCTTAAGAAAATATACTCAAAATGGAAATTCAGTATCTCATATTTGGTTTTTACTAAATTAGTAAGAATCCTTAGAAGTTAATAACTGTTTTGGTGTCTGTATCAATCTGTTTATATTCTATATTAAATATTATGTGTAGTATGTAAATTTAAAAATATCCACACTTTCTATGGCTAGTTGCCAGCAATGTTAGTCTTGCCCAACCCAACCCCCACAGGTAGCTCTAAGAGACCATCTCGCTCTGGTTCTCTAGGCTGGCTTGCTAAACTGATCAAACTAGTTTTTCCTGAAAATGCCTGGAGTTACCTCTTGCTTTTCTCAGGCTATCTACTGCCCCCCTGTTCCCCCATCCCCCTCAGCTAGTCTGCAGAACAACAATGACGACTACCACACAGGTCTCACTCAGCCTCCTTTAGCCCCAGGAAAGGAAAACACTGGAGACTTATACCAGCCAGATTTGTATTGGAAAATCTCCAACCCCAATACGCACGTGCAAAGAACACACAACTCAGTTATAATATTTATAAGCTGCACGTTTAGATTGGGCAGATCTACCACTACACTACTCCATTCCCTAACTATGAAATCCCTAACTACCTGTGGTTCTTCCAAACCATGGTTGTCTGCTCCATCTTCCACCTCTTCTTTTTCCATATTCTTTCCCTCAGTCCTCCATCTAGTCTTCTTCTTCCTTCCTTCCTCTCTCACTTCTCTAAAACTTCCAGCCCTACCTTTCCCTTCTACTGCCCAATTGCAGGCTCTAAGGTTGCTTAAGATCTAATTTTTCTGTTCTTTTTTTTCCTTTCTCTTCACTCTTTTCTGACAATAAAAGAAAATTTTATGGGTCCCATGCAAAATTTATATAAAAGAAAAGGGCCCTTTAGATTCCTTCTCCCTAACATGAGTAGCTAAAGCCACCAACTTCAGGGTTTGCCAACCAGAGGCCCAGTTAATCCGTTAACAAAGAATGCAGAGTTACAGGACAAAGGGCTACTAAGTCATCCCAGGAATGAAGATAAGAGATAAACATCCACCTGCAGGAACTGCTCCCTGCCCCCATGGACCAGTTTGGCCAGTTGTTCAAAAATTAGAAAACAACCAATCTGTGCACCCGTGCAAAAGTTTCTCCTTTTTCCCACCCTGAGCTTATATTAACCCTAAACCCTGGAGCCACGAGGTCGATGCCCCTGTCTCCTACATTGAGACACATGTTGGCCCGGACCGTTCCGCCATTAAACTACCTCCTGTTCTTGCAGCAAGTTAGTCTCTCGTGTGTCCTTTGGGTGCGCACCATTCTGTGACTCGAGTGGGGTCCCCTTTGGGGGCTTCCCGAGTCTATAACCACATCCTGTATCTGAAACATTTTGGGAAGTTAAAGACATTTGTTGAATCACTAATATCTTTTCAAATGTATTTTAAATTAGTGCAATTGCTTTATCTAAATATTGTCTATAGTTAAATCTAGAAACTCTCATATTAATTTTATTGTTGGAAATGTATTAGCAATTATTAAATGAAATTTGTCACCTATGGGAATAATGTGAGACAGAAAAATAAAATTTATATTGCACTTCAAAGGCAATTCAATTCAAATCTACAATTTTCTTTTTTGAAAGAAATTTGTTCGGATTTACAGTCTGCTTTCTTTGTAGATGAATTGTTTACATAGAAAAGCAAACAAAACAGTATTTACTGTAGAAGTGTGCATTTAAATTCCAAATGAGTGATCACTTGATATTTTAGTTTGTTTTAGTCCTCTATGTAGTGTTATTAATTTCAAGTATACTTTGCAAGAGTCATTGTTTTATTATTTTTGAAGCACATATTAAATCAAAGGAGAGATGCTACAAATGTACTCACTACTACAAACAAATCCAAAGCTGTTAAACCTGACAAATTACTTATTCAGTTTAGTTTCAGTAATCATTGTTTCTCTGTGAATGCCTATTTCAATGCATGCTTGCATTTCTTCATTTCTCATTGTGTTTAAATAATAGTAGTTCTGAAATTCTGAAGTGATCCTTGACCAATGCAATCTCTCTTTTGAAATGTGCTTCTTAGAAAGTACCTGACTGAAGACTGATATTTTTATTTCCCTTTTGAGGTACAGGTTTCATCCAAACTCATAAAACCCTGTCCTTATATCACCGTTTTTCCCCAAAGGTTAGTATTTTTAAAATTCATGATTGAAAATTTAGAATTGATTTTGTATACTAACTATATCAATTTTGGAGTTTGATATAATTTTAAGCAGGAAGTATTAAAATTCATTAACATCAGTTAACTACTTGAATTTCTTATTTTTCACATACCTGAAAATACCTTAATTTTCTTTCATTTGAGAAGGATACTTTAACCGTACATAAATTTCAAGGATAACAGTATTTCCTCATGACTCATTACTGATGTAATTCCAATGTTTTTTATACTGGACCTTATCTATGAGAAGTCATTAAGAATTAGGATCTTCTATTTTTCTACATGCTTCCTGGAAATCTTTTTCTAACAATGTTTTTGGCTAATTATATTTTTAACAGAGTTTCTATTTACATTCTCCGCATTATTCTACTATTTATTGACTAATTTTATTTTTTATAATTATTGAATTTTTAAGTATTTATTTTAGAGCAATTTTAGAAAACTTTATTTCATGCAGCCTGAAGCAGACATAAAGAACTACAGGTAACTTAGAAAAGCTAGGAGCAGGAGAGTTAGGCTTCCTCTGGGAAGAGAACACCAATTGGTTGTCCACTGTAAAATGACCAGCCTGAGAACATTCATACAAGTAACATTATATCGACAGAATAGGTTACATTTAGGCATACATAAGTATATACCTGTAGATGTATGACTGCAATAAAACTTAAAGCCATGAATTCGAAAAGAGTTGGAGGGATATGTAAAAGTGTTTGGAGTGGGAAAAAGGGAGAATTTGTGATTATATTAAAATCTAAAAAGTATAATGTCTTAAAAGATAAAAAAGCAAAATAGGAAAACTAATAAATATAATATGCTAAAATAAAAAACTATTTGTATTTTCTACCTCATGTAATTGCTTCCTTTTCCTTAGACTTTGATGACTTCTCAAGTTAATAAATTTCTCACCTTATAAATGTTTTTTCTCATTATTTTTAATGTCTAGTTTTTAGATTGAATATCTCAAATTCATATTGTCTGTATCATCCTGGTACTTTTTATCTTCTGCTTTCCTTCTGTTATATTCCTTCTGCTATATATAAAAATATTTCTGTTTTTGTTGCACTTAGAGATTCTTGGTATTTGGTTTTTAACTCCTTTCACTTGTTTTTATTGTGTAAATTTAAGTATTTTTTAGAGGACATTACTCTTTTCCTTGCCACATAGCTTTTCTGAAATCATTACCTGTTTAATTCCAAGGAGAATCTTATATTTTTTTCTTGAACATAATTATGTTCTGTTTCTTTTAATAGCTGAAAACTTGTGAAAAAAGATCCAAATAGATTCCAGATCCCATGGGTGCTAGAGAGATGGATCAATGGTTTATAATTCAAATGGGAGAAGTGAGCTGTGGTACATGTCAACAATATAATAAACAGGTAGATGTCTATAAGTTCAAGACGAGCCTGGTCTGCATAGGGAACTCCAGGATATCTAGGGTAGCACAGGCGAAAAAGGAAAAAGGAAAATTGCTCCTGAAAAAATCTTGAGATCTGCTCCAAGAACCTATGGTCAGGCAGCTTACAAGGCCCCTGTACTTAAGCTCCAAAGTCCTAAGACTACCTTTAGGATTCTGTTGTCACTCTTCTCAGTAGTGCACGCGCACACACACACACACACACACACACACACAGAGAGTTAAAAAGTAAAAATCTACAGAGAAAGTGCTCAAATTTCCTTCTATTTTCCTGAAATATACTGGCTCTTTTACTAAATTTTATCTTTTCTGGATTCAAACAAGAAGTTTTAAGTCTCCTGTAGTAACGAACCAGATACAATTGGTATTCAGCACTTTTGCTTTTTAAAGTGAATATTGTGCTCCAATAATAAAAGTTGTACAAAGTGTTAGAAAAACTTGTAGAATTTGAGAATGTATCTCTGTATCTTCTTCTTTCTTAGATGTTTATTTCTGTCTAAATCTACTGTATTCAATTAAAAGGTATTTTATTTGATTTAATAATAGAAAGTTATCAATTTGCATGTATTTGAGGGTCTTCCATCAGGAAAAAGTCAAAAATAAAAAAATGTCAGTTGTCATTATACTGGGAATTGAGCTCAGCGCCCTCTTCTATTTGGTTAGCAATTTACCTGTAAGAAATAATCTCAGACTATCTCTTACATTTTATTTTGATATCAAGCCTTTGTAAGTTGTTCATGGTGACACTGAACCTACAATGTACGGGCAGCTTTTCTCTTATGTAGGTGGAATTACTGGGCAATGCAACCAGAAAATACATTCATTTCTGTTATGATTATTCTGTGTACCATGATTTGTTTTTATTTAGTCTATTATCAAATTATGACTGTGATTTGGATTTATTTCTTTATTTGGATTTATTTACTTATTCTAAGTGTTAAGTGTTAAGGAAAATTTCTAGAAAGTTCTTGACTCTTGCTTTCCTTCTCTAGAGACATTCTCACAATAGCAGCCAGCATGGATGATTATTTCAAACTTTGTAGAGATTCTACATTAGTGAATGTTTTTGTGGTCACATTAAACATATAGGATATATCACAGTGGTAATTTTCCTTCTGAAGGTTTCAGATGCTAACTGAGGATAAACTTAGCTTTGATATTGCTGGCAGATAGTAGTCTATTAATTTAAAATACCCCCAAACACTTCATATGATACTTAGCAGATGTAATGATGTGACACAATAGCAAGTGAATGTTAATTAAGAATACTATATCTCAAAATATGTTGCAGAGGACCAAGACTCAGCTCTCAACATCCTCAAGTTGTAAGGTGGCTTAGAACTACACATAATGCCGTTTCTAGGAGTTCTAACAATTCTCTCTTATGAGCCTCACATGGTACACTTAGAAATACTTATACAAAATATAAATACACATAAAATAAATCCATCATCTGTCTGTCCTTTTGGCTATCACTTGTCGCTAAAAACAACTTGACTCTGGATCTGTAAAACATAGTCCATCAGATTCACAGCATCCTTTAGTCCGTCAAACTCATAGACATTTTACATGGGTATTATGTTTTCTGGGAACTTCGGTTCATGGGAAAAAAGTCACAATAACTGATAATAGTCACCACAGAGATAGGAGGCCTAGCCAATAGTATAGAAACTATTGAATTTGTCCTTAAGTAGGAATAATTGTTTTTAGAACAAGTCAGAAGCAGCCACAGAATGACTGGAGACAGTTGGAGAGGACTAAACCATTAGATGCCCCTTGCAGCTTAAAACTGAATATGGAATTCCTTCTAAAAGGTGCTTTTGAGAGTGGATGGGAGTCAGATCTTAACATGGTTATAAATTAATATTAAGAGATTATGATTGCAGGGCAGTGTTGGCGCATGCCTTTAATCCCAGCACTTGGGAGGCAGAGGCAGGCAGATTTCTGAGTTTGAGGCCAGCCTGGTCTACAGAGTGAGTTCCAGGACAGCCAGGACTACACAGAGAAATCCTGTCTTGAAACACACACACACACACACACACACACACACACACACACACACACACAAAAGAAAGAAAGAAAGAAAGAAAGAAAGAAAGAAAGAAAGAAAGAAAGAAAGATAGAAAGGAAGGAAGGAAGGAAGGAAGGAAGAAGAAAGAAAGAAAGAGAAAGAAAGAAAGAAAGAAAGAAAGAAAGAAAGAAAGAAAGAAAGAAAGAAAAAGAGAGATTATGATTTTATTTCACATATAGAGGTATGACTTCTAATAATTTTAAGTAGGAAAGATTAGATTGACACTTCTATATTAGAGAAGCATTTAACTTGTAAACAGA
Organism: Arvicanthis niloticus; assembly: GCF_011762505.2. Lineage (NCBI taxonomy): Eukaryota > Metazoa > Chordata > Mammalia > Rodentia > Muridae > Arvicanthis > Arvicanthis niloticus. The sequence continues at coordinate 71,019,003 of NC_047667.1, read as the reverse complement.
CAATTTGTAAGTTAAGAAACACAGGAGATAATGAGCAAGCCAATGATTATGTGTGGCAATAATTTGTTATGATTTGTTCTGATTCTATTACATTCTTAGAATAAATAACTGAAGGCTAAGTAAACTAAGCTTTTATTGCAAATAATTTCACTACTTTCACTACTCTAACACTGTATCTGAAGTACTACTTTTTTTCAGCATATCTCTGCCTGTTTTCATGTGAGATTTATTCCTCTGAAAGAGTATTTATCATCAACTGAAAGTCATGGTTTTCAATGTATCATTCTTTAAAATTTGCTAAGTTCTATAGCATAAACATCTGTCAAGATGGACTGGAGAATTCCTGCCTGTTTTAAATGTATGTAATAGTTACCAATTCTTATATGCATAATGTACCACAAGAATAATGTAACCAAGTTCAGCTTGACTGCCTTATCTTCTCCACACAGTGATGATAAACAATTTGGGCTGCCTTCGTAGTCTCTGAAGGTTCTTTATTTTTCAATAGCTATAAACCTTGCTCCTGAGTAGTGGCGTTTAAAAAAAAAAAAAAAAAAAAGAATCCTTTATTCAGACAATTCTGATATCTTTTGCATTTTCCAGTACTGAATGAAAGGAGGATACTATGTGAAAGTATTTGATTTGTAACACAATAGCAGCTTTCCCTCAGCTAAAGCAGAGAGCATAGAACAGAGTTACATTAAGTGTATGCTCTTATGGAGGAGGAAATAAGTATTTGGATTTGAAATATGTTTAGTAGCTATTTTTATGACAGGCAAGTCCTTTTGTGCAGCTGTGATTTTCAGTCTAACACACAGGCTCACACTAAGCATTCATTTTCCACATCTGGTGTCATCTTGGTTAAGCTCTAGATCTTCCACACTGTCTCTTCTTCCCTAAGAGGTAGATGTCAGACAATCTTTGCTCTGCTTTTACATTCTAAAAGTTGATGGTAATAAAATATCAAGAAAACTATCTCATGACTTTTTTTTTTTTTTTTTTTTTTTTTTTTTTTTTTTTTTTTTTTTCAATATTGCTAGGTTAAGAATAGGACAGTGTATCAGTTCATGCTACCCACTTGGGTAATTGATGATAGATTCATTAGCTGCATGATTTAAGGATATAAGGCTCCAAGTGGGTTGTTTTTTTCAATTCATTCCTGTTACCTTTTTCATTTTCTTATTGACTGTCAATAAAATGTTTGAAGGATGTAGAAAGGTTAAACCACTAGTGGCCACAGTTAATAGGAAACATTTGAGTGGCAGATGGTGGGATAAAACCACAAATGTAGTTTCTTGAGCCCTTGGAGACAGAATAATACACTCAAGCATGGCTATGTCTCATTAACCAAAACACGTTATCTTTCTTCCTCTCAGTAAATGATATTCTGTAAGCATGAGTATCACCAGTAATAAAAGACAATTATAAATGAGATAACACCATAATTTTACTCTCATTGCCGTTCTATTATCCTAATGTTTTCCATTGAACCATCACAATTTATTTGGCGTTCCTTGCCACATGGCTTGCAACACATAAAACTAGAAAACAATTAAGTGGCATTTAATGTCAGCTACATGGGTCATATTGAATGGCAACGTAGTCTAATAGGACCATTACTGTGGGCAAAATAAGGTACTTTTAGTTATCACTTGGAACTCTGAAACAAATTGTTCTTTCAAAGGATAAAACATACTGATTTTTATGAATGGAAGTCCAGAGGAAGATTCTCATGTGGACAAACAGTTGCCTTTTAATAGAATCGGAAACTCTATATAAGAATCCTGGTGATCTCCTACATTGTGTGCACTCTTAAGCTCAGATCACCAAATGTCCCTTCAGAAACAAGCTGCACATCTGAATGACAAATACAACCTCGTCCCCCATCCAAAACCTCTAGGTATTAGTGAAGGAACAGTCAACATTTATTCTAAATCTGATGGTCTAAAAAGCTGCTTTTTGTAGTTTAAGCTAGATGCCTGATAGTTTAAGCTAGATGCTAGTATTAAAGTGTCCTTTTAATCAACGTTAAACAATGAAACGTTGTTTAATTTGTTTACTAGATTTTAGAAAAAACATAAAACAGTATCAAAGGTATATGGTCTTTGATATACAACAACCATTGTTTTTATTGCTGCAGATGAATAGCATTAAAGAGGCTGCAGATTGTTCACAAGTCATGGTGGGCAGAGGGCAGAGAAAACAAAGATCTCTTCTTTGGTAATGTGGTATCTTAGCTTGTTCTATTTAATTTGATGCTGCGGTAGAATATGTCAGGCTCTTTCCTCTATGCGGGTTTCTTCTGCCTAGAGATAGCTAGACATTCTAACAGAAGGCATGTAGAAATGATACTTATTCTTCACACAGTCCTCCTGCCCTTCTTCCTCCACCAAACAGAGGATGAAGACAACCCATCTCCTAACAGATACATTAGAAACCATTCTGATTCTTACATCAATCAAAACAGCATCTGAATGTGGTACACAACCAACTCTATATTACTAGGTTAAAACAGTCCCAGATTTTTTTGACCTGCCTTGAGTATAATGAACATATAATTATTTCTAAGTAATTCTTCCTATAGCTGTTCGCTTCGATGAACGTACTATGCTGGGTCTTACATAGATCTACGTCAACCTGAGCAATGTCCTTTTAGAATATCAAATATAAAACGTTACCTTCAATCTTAATATTCTCTGCTGCTTTGGTTTGACTAAGACAGGATCCCATAGGCCTATGTATGTAAGTGGTTAGTTGCTCAGTCATTGCTTTTGTTTGGGAAGTTTTGCATCCTTTAAGACTTGAATACTTGCTGGAGAAAATTCCAGGTAGGATTTTGAAGTTTAACAGAATCTTCCATTTTTTGTCTGCGCCCTGTGTACAAATGAAAGGAAAACAGCCAGGTACTTGATTCTGCTGGTTTGCCCTGCCTTTGATGCCATTGTGAATACGAGCCTTCTGGAACTTTTCTATTCCATACATTGCTTTTGCTTGTGTTACTTTTTCACAGTAACAGAAAAGTAACTAACAGAACAGGATTTAGTTTTTATTTGTTTAGTTATCTTAAATGTGAAAACACATTCTAACTATAGATTTTTAAACATTTGACAGTATCTGGTCATAAATAAGAGGTATATTATTGTATCAAAACAAGAGAAAAGACCAACACAATTTTGTCATTATTATTGATAGAAATTAATAACTTTAAATATCATTTTGATCAATTTAAAGATCAAAAGTGAAGAAATTGAAAGGAAATCATTTTCAAGTTAGCATTTAGATGTAAATCAAATTTGAGTGCCTAGAAAATAATTTTATAAATATTGGGAAAATTGGCATTGTAAAGAGAAGAATTGGCACTAAATAATAAGTTGCATCTAATATTCTTTCTTTTACTGAAGAAACATATTTTCCTACAGTTTTATGATTCAAATTGTGATGGCAAAGCACATATATCAAATTCAAAATAGTTCCCAGTATACCAGGATTTTGCATTTTATATGGGTTCTTTTTGAAAAACACCTTTAAAGTTGTGATGATATATAAATTTTAAGATTTTGACGGGCAGTGGTGGTGCACGCCTTTAATCCCAGCATTTGGGAGGCAGAGGCAGGTGGATTTCTGAGTTCAAGGCCAGCCTGGTCTACAGAGTGAGTTTCAGGACAGCCAGGACTACACAGAGAAACCCTGTCTCAAAAAAAAAAAAAAAAAAAAAAAAAAAAAAAAAAAAAAAAAAAAAAAAAAAAAAAAGATTTTACTGAGCATTGATTTTATTTCCTTAATCAAAGATTGATTTTCAATATATAGAAAAAATCAATGCAGACAAACAAAAAAATAATGAGTTCTAGAAATACAAATAATATAAAAAGTTTAAATTTTTCATATCAAATTTTTACTTTTAAAAAGGCAGTGTATTTACACTTTTTCATTAGTTATCTATTCATTTAACATCCTGATTACAGCCATGTCCTCCCAGTCCCACCCTGATTCCCCCATTCCCTTCTCTCTTCTTCCTCAGAAAAGGGGATGACACATGGGTACCATTCCACCTTGGCACATCAAGTCACAGCAGGACTAGGTGAATCTTCTCCCACTGAGCCTAGATAAGGCAACACATCTAGAAAAAAAAAAAAAAAAGGAATCTAAAGGCAGTGATAAGAGTCAGAGACAGCCTGGCTCCAACTGTTAGGGGACTCACATGAAGACTAACCTGAGTATCTGCTACAGATGTGTAGGAGACCAAGTCCAGATCACATATGATGTTTGGTTCATGGTTCTGAGACTCTGATAACTGCTATGGTTTTAGATTATTCTCTTTTGGTTTTATTTCCTAGTCCCTCAATCCTTCCAGGTACTCTTCCTCAAGACTCCCAGGGCTCAGTTTAATGTTTGGCTGTAGGTCTCTGCATCAGTTTCTACAGTTACATGAGGCGTCTGTCTGCAAGCATATCAGAGTATAATTAATAGTGTCAGAGGTTGGTTCTCTCCCATGGGACCTGCCTCAAGTTGTCCAGTCATTGGTTGGTCAGTCCCTCAGTATCTATCCCATCTTTATCCTTGCACATATTGTAGCTAGGAAAAATATTGGGCTCAAGTTTTTTGGGTGTACTGGTGTCCACCTTCCTCTACCGGAAATTCCACCTGTCTACAGATATGGATACTTCAATCCCATATTCCCCTCTGCTAGGAGTCTCAGCCAGTGCCATTCCCTAAAATCCCAGCCGTCTACCCTTCACAGTTCTCAGGTTCATCCCAGAGATGCTTTCTCAATGATTTCAATTCTCTCTCTCCTAGCCTTCTCTGCCCACTTCTTTCCCACTCTTCCTACCTGGATTCCCACCTCAGTTCACTTCCCTTCTCTGCCTCTGGTTCCTGTCCTCCAGTCACATCCCATGTTTATTTTATTTACTCTTCTGAGTCTCAGTCACTTTTCCTTGTTATTATGTACCATATGGCCAATATCCAATAATATGTAAGTACATACCATGCATGTCTTTTGGTGTCTGGGTTGCCTCACTAAAGCTGATATTTTTTCTAGTTCCCACCAATTGCCTACAAACTTCATGATAACCTTGTTTTTAATAGCTGGATAGTGTTCCTTTGGGTAAATGAGCTACATTTTCTTTATCTATTCTACTAGTAAGAGATATTTGGGAGGTTTACAGTTGCTGACTACTATGAGTAAATCTGTGAGCATAGATGAACAATTGTCCTTGTGGCATGGTGGAACATCTTTTGAGTATATGCTCAGGAATGATATAGCCAAGGCTTGAGGTAGAATATATCCCTAATTTTCTGAGGAAAAAAAAGTAATTTCTAAATCGGCTGTAAAAGGTTTTACTTCCTCCATTGATGGAGGAATGTTCCCGTTGCTCCTCATCACCCCCAGCATATGAAGCTCTTTCAGTTTTTGATCTTTGCCATTCCGACATGTGTAGGGTAGAATCTCAGAGTCACTTTTATTTTCATTTTCCTCATGATTAAGGATGTTGAACATTTCTTTGGGAGGCATTTGCCTAGTTCTCTGAAGCAGAGTAAATACAGAGTAAAAGTCTTGGCTTTCTGATGCATGGAGTGATAAGAGGAGATGCATGTGAGGCTCAAGGCAAGGGAATGGACATTCTATTGTCCTTTATGGAAGGAACATGGATACTTATGGATAAAAACAGATATCCTGTGTATATATGTCAGCAATTGTTTCTGCTAGCTTGTAGTATTGATTCCCATGGCACTTTGGGGTATAAAAAGTCTATGTGAAATAAACTCAGTACTGCTGCGGTATTTATTGACAGTCCTGCCGAATTTATCTCTTGTCTCTGTGTCTTCATTCTGTCTTTCCTATAATCATGCTCACTCCCCACTCAGGTACTGTTTGACTCCTACAGGCAAGTTCTAGCATTTACATGCATCTTGCCATTCTTCTACTCTGCTATGATTTCTCTGATTAGCTCTATATTCCACTTTTTAATCGGGTTTTTTGTTTATTGGTGTCTAGATTTTTGAATTATGTATATAGTTTAGATATTAGCTTTCTATCAAATATGAGATTGGTGAAGTTTGTTTATCATTCTGTAGTTTTGTACTCTTGATGGTGTCCTTTGCTTTATAGAAGATTTTCAGTTTCAAGAGGTCCTACTTGTTAATTGTTTATCTTACTATCTGAACTGTTGGTTTTCTGTTCAGAAAGTACTTTCTTGTTTCAATGTGTTTAAGAATATTCACCAATTTCTCTTATATTAGATTTGGAGGATCTGGTTTGCTATTGAGGATCTTGGACTTGAGGGTTTTTTTTTTTGCAGGGTATTAAATATAGATTTATTTGCATTCTTCTACATGCATGCTGTGGTTCTCAGTTCCTCCCCCTTCTCTCAGGGTATATAGGGAGTGCTACACATCAAACAGGAAAGTACAAAGTGGAGTTTGAAAAGGGTGGGTCAGTTGCATTTCTCTAGCAGTGAGTGCTGTTGAAGACCTTCTCTGAGATTTTAGAGTTACAATTCTCTTAGAAGATATTCAGTCATACAGTTCTCTTAGACCATATTCAGTTAAATAGCTTGTGTGCTTTATTTATTTATTTGAGGTAAGCAAGTGCTCTATGAACCTTGAAGAATGGCAAGGGATTTTTTTTCAGGGTGAATATAAGTCATTGGCTGGAGCTTAACATACTAGGAGTACCTCCTTTCATGGCGAGGCATTCCAGGAATCCCAGTGTTTGCTGTGTTTCTTTTTTGGAGCAAAAAAGCTGAACCTATAATTTTGCCAAAGACTATGTGACATTCGTATAGCAGAAGATGTGGGATCAAGCTACTCAAATCAGACAGAGAAAAGGAAGACTAAGAAAAAGAAGAACTGAGATGGGACACAGAGTTAGATGAAGACCGATGTCTGATTATATAAAAGGACAGATTCTTTTAACTCTCTTAGTGTTCTCTGCTGATCACCAATGTTTTTGTTTTGTTTTGTTTTCTATTAGTATTTGTGATTTAATAAGTGCTGGGTTCTTTACTCTTACTACTAGTGCTTCCCAGTAGGGTAGGCAAATGCCCAGTAACCATGAGATTATATAATGATGATAGCAAAAGACATATCAATTGCAAGAAGCAATCCTGAGATTAAGTCTCTTGGGACCTTGCCTCTCATCATCCATCATAGGGCATGGAAAAATGGTAAGCTACCTCCAGGAAAGCCACAAAACAGCCGTAGCTTCTCCTAGATGCCTGGATGCCATATGCAATTTTTCCATCTATCAGTTTCCTCAGTTTGTGTTTTTTTTTTTCTCTTCCATTTCAGTTGCGGGTTTTGAGCAGATTTATGTGTTATCATTAATCTGTTTAACTGTACTTTTCGGTGTCTCTTTAAGGCATTTATTCATTTTCCATTTTAAAGGCATCTATCATCTTTGTAAGAATGGATTTAAGATCATCTTCTTGTACCTTGGCTGTGTTAATATGCCCAGCACTTGCTGGAGTATACCTGGCCTCTGATGGTGTCATGTTGGCCTGGCTCATGCCCATTGTGTTTTCACTTTAGCCCTTAGCCAAATGGTTATCCCCGGTTTTGGGTAGATATTCCTGATGTTGTCACCACCCTTCAGTTATGGGCCTGACAATGGAACTAAGGGAAAAGCACAATGCCCACTTCCACTGGCTGTGCTCCAGGTGAACCTGAAATGTGTTTGAGGCCCCACAAGCAGAGAGAGTAGTATGACTGTCAGCAGAGCTCAACAGGCAGAGGCAGCTAACTGCTACTGGTTGTGCTCAATGTGGATCCAGCAGGTATGAGACTGGCTGGGAGGGGACTAACCTGGATGTTTCTAGGTCCCAGCAGGCATCCTGAGAAAAGCAGGTAGAGCCTTAGGTTAGATGATGTAGCTAAGGGAACAGCTCATGGTTCACCTTTGCTGGTGATGCTTCAGGTTGACCCAGAAGGCAGGGGATTAATGGGAGGGGTCTTATAATTACTTTTAATAACAACTTTTATTCAAATGGACACTTGTAAATTAACATAAATTAAAAATTAAATACTTAATTTACATCTAGTCCTAACAGCTGATTGTATGTAATTATTTACCTGCAATGTGACTTCAACTGCATCTGACCACCTTCTGTTTTTCTTGTGGCTTTTTGAAAGAAAGGTCTCATTAGTGAGTTTTGCTTTTTGTATAGCCAAATGTTTTAAAGGTGAAATTGTAGAATGCATATAAGTAGATGGTGGAAAGACTTAAAAAGAAACATATGCTCCTTTAAAAGAGTTAATGAGAAGTTAAATCAAAATTGTATCTGGGAAACAGTACTATCTATCCCCTTTGGTCTACGCATCTTTTTTAGTGCTTTAAAAGTAGAAATAGAAAAAAAAAAAGTAGAAATAGAAAATTATCTTAATTAGGAAATATTTTAATTAAATTTTAATTTAATTAAATTTTAAATTTTGGGGTGTTAGCTGACTGCTTTGTGATTTAACTTTTCAAGCATAGGTTCTTTTTTCCTGAGCTGCTGTCTTCCAGCTATTGACTTTCTCTAGGTGACAAAAGTTGTTACCCTGTAGGTTCCCTGTGCCTGCTTCCCTAACTCAAGCCTCATTCAACAAGCCTGTAATGTACTTAAATCAGTGTTGGATATTTTTTTTTTCATTAAAACTCATGAAGATCATAATAATTCTGCAAACATGAGCTCTACAATGAGTTGCAAATGAATTGTTAAACTATTTCTCTTCAAATATATTTCCATCATTTCATCAATAAATATTTTAATATTTATTAATATAACAAAATAAAGAAGTTGAATGTTAACCAAAACAATGTGACTGATTTTATGTTTAGTTCTCTGGTTCTTTACCTAGTCACACATGGCTGTGCAAGAGAGAGCTTGAACATAGTGATCCATCATGTTTGGCATATTATAATAAATGAACCCTCAAGTCACAGAAGTAGCTGTGTTTGAGCTACAAGGTGCTATAGTCAGGTTTCCTATCAAATCATTCACAGTCACAATTGATTCAACACCACTACTCCACAACAAAAACTAGACCAATGATTTGTGTGATTGAATTAGGTTAATTATTTATATTCCTCTATCAGATTTGCAAAGTATCCATTTTTATATGGTACCAAATAAAACACCATAGAAGCTGTAGCTTTGATGAGCCAAATAACTCAATAATATTGCAAATCCAATGTCAAGGTTTATATTATTATTTGAATATGTATAGTTGAAGAAATCAAGTTATCATTCAACAAAATATGAAAAGATTTTTCAGTTTTATTAATTAAATGTTTTTATTTCATTTCAAAAGTGGAATACATTGTTTTTATAGGCAGTATGTCAAAAATTTCCCCATTGTATGAAAAAAAATTGAATATTTTAGGCTTATATGAAATCATATACTTTAAAATATTTATTATTAAGTTTAATATCTAAATTCTGAAGGAATTTCCCATTGTAAAACAAATGTTCATATCCCACCCAGCATCAAATAAATAATAAAGTAAATCTTTATGAATATTTTATTTTTGAAATTACTTTGGAACCTGGAAAGCTAGATCAGTTAGTTGTCTTCATGAAGATGATCACTAAGTGCCAGGTCACAAGCAACTGTAACCCCAGCATGAAAGGGATGAGTACCATATTCTGGACTTTACAGGCACTATATATTATAGTCACATGCAGGCAAAGCACTCATACGTAAATGTATACATTTTAAAACATTGTGTGTTTGTGCATTGAATTTTTACAAAGATGCACTTTTAATTCACTACTGTTTTTTATTTAAATAAGTAAATCAGAATCATAGAGAATATTGTAGCTTTTCTGTTTGTAAAAATGTTCTTAGTTTTCAGATTTTGAAAGATAAAAACAACCAAGGAAAATCAAATTGTATAAATAAAATTGTAATGTTCATTCGAAAAACTTTCAGAATTTGTCTCCTTCTCCTTCTCCTCCTCCTCTCTCCTCCTCCTTCTCCTCTTCCTCCTTCTTTTTTCTTCTTCTTTTTCTTCTTCTTCTAATTTCTTCTTTGTATTCAGAAATATCTCTCTATGTGAACCAGACTGACTTTGAGATGTTATGTATTTATCACAATTCTTGGCAAGATTAACTTTTAAAGTAAATTCATAGAATAAAATAGTCTGAGCCCAGAGGATTTAGAAAGTTAATCAATGTATTCTATTATAAATCACTAAAGCAAATTCATGAGTTTATATTTTGAGTGCTTACAACAGATGGCAGATGATTTGTGTTTGTTTGGCACTCACTCATTAAAAATTACTTAATCAAATTGTTATTCATATTATACAGATCTTATAGATCAGAAACTGGTTCAAACAGGGAAAAGCAAAATTTCCAAGGTCAGAAAGTTAGCATCTGTTCTCACATAATTTGATTATAGATGAAGAGACTAAGTGCTTTACAATTTTTTACTAAGTGTACTTAGTACTTGTAAATCTTAATCATGACGAAAACTCTAGAAAATGTTTTTCTTATATGTAAAACATTATTATATAAGTAAATCTTATATCACACATTATAATATAGATAAATCACACATCTATTACCAAAAGAGCCTACTGAGCTTACTTGGATATAAATCACATATGCCATACATTTTATTACATTGAATTCCTTGAAATTTTCATTATTTAAATATTGAAATCTGAAATAAATATTAATTTCCCAAGTAAATGTACTCTAAGATTCACTAGAATATACCAGTTTCTAAACGTATAAACTATAGATATAATTTATGTTAGAATCACAATGATTATCATGTGTGATATGGTATTGAAAATTTTAAACCTACATGAGCAATGTTATACACACATTTTAACAATTTGACAAAAAACAACATGCTGATTTTTCATTTAATTTATCAGCACATTTCTGCCAAATCCTTTCTATCTTCTATCTAGTATTCACTATCGAAAGAACAATTATGGGATGGTTTTAGAGAAATTCCTTGCAATTTTTGCTTTGAGACATTGATAATTCCAAAATCAAAAACATTTTATTAAAGAAGAATATATATTCTCAAAGAAAGAAAAAAATGAATCATGCTATTTTAAGGTTGTTTCCCTATGGGGCTTGAAAAGACCTGGCAGTGCTCCTTACTATTTTCCTCTGAAAAGAAGATACATAAGTTAAACTGTTCATTTCCCATGAAGCATAAAGCATTGTGTTTATAGTAAAAATGTGATAGTAAGAACTAATACAAGGAAAAACATTTTTGTTTTTCCAAAAGACATGATGGTTGCAGTTAATAGTTTTTTCTCAAGTAAATAAAATCATATGTGTAAGCATTTTTTTAAAATTAGATATTTTCTTTATTTATGTTTCAAATGTTATCCCCTTTCCCGGTTCCCCCTCCCACTGGAATCCCCCTATCCAATCCCCCCTCTTCCAGCTTTTATCAGTGTGTTCCCCCACTCATCCACCCACTTCTGCCTCCCTTCTTGGCATTCCCTTTTACACTGGGGCATTGAGCCTTCACAGGCTCTCTCTTCCCATTGTTTCTCAACAAGGCCACCCTCTGCTACATATGCAGCTGAGCCATGAGTCCCTCCATGTGTTCTCTTTGGTTGGTGGTTTAGTCCCTGGGACCTCTTGGGGGTCTGGTTAGTTGATATTGTTGTTTTTTTTCTATGGGGTTGCAAATGCCTTCACATCCTTCAGTCCTTTCTCTAACTCCTCCACTGGAGACCCCATGGTCAGTCCAATGTTTGGCTTTGAGCATGACAAGTAAACATGATTTTAATCCAGTATCTGATTTGAAATTGCAAGATCGAAACCAGTATATTCTTGGTATTGGTATGAAGTAATCTTTTTTTGAGTAATTGCTGAAGCCATCTCATGGGGATGGAACATTGATGTTTGTAGATTTGGACCTGATTAAATGTGCAGAGGAGACAAAATGAGTGTAAAGTATGTTTGATATGAGTGTAAATGTAGCTACCCAAGCCTTGGGGAAGTCCAAAGTATAACCAAATTAGATTCCAAAAGAATATTTTATATTTTTAACATTTTGGATGCTACAATTTCTCTATAGGCGTTAAGAAGAATGTTTGTGGTCATCTTTGGACCCTTATGTAAATACATTCAAGGCAAAAACCATACATTTATGAGACTTGGTGTTTTTTAAACCAAGCACAAATGATTCTGTTACCTGGAAAGTTATTGTTCACAATACAGTCCTGTTTTGCTATAACTGTTTTAGTGTATTGTTTTCTAATTTGGCTCAGAGAGTACATTTTATCAGCCATATAAAACAGTTTAGAAATAAAAACAGTTTAGAAAAAAATGTTTAATTAAATAAATAGCATATTTTTAAAGTGAGGTGATTTTATTACCTAACTAGATATCTCATCACCTTTATGTTTATATATATATATATATATATATATATATATATATATTATATATATATTCCTGAACAAGTGTTTCTTCCGTTAAATAATTTTGTTCATATTGTAGGGGAGTGAAATCTTACAAAACATGAAACAATGGTTACAAAATTTAGAGTTATGAGATGTTGAAGATTTCAAAAAATAAGGAAAGTATTTCTAGTACAAAAAACAAAAAAAAGAGGTCAATGAAGAAGCAAATGTGACATAATTGCTATACAGCATATTGTTAGCCCAGGCAACAGCAAGCCCAAAAGTATACAATGTCCATACATTGTTTGTAAAGAAACCAACAATTAACACATTTCAAGGAAAGACTGAAAATCTATACATGACCCTAGTAAAAACAAATTCTTTCCGATGTCTGCTCACTAACAAAGTGTATGCAAAAAAAAAAAAAAAAAAAAAAAAGGCAAAATTCTAGTAGAAGAAGAGGATATAAATTATGAATGGCAGATCAGCTTTCAATAGATAAGCACCAAGTAAGTCTGATAGCCATTAAAATTAAAGCTGACAAAGGTATTTGACAATGGTTAGATTAGTTCATGGATTAATCTATGAGCAACTTCCAACCAGGTCATACATGAGTAGAAAGAAGATACAGAAGCAATATGTAACATAGGATTTATGTTATATTTTAAATGAGAGAAATAGAACAAAGCAGAAATGTGGAAGAGAGGGTAAAGGAATGGGGAAAGGGTTTATGAAATGTTGCTCCTGGCTAAAGGTTGTGCACTGAGGTATGACAGCCTAGGAAGGCTAGAGGTACAGAGTTCAGACAGAGACAAATGTTCTGATGAATTCTATTAACTTAGGAGTTATCCTGAAATACTGTGCCAAAAGGTTGGGTATGTTGGAGACAAATGTGCACTCCAAGGTATTTTAGAAAGAATTTGAATCACTTCTCTGAAATCAATTTACTTTGAGATGAATCACAATAAGAACATGACTGATGGGATAACTATATATGTGTGTGTTTAGGAAAACAAATGTAATAAAATTGAAAGTAGCAGAATTAACTAAAATATTTTTTATTCACTGTAGAGATGGTTTTGTTTTTCAAAAATGTGAAAATGTAGATGAAATTAAAACAGCAGAAAACACTATTATTTTGATATCAGTCTTCATAAATTAATGAAAATAATAAAGATGTATAGGACATTCTGAAAAAAAGAATAGATCCAAAGTCTGAAAAAATGCTAGAAAGAAAAAAAAAGCAAACTAAGATAAATTTTTCAGAAAAAGTAACACTAGTAATAATAATGACATGCGTTACAAGTGCATGACAATTTCATTATTGCCTGTTTCTAAATAAGAGACTGGTTCCAGTTATTTCTAAAATCAGATATATAAATTACTCAACATATGTCATTAAATGTTCCTTTTTATTTTATCTTTACTTTGTGTCTGCTTGCAGATATTAAAGGACAGATTTCAGCACCACTTTTCTGTTTCAGTGTTGGAATATAAGTACCAAACTCAGGTTTTCAGACTTGTGAAAGCACCTTTACATAATATGTCATTTCACCTTTCATTTAGTGGAGGAGAAAAGGGAAGAAAACAACTCTAACATATTTAAAAAATTAAAACTCATCAAAAATTAGGTTAAACATGGGAAAGAGGCAAGTTATACAAGCAGAATGTTTACTGTCTGTGAAACATAAAAACAAAACAAAAAATGAAAAAAAACATGTTACATGCTCAAATTAAAGACAAAGATTGCAAAACTGTAAGAAATGAGCCAATTAAGTTTGTTTACATAAGGAATTATGCAGAATAGAAAGAAGAGAATAAAGATTAATTATATGTGTATAAGCCATCCAAGCACCAATATTATTGTGAAAATATTACATCAAATTAGAGTGTAATGCAAGAAATATTAATAAACCTGAATATGTATTTAACATAGGAAAACATTTACTGAATCAACAACACTTAATTTATTTATACAATAAAGCTGACATCAAAAATTAAATGAATAAACTATTCCATTATTTTAGTGAGATACTTTATTTCAGTCCTCTAGTAATAAAGGACAAGATATGCTAATATGAATTAGATGCATAGATTTGCCTATCATTGTCAGAATACTTGACTGTAAGATGAAGTTATGCTACATTCAGAACTACACCATAAGCATCTTTCAGTGCAACACAGATCATTTTTTTTAAAAATTCCATATAATATACCATATAGAAAAATCTTAAACAAATATGAATGAAAGAAGAAGAAGAAGAAGAAGAAGAAGAAGAAGAAGAAGAAGAAGAAGAGGAGGAGGAGGAGGAGGAGGAGGAGGAGGAGGAGGAGGAGGAGGAGGAGGAGGAGGAGGAGGAGGAGGAAGAGGAGGAGGAGGAGGAGGAGGAGGATATGTAAGATTGAAAAAATAAGGGAAGGTATGACCCTCCCTCTTTCATCCCAGTTGCATTTTCCTGTTGCTGTCATTGTTGTTCTTAAACTGATGGCAGTGCAAGAGTATCCAGACTTCATCATGGTTTAGAGATCAGTAGGTTTTAGAAAATATTTCACTTACATCTCCAGATTGAGATCCTGACTTGTGGCCTGAGTACTTCATCTCTCATAAGAGACAGCTATTACATGATTACTCCTGCTATTGATGTATTCAGCTTCAATTAACTAGGAACAATCAGATTGCCTTATTCTCAGTTAGGCTTTAGATTGTTTGTTTGTTTTACTAATTTATAGGTGACTTCATAAATTGTGATTGTGTGTGTACATGCTTGTACATGTATGTGTGTGTGCATGTGCTTGTACATGTGCATGTGATTGTACGTGTGCATGTGTGTATGTGTGGTGTCGTGTGAACATATATCATAACATTGGTTCTGATCCTTTAGGGAGCCCTAACTAAAACAGTGAGATTATAAGAGTAATTTAGTCCTACTAGTAACTAACTTACAAGTAAACTCTGTCTCAAGCACTTACACGATGCATTATTATCCTGTTACATAACTAATTATCCCATGTTTAGCAGCTTTCATGGTTTTCTTCATCAGAATTCTGCTATGAGATGACTAATTCTTTATTTGGGGTATTTCAGGAAGGCAATTAATGTACTTGCTGGGACAGTGTTCTATTGTGGAAAGTTAGCAGAAAAACCTTGTTCCCAGACCTATTCCACTGCATTTACAGACTGATACAACCTATACTACCAACACTACAAATTAAGGTGTGCAATCTAAACTGATTAACATGCTTTTTAGTGTTATACCAAGCAGATATCATCAGAGCTGATTAAAAGATGCTGTATTTTGAATTCTAATTTAATAAAAATAACAACCATGACCTTTAATTTACAATTCTAGAAACACAATTTTAAGAGTCTGCAGATGTTCTAAACTTCAGTTGAGATCAGAGATAAAAATACAAAAATATAAGATTTCTTTGTGAAAATTTATCTATTCAACAGCACAGACTGATGTTTGTAATAAAATAATCATCATGAATTAATATATTTGACAGAAAATTACATTCTAATATGTATAATACTTTGAAGTATTTACCATCAAGATAAAGCATAAACTAAATGTTATTCCATCAAAGGTTAAAGACCACTATTTGATAATTTGGTAGTGGTTTTCTACAATATCTAGAAAATAAAAATGTTTATGCTTTTAGTATTAATTGGAAAGCAGTTAAAATAAAAATATATAATATTATTCTATATATACTATATTGCTATAATATATGAAATATATTTACTATATATAATGAATATATAATATAATAAATTTAAATAATATACAAATGTAATATATCAAGGATTTAAAAAATATTTTCTAAAATTGCATATATATGCATATATATGTATATACATATATATATATATATACACACACATATATTTATAAAGGACTACAGAATTAATCCAACACATATTTCATATTATATATAGAGAAAGTAAAATCCAGTATTGGAAATAACTTTCCAAGTTTCCTCATTAGTAATATTAGTTATTCAGGCTAATTGCATGAACTTCTAGATGTAATTGTCTTCTTCCAAGAAAAATGATACCATGATGAAAAATGAGGGAATCAATATTGCTTAATTTTAACCATGGAATCTTTTATTTGCTGTACAATCTTTACATTGAAAAAGTCATTTACAAAGAACTAGTGATAAAACCAACAATTGCATATCTACACTGAGTGCACACACAGTGAGATGCAAAATAAACTGAATGAGGGATCAATAAAGAAATGCCTCACCACATGCACAGAAAGTAACTAAGGCAAAAAGGTCATATTATTTCTAAGTAAGCACCCATATTAGACAGCAGAAATCCTGTAAAATTTACTATATTTAACCCTGAATTCTCTAATTGAAGTTAACTGAAAAAAAAAAAAAAGATGGTGCAAGAGAAGGCTTCATGTAGTAGTTTTGAATATTTAGCAAAGTAAGCTTAGGGGAAAGTATGTAAAAGACATTCATCCCAATATACCACAAGTGCAAATGGAGACTTGTAAGCTTTGTTTTTTTTTTTTTTTTCTAAAGCTATTTTATTTATCATTCTTAAATACTTCAACATCCCTTCCAACCCACCATCTAGAGATAGGTGTAAATGAAGGTTAATAGGAAAAGTGTATTGGGCACCTGTTCAAAAATAGTTTCTTGGGGGTGATTCTACTCTTCACTGTCGGGATATGAGCAGTCCAGTCCAATAGAATACATCAAATTTGAATCAGTAGAGGTGGTACAATCTAGCAGAAATATCAAAACTCTGCCAAATGGGCACAAGTCAGCAGAAGCAGCTGGACTACCACAAGAAGTTCTTTGACATACATCGTTCTACTAAGTGAATACCAACAAAGACCAGTGTAGACCAGTGAAGCTTTGCACAGCATAGCAATGCAAGACCCTCCTCTTACTGTTTATGGGGTTCTATTTATTTTCTTTCCAAATACCATGCACCTTCACAAGTGTCTCTTTTCAGCAAAGCATTATAACATCATGTGCCCTCTCACAATACAGCTTCCTGAAGAGTATCATGTGACACACATCTTGTGATGTAACTGAGTTGATAAAGAAACCAGAAATTTCCACTGTAAAGACTGATTCCAGAATAGCATATAGTTTGTTAAACTTCTATGTTGCTAAGCATCTAGATTGCATGAATTTACAGTTATTAATTTAATTCAATCATTTATTATATACTTTATTAAGGATCCTTAAACTAAATGCTGAGTAACACACATAAAAAAGGGTAAAACTTTTCTGGCACCCTACAGATTAGGAAAAGATTTTTTACCAGTTCCACATCTACCAAAGGGATAATATCTAAAATACATAAGAAATACAAGAAACTAGAAATCAACAAACAAAACAATCTACTTTAAAAATGGGTTATAGATCTAAACAGAAATGTCTAAATAGAGGGATCTCAATGGCTGTTAATTAAAATCCTTAGCCATCATGGAAATGAAAACAAATGTATTTTAGGATTCTTCCTTAAAATTTTTAGAATCTCTAAGATGAATAGCACAGTGACAGTTTATACTAGTAAGGTTGTAGATCAAAGGGAGAACTCCTCCATTGCTAGTGGGGGTGAAAATCTGTACAACTACTATAAAAATCAATATGATAACACCTCAGAAAACTGGGAATCCATCTACTTCAAGACCCAACTATACCATTCTTAGTCATATATCCTATGGACAGTCAATCTTACCATGAAGACTTGCTCAACTATTTTCATGGTGTCTTTATTCATAATAGCCAGAAACTAAATAACCTATATACCCAAACTGAAGAATGGGTAGGGGAATCTGGTCATACACACATTGGAATATGAATCAGCTGTTTAAAAAATCAGATCATGAAATTTGCAAGCAAATTGATGGACCTAGAAAAAATAATGCTGAGTGAGGCAACCCAGACCCAGAAAGACAAACATGTTATATAATTACTTATCAATGGATATTACCTATTAAGTAAATGATAATTAGGCTACCTACTATCCACAGACCCAATAAAGCAAAATAACAAGGAGGACTCAAGGAGGAATACATGGATCTCCCTGGGAAGGGGAAATACAATGTATTTTGTGAGAGGTTTGGGGGTGTTAGAAATAGGGGTGATCAGGTTTGGAAGATTGAAAAATGGATGGAGAGAATATACTGAGAGATGATGCAAATTGGAGGACATTTGGAAAGCAATGTGGAAAACAATTTCAGTAGAAACTATCAGGGTCATAGGAGTGTGATCCTGTCAATGACTCATAGTATTGGAGGATATGGAGACTAAGATGGCCATTTTCTGTAACCAGTGGTGGGACTGTGATATCAACCCAGTCACAAAACCTTCCACCTGCAAACTGTCCTGCCTGTAAGATCTCCTGAAGCAATGGAAGATAGCCCAGAGACATAATAGACAAAGAGTGAAAAAATATTCCTAGTGATACTCTGCTATACTCACAGATAAGTGTCTAGACCATCTGTCATCACAGAGACTTTCCAAGTCGGCTAATAAGAGAGTGGGTGTGTCTCTGACTCTTTTTCCTACTCTTAAAATGGATGAAACTACAAAGAAATCATGCTGAGTTAGGTAACTCAGACACAGAAACAGTAATACAGGCATGTAATCACTTATAAATGGATAGTAACTCTGAAGCAAAGGATAATTATGCTATAATACAAAAACCCAGAGAAGCTACATAACAAGGAATCTTAGAGATGGGATGCATGGATCTCCCTGGGAAAACAGAGAAAAATAGTGCAGCAGGTGAAATTAGTGTAGGTGGGGATAGGAACGGGAGGAATCATGTTGGGGGAGGACTAGAAGGATGGGAGGCAATTTGAGGGCAAGTCAGAAACCTGTTGTAATAATTATTTTTAAAAATGCCACCAGTCAAGCCAACTATCTAAGCTGAGGCAGCTCTGGCTAGATCAGATGCCATGTTCAGTGGCCAGAGAGTACCGCAGCTAGAAACGGCCAGCCAGAAACACCAAACCTGCCACCCATGAGATGCCAGCATGGGAAATAGCTCTGCCAATCTTCCATGCTGTCTCTGCAAGGCTGGGCATTGCCGAGACCATCCTGCCATCCATGCAGGCCTGGTAGATAAATGAGACTCTAATGCTTAAAGATTAATCAAAGGCTTATATATTTGATAATGGTTAATAACAAGATGCCCTAACAATCAGAGGTGTAACCCAATACCCAACCTAGATATACCAACTACCTTTGACTGCTACAGACAAGCGAACATCAGCTTCCATGTCCCCCTCTTATTCTTTGTCTCTCTCCTAGCTCCTCCTCTTCCTTCTCCTCTTCCTCTCTTTACTCCTCCCACCTTAGCTCCTCCTAAGGAAAACTAGTGCAATGAAAACTCCAAGGCATCAATTATTGGGATTCCTAATCAGGGAAAATATGCAGCCTGAATCAGACATCTCCTACAGCTACGTAAGCAATACTTCTAGTAGAGAGATTTGGACACCAAACCAGCTACAAAACTTTTGATCTTTGTGGGGCAAGAAGACTGTGGCACCAGACAGAACATCTGATAAAGTTAAGTTAGCACAAACCCCGTGAAACTCAGAACCGAGAATGATAAGAGTTGGAACAACTCCCTGCCTAAATCTATCTGCTCTGGAACAGGTGATAATGACACCCCACTGAGAGGACCATGGCAATCAGTCACAAGAGAAAACACCTGAAGTCCTACCCCATACAAATACAGCATCACTAGCATCTTAAAGTAAGCCAAATGGAAGCATCTATCCCTGGATCCCACCCTACTCCTCAATTTTTATAGTTTCTATATACATGCAATAAAGTACACAAGTTACTTCACCAAGGATATTCTGAGAGTGGCTAATTTACTGAGCTGTAACACTTTGGTAAAGAGTTTTTTTTTTTTTTTTTTTTTATCCTGAAGCATTTATCTCTGGATATTGGACCTACCTGAAGGCTAGGCTAAAACCACTGCATTCTGCACCTGCTGCCACCTACCCCTGTTTCTGGCATTGGTGTTACCACAGTAGCAGGGAAACCTTGGACCCTTTGAAAGCTCCCCTTCTGAGAGCTGTAACACTTTGACCATTTTCAGCCAAACCAGAAACCCCTGGAACCTATTTGTCCTGGATCCACAGAGCAAAACAGATCTGTATTTTGTGCTACTAGTATAATGTGCTGGGGTAAAAGGTGACAGAAATTGTGGGATGGCTATTCATAATTTTGACCAGCTTGAGACTCATTCCCCAAGAGAGACCACAACTTAACACTGACTGGATTACCAGAAACCAGAGCCTGAATGGCACAGAGAACCATTAAAAAAAAAAAAACAAAAAACAAATATTTCTGATTTCTGGAAGAAGGAGAGAGAGAGAGAGAGAGAGAGAGAGAGAGAGAGAGAGAGAGACAGAGACAGAGACAGAGACAGAGACAGAGACAGAGACAGACAGGGAAATGAGACATGCTTCCTAGTGATATTTTGCTATACTTGTAGACAGATGTCTGCCTGTCAGAAAGGGCAGGAACTGATGGAAAGAATGAAAGCAGTTTATGTTTCTTTATGTTGAGGTTACAAGCATGAACCATTGTGACTGCCCGAGTCCTATTTCCCTTTTCAAAATATCATCCCTGTTTATGTTCTTTTGTAACCTTTGTTTTCAGTCCAATTTTAAATACATAACTCTGTGGTATATAATCTAACATGTCTAATTAAACATTGCTTCTATATTTTAAACTTAGCACTATAAATATTTCCTATTATGTGACTGCCTCAGAAAAAATAACTGAATCAAAATGATAACATTCAGAAAAATTTAAAAACTATTGAATTATATTTCTTCCTCTATAGGCTCATTTGCATCATGAAGAAACAAATGTCAGTTAGATAGAGGATGAGAAAATTGTGCCCATAAAGATTTTGAGAATCTCAGGTACATCTTCTGGATAGAGTGTGAAGAAACATAAAAAATATATATATAAAAAAAATAGAAGACACAAAAACAGTCAGACCTGTCAATCGATGAATCAGGAGAATTTTGATTATTATATGTAATGAATTTTCTACATCATCTCTCTTTAGCATTTCAAACCAATAACTTTAAATAAAACTAAGTCTTATAACACTTTTTTCATTTCTTCTTTTTCTTGTTAGCAGAACCTAATTATGTAACCCTGTTTAACTAGGCACTTCATATGCAGACAAGGCTTGTTTGAACTCAGATAAATCCACCTCCCCCTGCCTCCTGAGTGCAGGGATTAAATTGCTGCAACACTATGTTTTACATAAAATGACAACTGTTGAGGATGTTTGGAGTATCGAAATCCAGAGGCTAAAGTGGAAATATGTAGAGTCGAACTGTGAAATTATTCTAGATACAGAAAGGCACGTATCAGAATCTCATCAAATACAGCTAAATAGAGTAGTAGTGGATGTAGAATTAAACATTCATAGTTTTCTCTTTGATGCTCCAGTTCCCTTAACTTGAACTTTTGGATTAATAGAATTATTTTAGAATTCTTTATTTTTTATTAACTGTAGCCTAATGTATTCCCAAAACACCACAACTGGCATTTATTAATCACAGCTTGTAATTTCTTCACAAGCCCAAACCTTCTTTTAACATGTGAAATAGTATGTCAACAGATATAAAGCAGATATTTTAATAGGTGATCAACACAGACATATTAACTGTCATTTTCTTGCCACAGTAAGTTCTATTTTATTGTTTAATCAATGGGAAAATGGCAATAAATGTATCTGAAAAATCATATTAAAATCTGTTTGTAGACTGAAATCTGATTGAAACCTAAACAACCTGTTCCTAATTTCCTTTACATCACAATTTTGCCATTTTCCTCAATAGACACCATTCTCTAAAGAACTTAAAAAAAAAAAAAGTCATTCTTGGAGCTTGACCAAAATAGAAACACTGCCCACAGGCCAGGGGTAATTTATCAGCAGTATCTACCACATCAGTGTGCAGCAGAGCAGCATTCTTTAAATTCATAAGCTCACTATGCATTGTTAAAACATCCAGAGAGGTGATAGAATTATGCCAAATACACTGCAAGTGTCTTTAACCTTTTTCCTAATTATAATGACTACCTCTGTAAATTGTAGAACTAACATGAATCCAATGGCATTTGGCATGACACTTGAGATGGCTCCTTACTCTTAAACTCTGAACCTCCTTCCAATAATTTAAGTAGGATAAAGAGCATCAATGCATTCTTCCAAATGCCTATCTAAATCCTCTTGTGTATTCAACACATTAGTAACATTTTTTTGCAAAATGATTAGCCAAAGTAGATGTCTTTACTTTTTGTGTCAAAGCAATTGCAGAAGCAGTGGTGCTAGCAATTAATATAATTAAAGCTGTTATACCAGCAATAATCAAACCTACTACCCTCTCGCTTCTGCTTAAAGTCTGACTCACTTCTTTCAGTACCTGTAAGCTTTTTTCAGAATATCAAGGTTCTGTGGTACTCAGGGCACTAAAATGAAAGCTGGTTGTTACATAATTGACATGCCAGATTTCAACACACTTGCACAATTAGAAAGCGTACAATCAATACAACTTACATTAAATACTGTAGAAGAAACAAAAGTAATTTTAACTTGACAATTGAAAGGGCCTTATCACATGTGCTAACTAACACTTGTTTGAAATCCAGATTCTACCCCAAATTTATCTTTTGCTAACATAACATCATAGAGAACTGCAGCTAATTTCCAAATGTGTCTCTGAAAATATCCAGAACCAGCATTTCAAATGAAGACTGTTATTTTCAATATTGGATTGATTTCTAGACCAGTCCATGATTGAGTCTGAATAACTGGTCTTATTTAAGAAGAATACAAGAATCATTATAATTTCTCTTTTTGATTCTCTGTTCCACAAGGTCTAAATACTTGAGACAAGGCAGCTTTTCTCATCAGGGATGTATGTTAGCAATGATGGCTTGGGAACATATGTCCAATACAGCTTTCCAGTCCCCATTATCAGGGCACTCAGCAAGCTCACAGGTCAGAATAATTCTTTGTCCTGGCATCAGCATCTGTGACACATCGCTCTGGCAGCCAACATGCTCTTTCAGAATCCTGTAGGGGAAAAAAAAAAACAAAACCCACAAACATGTCCTCTTCCCCATATTAAATACCTGGTTGGGATCATGCCTTATGCCAGTAAGTGGATCGTTCCCTTTCATCTATGTATAAGTATGCCTAGTTGTAGGGTGCCATAGTTACTCAGCAGAAAGTTATTTGGCATCCCAATTCCAGGTTGATTAGTTCCTGTGTGGGCATGCAGGTGGGTTCTGTTGGGCAGAGTTGTGGTCCCAATGTATCTGCAACGGCTCAGGGAGGCAAAAGCACACTGGGGAAATTGACTGAGTTCCTCCCATGTGGTGCCAGGTGGGCGCTGCAGGGCCCCACCCGGGGTGTGGTGAGAACTCAGTCTGATGTTCCTCAGGGGTCAGGGCCCCTGAGTGGACCTGGAGGCCATTGGTCTCCATTCAAGGCTTCCACATGCTGATTGGGGCCACAGATGAACAGAGACAAGAGATGAACAAGGTGGGATGAAGGCCCAGGCAGCCTCCAACAGGAAAGAGACTCTTGGTTGCTGTACTCACTTGGCAGGGTGAGCTAGCTTGGTTGAACTGGTGGTCCCCGTGGCTGTAACGCAAAGAAGTCCTTGATGGGAGATTAGACAGCTGTGGAGGTGGCTTGGCTCATTAAAGGCCTTCTCCATGAATCTCCACGGTGGGCCCCAAAAGACACAAGGAAGTCCATGGTATGAAGAGGTTTAATGTCATGGAGGAAGATAGATGAATCTGACTGCACCCCCACACATACTGAACTCAGGGCAGACCTGAGCTAAATAGGGAGGGAGGAGGGAGCAGGGTCTGGGAAAGGAATACTTAATTTGTAATGCCCTCTGGCCTTCAGGTATCTCATTAATATGGAAATCTCTTGAGGCTGAAGCCTGTAGTTATGCCCTCTACCTGTGCTAGGTGACAGAAACCTTTTTGGAAGGGGCTTCATTGCCCTATGTGACAGAAAACTGCAGATCAAATAGAGGTCTTAGACCATATGTTAGGAACCTGGATTCTGGGAGCGCAGTGAAAAATATGTTGTCCCTCGCGGGCATGGACACCTGTTTGGTCTCCAGCTATCTGCAGCCAGTGCTCTACCAGAAATCAAGCCATCCTTTCATGGCCCCGAATCCCATTTTTTTTTTTTTAAATAAAATAAAACGAACATGATTTAAAACTTCAAGAATGGCATATATAGCTTGATCATGATAGTCTTTTTTGTCCTGGGAATACTTTTATTTCTGCCCATCTTGTTAAAGCTTCTTTTTAATAACATCAATATGTTGGCAGCCAAAGACCATGGCTTGAACCTGAATATGGACACAAACAGAGTTACTAAATTAAGAGGCTGGCAAGCCCAGGACTGGTAAGATTTTGCACAGAGCCTTACCAAGTTAAGATGGACATGCATTGCTTTTAATAATGCATATTCCATGAAGAGTAAAGAAGGCATTAGTGTCAGAAATACCTAAGACAGGCTCAGTCTTATTTATAAGATAAAAAAGGGGTAGAGGCAGAGTGCTTTTGGGGTTGCTTGGCAAAAATCTGACGTGGGCCAAGAACAAGGAAGTGGGCTTCAGGCAGGCATCTGACATTAGGCTAGAACAAAGAATTAATTTCAGGTAGGAATATAAATACTAGGCTAGAACAAAGAAATAATTTCTGACAGGACTCTAAATTTTAGGATAGAACAAGGAAGTAGACTTCAGACATGAAAATAACTTTGGGCTAGGACAGGGAAGTTGGCTCAGATATTTTGTTCATCCTGATAAGCCCTTAAAAACAGTGATCATGGGAGTGTTCATGGAATTTTGTTTATTGTCTTTCTTGTTCTTTGACTATTTGTGTTTATTGTCTAATTTTTCCTTGACTATTTGCATCTATTGTATTGCTAGCTCCTCAAACTAGAACTAACTTTGATACTTGCATGTAATTAAAATGGTATAAAGGCAAAAAAGAGGAGGGGGATGGAATAGGGGGTTCCTTGGAGGGGAAATGAGGAAAGGGGATCGCACCTGAAATGTAAATAAATAAAATATTCAATAAAGAAAGAAACTCCAAAAGTCAATGCTAATCAATATTTTCAAATGATTAATTTGCACAGTTGTTTGATTCTTTGATTCAATTTTATAAAGTGAAGTGTTAATTAAATTCAAATATTTTTAAAAATTTTGCTTGTGTTTTAACATGATACCAATTTTTTCATTATAGCTCACTTAAAGAAAAATTTCAGTCAACATAAAAGCCAAACAACAACTTCAACAAAAATTCTAATACATTATGTCTCCTTACTTATTTCTCAGTGAGACAATTACATAATGCAGCCACCAATTCAAATGAAAAGGAAAGTCATAAGCAAGTTGAGCATGGCAGAAAAATACAGAATAGAGACCAGAATATAAAAATTCTTGTGTGTTTTTTAACAAGTGAGAAATATAAATCTACAATAAGCCACTAAATTCAACTATCTATTAAAAGGACTGCAAACTGATATGTCTGATTCCATCATCAATTAAATATGACGAAAAAGTTATAAATGTGCTTCACAGAAGTCATCTTTAATGCTTATAATGTAGCTTTCAACTTGTGAATTAGTATAGAAAGATAATTATAAAATTATATGTAGTAAGATGTAATGCATAAAATATATGCTAGTAAATAATATACTAATAATGTTATATGTAATTATGTTAATAAGCTTGTCATGTTTTTATTTTTTCAAATAAAAATTACTTACTATTTTGTTTTTCATAAAATGTATTTAAATGACTAATGTAACAACAGCAATAACAATGATGATGATACCCTTGGGCATAATTGTGCAAATATAATTTTTTATTATTTCACAATATTCATAATTCTAGTTATACAACCAATGTAAATTGTTCACATTTTCACTCCCATAATCTAACTCATAATCTGATATTATCAGATTATGCATAACAGAATATTGTGTTGTTCTGTTATTGTTTTTTCCTTGAATGATTGGACAGTAGAAGAATAAAGCAACGTAATTTCCAGGATAATTTTTATGTACAAATTCTCTCTGTAGAAGTTTATGTAATCAAAACTAACTCTCATCTAATAAATTGCAGTTGGCAGTTATAGAAGTAATTCAGTGTAAGTATAGAAATAGGGAAACAAATCCTACCTAAAACGTACCACCCTGCATAGTGATTTATTGTTGAAATTAGTATTCCTCCTCACACTTCCTTCTTTACATAAAATCTTTGCAGAATTTTAACACTGGTTTTGTTTGAAATCATTTCATTAACATATTTAACTATTATGATACATAGATCAAAATGTTTTTAAATTGTTTTCCTATGGTAATCAAGATTTCAGAGGACGTAGGTAGAGCAGGACAACATTTGGAGACAAAGTTGCATACCTTTTCAAATTCTTTCAGCTTATACTAAGTGTAAATTGAGAACATACTTTACAAAGATACATGAATATTATAGAAAAATGCGTCGATATAGGATCATCATGACCATCCTCACCACTGTAGCAAGGACTCCACACATTCTTAAAGAAGTGGAAAAGAGCAAACTTTATGGAGCAGTCTGTAATCTTTTCTAGATCACAGTATAATTTACTGGCTAAGACAAACAATAATCTTAATATCTGATTACTTAACATATACTTAATGAATAGGCCTATAATCTATTACATTTAATATGCTTATACTAAACTTAATTGATAATCTAAATCCTGTAATTGACAAGGCCAAGTGACTGTCTCAGGAGTGTTCAGTTCAAATCCCTTTAGTTCAAGACTAGATAAATTCAATTCTGTACTAAATGTTCAATAGTAGTAGATTAGGAAAGACTAAGGAGTAGTATACTCAGAAACCTTTACTTCTATTTACAAGAATTTTGAAGTAAGCTTATATTGACTACTAAAAGCATAAAACAAAATATATTCATAAAGATATAATTGTAATGTCAATTGTAATATTTGAATAAATATAAATGCTGAGAATATGTTTAAAGCTCTAAATACATTTTTTTTCATGTCTCTTGACTACATAGTTATCCCATGTCTTGAAGTTTAAAGAAAATAAACCAGCTTAAGGTCAGCAACAGTACATTGATTACTCAAATGTAAAGTGCCATATAAAATCATTTCTTACATTGTTTTTACTATAAGTTTGTTTCAGATTTTATTTCTACATGCAACCAAATAAAAATGTCAAATTGTACATGTATACTGGGGAATTTTATGTATATCATTTTACATACCACCAACAATTGATGGGGTTGCAATCCCACAGTCAAAAACTCTTGACCCAGAATTGTTCTTGTCTGAAAAAACTGCAGGGACAAAAATGGAGAAGAGCCTGAGGGAAAGGAAGGCATTACAGGCCCAAATTGGTATCTAGCTCAAGGGGAGGCTCTACCACCTGATACTATTAATGAGGTATGATGTGCTTTTAGACAGGAGCCTAGCATGACTGCCCTCTGAGAGACAACAAACAGATGAAAGAGTCAGATGCAGATATTTACACCCAACCAGTGGACAGAAGCTGGTGACCAATGTAGTTAAACTGGGGATAAGATGGAAGAAAGTAAGGAGGAGGGAGACCCAATAGGAAGACCAGCAGTCTCACCTAGATCCCTGAGATCTCTCAGATACTGAGCCACCAACCAGGCAGCATACACCAGCTGATATGAGGCCCTCAACACATATACATCAGAGAACTGCCTGGTCTGGCTTCAGTGATAGAAGACACACCTAACCCTGGAGAGTCTTGAGGCCCCAGGAAGTGGTGAGGTCTGGTGGGGTGAGGGTAGGGACATCCTCTTGGAGACTGGAGGGGGTGTGCAGGGGAGGAGGAAGTAGGGGATGAGGAACTGAGGAACCTTCAGAGGGCACAGCAGGAGGGGGATAAACCTAGACTGTAAAAAAAAAATTACAGAATAAAGAAAGAGATATAGAGAGAGAGAGAGAGAGAGAGAGAGAGAGAGAGAGAGAGAGAGAGAGAGAGAAAGAAAGAGAATTCCTTACAGGCCAGACTACAACCAGATCTTATAGAGACATTTTCTTATTTATTTATTTATTTATTTAGGATATATATATATATTTGCATTTAAATGTTTTACACTTTCCCAGGTGTTCCCTCTGGAAACCCACCCATCCTCTCTTACCTTCCTGCCTGTCATTCCCATACACTGGGATATCATGCCTTCCCAGGACCAAGGGTCTCTTCTCCCATTGATGTCCCACAAGGCAATTCTCTACTACATACCATGGGTCCTTCTATGTGTACTCTTTGGTTGATGGTTTAGTTCTTGGGAGTTCTTGGGTGTCTGGTTGGTTGATATTGTTGTTCTTCCTATGTGTTGTTGAGGCCTAAGCTGGCCTACTTTGGGCAGCCAAAACTGTTGCGGCCTGCTCTGTCCACAGGTCGGGGTCTAACAAGAGAGAGAGAGTGGGGGAAGAAGGGGGAGAAACTCGAAGAATGGAAAACAACCCAGAGGATCTGTAGTCAAGTCTCCTTTACTGTCTTCAACACACACAATTCCTACTCTACTACACCACCACTACACCACACACTATACCACCCTACTCCACTACTACACCACACCTTACAAGGAAATCCTGGGTATTTATAAGCACAAATAAGAGAACACAGGTGAAAACATTTTACCACGTGCAGCATACAGCTGGGGTCACTAAACAGCAAAACAAGCTATGTGGGATAAACAAAATACTTATCAGAGTGAGCTTCAGCTGTTATAGGCTTTTGAAAACCAAGTCTTTCATCAGGGTATATGGTTCCAGATGGCTGAAAAGTTGATCTAGCTGCTTTCTGCTTAAAGTCAGCTCCCAACAATGTGTTGTAAACCCCTTCAGTTCCTTCAGTCCTTTCTCTAACTCCTCCATTGGGAAACCCATTGAAGACCATATGCTCAGTCCAATAGTTGGGTACAAGAATTTGCCTCTGTATTTGTCAGGCTGAGGCAGATCCTCTTAGGAGACAGATATACTAGGCTCCTGTCAGCATGCACTTCTTGGCATCCACAACAGTGTCTGGGTTTGGTGTCTGTATGAGAGATGGATCCCCAGGTGGGGCTCTCTCTGTAGGGCCTTTCCTTTAGTCTCTGCTCCACACTTTTGCTTTGCATTTTCTCCCTTAAGTATTTTGTTTCCCTGACTAAAAGGGACTGAAGCATCCACAAGCAATATTTCTTAGTCATCTGTGTTTTATCTTTTGAGAACCCTCTATTTCATTCTATGACTCATTTTTAAATTGGGTTACTTTATTTTTATATTTCTTTATAAGTTAGTCATATATTTTGTATAATAAAATTCTTTCAGCTGCCTAATTGATTAATATTGTTTCACATTCAGTAACCTGTTTATACACATGTATAATCATGTTTATTGGTATATAGTAGCATTTTAGTTTCATCAGGTCTAATTTGTTTATTATAGGTCTTAATGCCTATGCCATCCCTTGTGTCAATCAGTTTAAGCTGTATCTTTTTTTTCTAGAATATCAGCTATTTTTCTTACATCTCTCTCACTTTGCACAAAATCTAGCTCTTAATGGATCAAGGACCTCAATATTAGACATAATTATCTGAATCAGTGAGTTGAAAGGCACTGCAGTGAGGTGGAGTTCATGGCTGATTCATTCCTGGACTTTAGAAGCAGTTTATACAGGGAGAGTTTTAAAGAGAGAAGATAAAGAGAAAATAAGTTAGATGCAGGAGAAGCCAGAGGAAGCCTGAGTATGAGAAGGAGCCAGTAGGGGAACAGAGAGGGAGAGAGAGAGAGAGAGAGAGAGAGAGAGAGAGAGAGAGAGAGAGAGAGATTGCGAGATTGCCAGAGTTATTTTAAGCCCAAGCAGAGCAATCCAGTGAGAAACAAAGCATAGAGAGAAGTTTAAGCCAAAACAGGTAAATTGAACCAGCCAGCCAGTGTTCAGAAAGAGCTGGAAAAGGTGAGAGTATTCAGCAGTGAGCCTCTGAGATGACAATTTTCTCTGAAATAACAGATACTTTAACAATAATAGGATCAAATAAAATTTAGAATAAACCTAATAAAGGAGATGAGGACATCTATAATAAAAAATTTAGAAATCCTAAAGAAATCAGAGACAGTAAAAGATGGATTAATCTTCCATGCACAAATATCAGAAGAATCATTATTGTGAAATGACCATCCTACAGATGGAACGGGATCCCAGTCAAAGTTTCATGCAAGTCTTCACAAAAGTAGGGACAAATAATCATAAAAATAACAATGATTTTGAGGTTTCACACATAGAAAATATTTATATTAGAGAATTAATCATACACAAAATGTCAATGCATATGATTTTCATTGAGTGGCCATGTAATGTTTTAAAAAATTATTTATGATCTATGTAATGTCATCAGTCTGGACAAAATAAATTGTGTATTTGTAGAAATTCTTCAGTGATAAATTTCATTCTAAAAGGACAGTAGAATTTGCTCAGAAATTTGAGGCAGAACATTTCTTAAATCTCACAGTGATTCCCTAACTTGTACAAGTCCTTCACTCTTTACAAAGTAATAAAAATAATCAGCTTTAAATACATCAGAAATAATGAATACTCAATCTCTTACAAAGCCTATTTATCTTTTACCAGTGAATATACTCAGACTATGCTATGAGTTCATGTATACTGCAATGATTTAGCAGGGATTCATGTCTGCAAGTTTTAATTAGCTGTTTAATCAGACTCTGAATTAAACAAAATAGGTTAATTTCACAATTCTACTTAGAGAAAATATTTTGATGAAATTTGAAACTTAGCCAAAACCCACTGAGATTATAGGGAAAGTGGAACAGAGCTTAGCCTTCTAAAATTGTATGTGTCAATATTTGTAACTGTGCATTTTTGTGTTAAATAAGTAGATTGTTTTAAATTTATTTTTTACTGGATATTTTATTTACATTTCAGATGTCATCACCTTTCTCAATTTTCCCTCCCTAAAAAACCACTATCCCATGCCCCCTTTTTCTTTTTACTTTTATAAAAAAAAAATTAATGTTAATCAAAGGCTTTATAAGTTTGGTAATGTTCAATCAGAAGTGTAACCCAATACCCAACCTAGATATATCAACTATTTTTGACTGGCGGAGACATGTGAAGATCCGCCTCCATGTCCCCCCCCCGCGTTTTTTTCTCTCTCTCTCTCTCTTTCTCTCTCTCATCACCTAGCTCCTCGTCTCTTTCTCCTCCTCTTCTCTTTACTCCTCCTCTTCCTCTCCTTACTCCTCCCACCTTAGCTCCTCCTACATATCACATGTTCTGTTAAAATAAAACTTTTCTCTCAAAATACAGTTAGAGCATAACTATACCAATATGTACCAGTAAGGTACAAAATAGACCTAATACCCAGTCCATCATTTTGTTGACTAACCAGAACCTCTGTTATCTCTCCTAATTAAAACACTTAGTTCTGAGCCTGGCTTTTTTTTTTTTTTTTTTTTCTCCTTGGCTTTAGAATGAATGACAGTGGAAAACCATCCTCTCAACTTTTTTCTCTCAAGGTAAATAGCCAGCATAGCTATAAAAGCATAGCTTCTAAAGCTTAGCCAATTTATAGAGACCACTGAACACCTGGACAGTCCCTATACTACAAAACACTGGAGCATCTGATCTTCAGCCTTCTGGCCCAGAATCATCTGACAGACCCAGTGATGCAGAAATATTAAGGGCTGTTCACTTTGTCTAGGTAGATATAATCAGTCGACTATTCTGCAAGTGTGTCCTTTTCTGGACAGTAATTTGTCTGTAGATGGAAAGAGGCAATTCTTGCCTAGTGGCTGACTCACCATAACTCGAGTAACTCCAAAGATGCTCAATTTCTTCTTAGAATCCAAGACAGGAAGCTGTCAGGAACAGACAGGTCTCTAATCAAAATGAACATTAATACAGAAATGTTTGTAACGTCAATTCTGTGGACTTCTGATGTCTTGAAAACCAACTGTCCATGTAAGGTAATCTGGACTGTTGTCTGTTAACTCCTCTCAGCTATTTCTAAATAAAATATAAAAAATACCCTAACAATAAACTCAAAGCCATGAATTTCCTATAGTCTCTTAACTCACAGGCTAACCATCTCAAATCAGTTAGAAAACTTTAAATTTGAAACCCAAGTAAATTTTGTACCATTTAAGAATTTAAAACTTCATCTTAATAATAATTTTACATATTTCTACCAATAGATTATGGCTATGCAATAAATTCTAGCTAATTCTCCCTGTTCCAACAAAACCACTACTTTTCCCTAGAAAGACAGCCCAATATTAACCACCTCAGTCCCCAAGCATTGAGATATTAGAAGAGGGAAAGGGGGGGAGAGTAAATTGATAAAGCTCTGATGCTGTGTCTTCACTGCATCCAGCTGGAATTCCAGGACATCAGAGGTTCGAGCAGGTCTGCTCAGTTTGCTTGATGAGTAGATACACCAAGGCTGTGTATTCTGCAATATACAATTCTCATAACAAATTTTAGTATCAAGATAATTTGTGTTTGAATTCTGGAATCTAGTCTTTTGGTGGCCTGCCTCTGCCATGTCTAGTTCATATAATTCGGGGAGTTTCTATGAGGGTGTGCTCCCACCCTCCTCCCATTTCAGCCTTCCATGATCTCAAATTCCCCAACACTAGGGAATCCAAACTTTCAGGCATAAAGGCCCTTCACTTCCTCTGATGCCTAAGTCCTTACCCCACCAGCCCTCCTCCAATTAATATGAGGATGGCCTCCAACCATCCTCCCATTCCTGCCTCCTTGCTCTTGAAATTCCCCAACACTAGAGAATCCAACTTTCAGGTACCAAGGCCCTCCACTTCCACTGATGCCTGGAAAGGCCACCCTCAACTACCTAAACAGGTGGAGCCATGAGTCCCTCCCTTTGTGTTCTCTGGCTGGAGATTTTTAGAATAGCTACTCCAGATTGTTTCTTAAGACCATTTGCTTGAAAAATTGTTTTCCAGCCTTTTACTCTAAGGTAGAGTCTGTCTTTGTCACTGAGGTAGGTTTCCTGTATGCAGCAAAATGCTGGGTCCCGTTTATGTATCCAGTCCATTAGCCAATGTCTTTTAATTGGGGAATTGAGTCCATTGATGTTAAGAGATATTAAGGAACTTAATATCTCTTGTTGTTAAGGAATTTAATATCTTGTTATATTGTTGCTTCCTGTTATTTTTGTTATTAGAGGTGTAATTATCTTTGTGTGGCTATCTTCTTTTGGATTTGTTGGAAGAGGATTACTTTCTTGCTCTTTCTAGGGTACAATTTCCCTCCTTGTATTGGAGCTTTCCTGCTATTATCCTTTATAATGCTGGGTTTGTGGAAAGATATTGTGCAAATTTGGTTTTGTCGTGGAATATCTTGGTTTCTCCATCTATGTTAATTGAGAGTTTTGCTGGGTATAGTAGCCTGGGCTGGCATTTGTGTTCTCTTAGGGTCTGTATGACATCTGTCCAGCATCTTCTACCTTTTATAATATCTGGTGAGAAGTCTAGTGTAATTCTGATATGTCTGCCTTTATATGTATGTTCCTTGGCCTTTTTCCTTTACTCCATTTAATATTCTTTCTTTGTTTTCTTCACTTGGTATTTTGATTATTATATGACAGGAGGTATTTCTTTTCTGGTCTAGTCTATTTGGTGTTCTATAGGCTTCTTGTATGGTTATGGGCATATTGTTCTTTAGATTAGTGAAGTTTTCTTCTATAATTTTGTTGAAGATATTTATTGGCCCTTTAAGTTGGGAATCTTCACTCTCATCTATACCTATTATCCTTAGGTTTGGTTTTCTCATTGTGTCCTGGATTTTCTGGATCTTTTGTTTTAAGAACTTTTTGCATTTTGCATTTTCTTTGACAGTTGTGTCAATATTTTCTATGGAATCTTCTGCACCTGAGATTCTCTCTTCTATCTCTTGTATTCTGTTGGTGATGCTTGCGTCTATGATTCCTGATTTCTTTCCTAGGGTTTCTATCTCCAGGGTAGTCTCCCTTTGTGATTTCTTTATTGTTTCTACTTCCATTTTTATGTGCTGGATGGTTTTGTTCAATTTCTTCACCTGTTTGGTTGTGTTCTCTTATAATTCTTTAAGGGATTTTTGTGTTTCCTCTTTAAGGGCTTCTTCCTGTTTACCTGTGTTCTCCTCAAATTCTTTGAGAGTGTTATTTATGTCCTTCTTAAAGTCCTCTATCATCATCATTAGAAGTGATTTCAAATCTGAATCTTGCTTTCCTAGTAATATGGGTAATTCAGGACTTTCTTGTATGGGAGAAATAGGTTCTAATGATGCCAAGTACCCTGGGTTGCTGATGCTTATGTTCTTGCGCTTACCTTTCACCATCTGGATCTCCTTAGTGCTACCTGCCCTGTCTCTGACTGGAACTGTCTTTCCTATTATCTTGGTTGTATGAGAACTCTGTGTGGTGGGTGTTACTACTTGGTTAAGAGCTGCCACCTGGGATCTGTTCAGTGCTCAGGCCCAGAACAGAAGCAACCAGTGTTCTGGGCTGGGAGTGACTTCCTGGGTTCTAGTGGGTCCCAGTTAATCCTTGTTTGGGGCAGGTGTTGCTGTCTGCTTACCTAAGATACTGCCCAGGTTAGAGCACCTGGGAGACCTGCTTCCTCTGGGTTCTTTAAGACTGGGGGGAGAGCTGCCACCTGGAATCTGTTCAGTGCTCAGGTCCAAACAGGAAGGAATAAGTAGATTTTTTAACACATTTATTTAATTAATTAAAATGGGTAATTAAAAGAAATGTGTTATTTTGACTGTAATTAATATAAAACAAGTGATTTTTTGGGCATGTTTCAAAATATGACATTGAGAAATGTTTACTATGACAATATGATGTTATAAGAGCATAGATGGACTTTGTGTACAGGGCATGTGTCTTCTAGATTATGCTTCTCACTTCTAACAGAAGTCTTAGACATTATGGCATTATAGTACAAAGTATCTTAAACGTGTGTAATTTTTCTAAATATTTACTGCTGCCTAGAATCCTGGGATAGTAGTGGAAATTTTATTATGAGGCATGTAGTCATGTCTGCTCCTCTTAACACCTCACAGTCTACTGTCTCCTAGGAGATCTGCTGCAGCCAGGGACAATGATCTCCCAGGATATCTGCTGGAACCCAGGGACACAGGATGCAGGTCCCAGACAGAGATACCCAGTCCAGTTAACAACATAGATAACCAGAAGGCAAGAGTCAAGAGCAAAAACAAAAGCAACAGAAGATCCTTGAATACCTAGGCACAGGGCAAACGTTCCTGAACAGAATACCAATGGCTTATGCTCTAAGATCAAGAATTGACAAATGGGACCTCATAAAATTGCAAAGCTTCTGTAAAGCAAAGGACACTGTCAATAAGACAAAGCGGCAACCAACAGATTGGGAAAAGATCTTAACCAATCCTACATCCAATAGAAGGCTAATATCCAAGGTATACAAAGAACTCAAGAAATTATACTCCAGACAACCATATAACCCTATTAAAAAATGAGGTACAGAGCTAAACAAAGAATTCTCAACAGAGGAAACTCGAATGGCTGAGAAGCACCTTAAGAAATGCTCCACATCCTTAGTCATCAGGGAAATGCAAATCAAAGTAACCCTGAGATACCACCTCACACCAGTCAGAATGGCTAAGATCAAAAACTCAGGTGATAGTAGATGCTGGCAAGGATTCAGAGAAAGAGGAACACTCCTCCATTGTTGGTGAGATTGCAAGCTGGTACAAGCACTCTGGAAATCAGTCTTGTGGTTCCTCAGAAAACTGGACATAGCATTACATGAGGATCCAGCTATACCACTCCTGGGCATATACCCAGAAGATGCTCCAACATATAAGGACATATGCTCCACTATGTTCATAGCAGCCTTATTTATAATAGCCAGAAGCTGGAAGAACCAAGATGTCCCTCAACAGAGAAATGGATACAAAAAATGTGGTACATCTACACAATGGAGTATTACTCAGCTATTAAAAATAATGAATTCGAGAAATTTTTAGGTAAATGGATGGATCTAGAAATTATCATCCTGAGTGAGTTAGCCCAATTACAAGAGAACACACATGGTATTTACTCACTGTTAAGCCGATGTTAGCCCAAAAGCTTGGAATAGCGAAGACTCAACTCACAGACCACATGAAGCTCATGAAGAAGGAAGACCAAGAGCGGATGCCTCAGTTCTACTTAGAAGGAGTAACAAAAATACTCAAGGGAGCAAATATGGAAACAATACATGGGACAGAAACTGAAGGAGGGACCATCAGGAGACCATTCCACCTGGGTATTCATCCCATGTACAGTCACCTAAGCTAGACACTGATGTGGATGGCTGGAAGTGCATGCTGTCAAGAATATGATATAGCTGTCTACTTAGAGGTCTGCCAAAGACTAACACATTCAGAGGAGGATGCTCACAGCTAACCACTGATATGATCAAGAATTTCCCAATGGAGAACTTAGAGAGAAGACTGAAAGAGCATGAAGGGTTTGTGACCCCAGGAGGAAAGCAACAATACCAAACAACCAGAGCCCCCCAGGGTCTAAACCCCTCAGAGCACATAGGGAGGGACCAATGTCTCCAGCAGTATATGTATGGGAGGATGGCCTTGTAGGGCATAGGTGGGAGAAGAGTTTCTTGGTCCCATAAAAAATGAACACAGAGTGGGGGAGGGAATGAGAGAGTGGGGAGGGGGTATTGGGGGGTTAAGTGTGGTCACTGCCTCATAGAAGCATAAGGAGGGGGGATGAGATAGGAGGTTTCTGGGTGGTGGAAGGAAGTGGGGTAAGGGGATGAAATCTGAAAGGTATATATAATACCCAATTTAAAAAAAAGACATGGAAAAAAGAGGGAAAAGGAGAAAAAAGAGAAAAAAGAAAAGAAAGAAAGAAAAGAAAAATAGGAGATTTAATAATACAAAGGGAAGGATTTAGAAATTTAGGAGACAGTTTATGTTAATGGAAACAGCATCATAGAAACTAGAAAATCACACCCTCATAGAAGCACAAGGAGGGGGGATGGGATAAGGGGTTCCTGGGTGTTGGGGGGAATGGGATAAGGGAATAAAATTTGAAATGTAAATATTACAACCAATTTTAAAAGGGGGGAAAAAAGAAAATTTGTTAGAACCAACATCTTTAAAAAAAATGTCAGCCCTCTAGGAAAAAAAAAATTGTTCTTGATACTAAAACTTGTTCTGAGAATTGTATATTGCAGAATACACAGCCTTGGTGTATCTACTCATCAAGCATATTGAGCAGACCTGCCCAAACCTCCGATGTCCTGGAATTCCATCTGGATGCAGTGAAGACACAGTGTCAGAGGCTTATCAACTTACTCTTCCCACTCCCCTCTTCTAATATCTCAACTCCTGTAATCAACTTGAAGAAGTTAAAGAAGAGTCAGTGCCCTATTTCCTGGGCTTGGATACTAAGGTGGTTAATATTGGTCTGCCTTTCAAGGGAAAAGTAGTGGTTTTGTTGGAACTGGGAGGATTAGCTAGGACTTATTGCATAGCCATAACCTATTGGTAGAAATCTGTATAATTAATATCAAAATGAAGTTATAATTTCTTAAATGGTACAAAATTTACTTTGATTTCAAATTTAAGGTTTTCATTGGTATGAGCTTCTTATTGATATAAAAGTGAGATGAATATTGATGCTCTCATGGGCATTGTGCCTGTATAACACATTTAGGAATACAAGGCTTAGACCCAGTCCTTCTTTAACTTTTTTAACTGATTTGAGATGGTTAGACTGTGAGTTAAGAGACTATAAGAAATTCATGGCTTTGAGTTTATTATTAGGGTGTTTTCTATATTTTATTTAGAAATAGCTGAGAGGAGTTAACAGACAACAGTCCAGATTACCTTACATGGATAGTTGGTTTTTAAAATGTCAGAAGTTCATAGAATTGATGTTACAAATATTTCTATATTAATGTTCATTTTGATTAGAGACCTGTCTGCTCCTGACGGCTTCCTGTCGTGGATTCTAAGAAGAAATTGAGCATCCTTGGAGTTACTCCAGTTGTGCAGTGACAGCCACTAGGCAAGAATTGCCTCTTTCCATCTACAGACAAATTACTATCCAGAAAAAGACACACTTGCAGAATAGTCGACTGATTATATCTGCCAAACAGAGCAATCAGCCCTTAATAATTCTGCATCACTAATGTCTGTCAGATGATTCTGGGCCAGAAGGCTGAAGATTTGATGCTCCAACCTTCGGTAGTATAGGGGCTTTCCAGGTGTTCAGCGGTCTCTATAAATTGGCTACATTTTAGAAGCTATGCTTAGTGCTTCCCATAATTTCAGTTAACTCAGTCATTCTGGATTTTTGACGGGGTTGAAGACCTATATTTGCAGAGCCAATCCTGGCTATTTACTTTGAGAGAAAAGATCTGAGTGGATGGTTTTCAGCTGACATTCATTCTAAAGCCAAGGAAAAAGCCCGGTTCAAAACTTAGTGCTTTAGTTAGGAGAGATGACAGAGGTTCTGGTTAGTCAACAAAATGATGGACTGGGTATTAGGACTATCTTATACCTCACTGGTACAATTAGGAATAATTATGCTCTAATTGCATTTTGAGAGAAAAGCTTTATTTTAACAGGAAGTGTGAAGCTAGGCGATGAGAGAGCGAAAGAGAGAGAAGGTGGGGGAGGGGTATTGAGGCAGATGTTCACGTGTCTTCACCAGTCAAAGATAGTTTATATATCTAAGTTGGGTATTGGGTTACACTTCTGATTGAGCATTACCAAACTTATAAAGCCTTTGATTAACATTTAAAAAATGTATAAAAGCAAAAAGGAAAATGGGGCATGGGATAGGGGTTTTCTAGGGAGGGGAAATGGGGAAAGGAGATGGCATCTGAAATGTAAATAAAATATCCAATAAAAAAAATAAATAAAAAATGAAAAAAAAAAAGTCAATATACTTTGCTACTGTCAGAAACCAATTCTCCCACCACAATAAGCCCTGGATATTCCTATACACCTAAAAAGCATGATGCTGACCTAAAATCCCATCTCATAAAGATGTATAAGAAGGTCATAAATAATTCACTTAAAGAAATGCAGAAAAGCACTCTTAAGTATGTAAAAGCCCTTAAAGAGGTAACAAATTAACCTCTTAAAGAAATAAAGAGAAACACAATCATTCAGGAGTAGTAATTGAACAAAGGTGTCTAAGAACTAAAATTGGAAATAGAATCAGTAAAGAAATCACAAAAGGAGAAAACACTGCAAGTGGAAAATTTAGGAAAAAGCTCAAGAGCTATATATGCAAGTATAACCAACCTAATACAAGAGATAGACAAGAAAATCTCAGATGTAGTAGATACCATAAATGATACTGACAAAACAGCAAAAGAAAAATACAAAACATAAAAAGTTCCTAACCTGCCCAAAATTCAGGAAACACAGGACACAATGAAAAGACCAAACATGAAAAATAATAGAAATAGAAGACAGCAAAGATTCCCAGGTCAAATGACCATAAAATATCTTCAAAAAATCACTGAAAAAACTTCACTTACCCAAAGAAAGAGATGGCCATAAATGTACAAAAAGCCTACAGAACACCAAATACATTAGACCAGAAAAGAAAATTCTTCTGTCAGATAATAATCAAAACAGTAAATGCACAGAACAAAGAAAGAATATTAAAAGTAGTAAGAGAAAAAGGCCAAGTAACATATAAAGGTAGACCTATCCAAATTATACCAGAAATCCCAAGAGAGGATCTAAAAGACAGAAGATCCTAGGTAGATGTCATAAAGACCCTTAAGAGAGCACAAATGACAGCTCAGGATACTATACTCAGCAAAAGTCTCAATTATCATAGATTGAGAAACCAAATTATTCCATGATAAAACCAATTGAAATCAATTTAAATAATAAATATCTACTAATTCAGCCCTACAGAGTATACTAGAAAAATTCCAACACAAGGAAAATATTTAGAACAAAAGAAAAAATAAAGAAATTATCTCAAAACAAACCCAAAGTGAGAGAATCTCTCTCTCTCTCTCTCTCTCTCTCTCTCTCTCTCTCTCTCTCTCTCTTTCTCTCTCTCTCTCTGTCTCTTTCTCTTTCTCTCTTTTTCTCTCTCTCCTCTCAGGCACACACACACACAATATGACCTCCAAGAATAAACACAACAAGCACTGATCTCAATATTATGAGACTCAATTCCCCAATAAAAGACATAACCTAACAGAGTGGATATGCAAGCAGTATCCAGCAGATAAATTGGTACAGAATCCTGGTATTTGGATGTGGTACAGGAGAGAAGCCCAGAGAGATAGCACAAGAAATGAAAATATCCAGCCTTGGGACCTAGGAGGCAGGGGCAGTCTTTAGAATGCACCAGAGACCTAGGAGGTGACAGAATCCCAGGACTTAATGGGAGTAACCTTAGAAAAAATGTCCAACAGTGAAAAGAGGGATCTCAAATGATCCACCTCCAGTAGATAGACAGGGCCTCAAGTGGAGGGATGGGGTTGCCAAACCACAGTCAAAATTTCTGGCACAGGGACAAAATTGGAAAAGGCACTGAGAGAAAGCCGGTCCAGTGAACAGTCCCATTTGGGATACATCTAATGGGGAGACACCAAAGCCTGGAACTATTACTGATGCTATAGTGTGATTACAGACAAGAGCATACCATGGCCATCTTTGAAAGGGCCACCAAGCAGCTAGAAGAAACAGAAGGCAGCTATTTACACCCAACTACTGGAATGAAGTCAGGAACTCCTTTGGTTGAATTAGGGGAAGGATATAAGAAACAGAAGAGGAAGACCTCCTCCTAAGAAGACCAACAGTCTTAACTAACGTGCACCCCTGGGAGCTTGGAGACACTGAGCCACCAACCAAGTAGCATACAGGAGCTGGTCCGAGGCCCCAGGCACATATAAAGCAGAGGACTGCCTGGCCTGGCTTCAGTGGGAGAAGATGTGCTTAATCCTGGAGAGGTTTGAGGCCCCAGGGATGGGGAGGCCTGATTGGAGGATCATCTCCTTGGAGACAGTGGGAGGAGGAATGGGATGTATATCTGAGGAAAGTGGGACAGGGGGTGGGGTGGGTGGCAAGCAAAAGCTACATTGTAAGTAAATGTAACAACAACAACAAAAATAATAAATTGTATTATGAGTACTAGTTAATTCATATTTAGTACTTAAAGAAACTGTTTTAAAAATATTTTAACATAATTATATGAGACAAGCAAAGCAGTTATTTTCAACTAAGAATTGGGAAAGAAAGTTTAAGTTTACTTAAAATTAAACTCAGTGGTGAAAGAATTATTAAATATTTAAATTGCCACAGTAGGTAATACTACATTGCTTTGTTAAATGGTAAACACATTGAGTCCCCAAAGAGAAACAAGCCAGCATCTCCGTATAGAAAGTAGAAGATTAATTATGTTGTTCTACTTGGATGAGGCAACTACATCAGGGAAACTTAATCATGAAAATACAGAGCTTATAGAAACTACTTTGTATTAAGTTTTAATACTGTACTCTCTAGCCAAGGCATTCTTCTTTTCGTGTCAGTCTTGACTGACTACAGAGAGAAATGTCAAAAAGGCATAGAAAGTCCCAACAAATGTAGAGACAGTTACACAATCTCTGCAGTCACAGAGACAAAAATCACACAGAAAGTGCTACTGGAATCGTTTTTTGACATCTGTGTAAATAGTAACATTAGATGAGAAATATATTACCAAAAGGTTGTAGTAATACAAACTACCTGTGATATTAAATTTCTAAAATTGGCAAAAAATATACTCAGGTAAATAATGTCAAGAAGTTTTTAGTACTTGCATCCAATTACCACAGGTTTAGCAAACTGTTATTTTGAAAACATTGATTTTGGTAAGGTGATGGTTACTAAGTATTTTAGCTAAAATGTCTGACATATTGCCCATGACTAAAGTTTTACTAGTTTTATTATCTTTAAATGACTGTAAAATGTTTCAAGTCAAAAAACATGACAATGAATCTCTTTATGTTTCTCCTCACCCATGATAGATGCAGTCTTTAAGGAAAAGACATCATGTATGGAAACCACTTAGCATTCAAGAGACCAACTTTAGAATTAGCTCCTAAATATGTTCCAAAATCCTTTGCTTTTAGTAAACAATATAACACTTTCTAATTAGTACTATAAATATTAAACTTGAGATTTGTTGGTGAAATCAGTGACTAAATAACCAACAGGCTACCTGTAAACATCACTTGGCAATAACACATTAACATATAAGAATTATGACGTTTTTTCAAAAGGATGTAAAACAGCTGCAAAAATACAAACAATTTAACTGTGATTCCTAAATATTCTAGTAAGAAGTTAATGAGTAGCTATACCTCATGGAAATTTATTGAATACAGGGAGGAGGGTAGCAAGAAAAGTCTTCTTTTTAGAACATTCAGAACCACAAAACAAGCAGAACACCACAAACTTCAGGTTAAGTGAAGTCTGATTTTTAGGTCTACTATTATATTCTGCCATATAAAGGTTATATATGGACTTTTCTTCAATTTTTCTCTTATATAACTTTGGTGTTAAGTTTCATAATAATTCATTTGTATCTATATGAAACCTTCATCACACAATGGCGTATGCCAAGAAACAACATTTATGTGTTCAAACATATCTTAAACAGTTTTCCACTTTCTGGCAGTATTCTGGTTCCTTTTCTGTGTATAATCTTAAGGCCAAGTAAGATAAACTGGACTTAGACACAGCCCTTAATGTTCTCAATAAGCTTTATCCTTTGAAATTTATGTTATTTCAGAGGGAGAAGCACTTACCATTTAAATAAATGTCCCTATATCTTTGTTCTGGTGATCCAGTGTTGTGTCTATTTAAAGCTTAGGCACAGCCTAAATTTCCTCAAAGAAGAATAACATGAACAAAATTCAAGACCTTAAATACACTTTCCAAGTTATAGACAATAACTAACTTGAAAAGTAGTTGTACTGTTTTAGAGAAATACAATGTAGGGGTGGAAGTTATAATATTATAAGAATGAAGGTATCTAACTTCATATTATACAAATATATGCATTCTTATTTATATCTATACCTCTCTACCTAGGATCTCTCTGTGTATATATTCATTGTTATTTACATAAATATAAATGTTGCTATATATTAATGCATAGACACATACCTGCATGTACCCAGTTGCCTGAATTTGTAAAATATATCTCTTTGTATGCACTACAACACACACACACACATTTTAATGAAGAATAATTCTTTCTTTTTTTAAAAGAAGTTTAAATTAAGTATGTGAGATTTGATACCTGCTACTCAGGAGCAGAAGACACAAGCCAGAATAAGTAAGCAGCCTACCTGTCTGCAGAACTCTCCCGCTCCCTCAGTTTACTTCCCAAAACCCTATCTTCTCGCAAGTCTTCCTGAACAGTGACTCATCCCCTACAACTGTACGACACCACCTTCCCACCTCTGAAAGATATTCTCTGTTCAGCAGCAGGCAATGCCAGCCAGAATAATGGGTATCAGAAATGAGACAAAGAAGCACTGTTGGAAGAGAGGCCACAGAAGCCTCCAGAATTTCAGCCCCAATTCCTATCTCCACAACTTTAGGTTGTACTACAGATTAAACCAGCTGCTGGAACTACAGATATGCAGCCCATCCTCCAACCTCCTCTCCTTCTTCTTCTTTTTTATTTACTTTTTTCTTCTGGGATAGGGATGGAATAGAGTGCCTTGTGCACAGAAGACAAGTGCTGCATCCTCAAAGGCAAGCAGGGATAATAGAGATTAAAAGTATGATTAAGAATGAGGCTCAGGCAGGTCAAATCCCTACGTTTGTTAAGGCTTTCAAATAAGTATATGGTATTTTGTACATTACATAGGAATAAAAGAGAAAATATAGAAATTCAGCCATTGGTCAAGGGGACCTTAACCAATTATGTTATTATCTGTGCCATGAATAGTAGGTCTTCATAGAAAAACAGAAACAAAAACATTCCCAAAATGTACAGCTTTGGACATCCAATACAAATATTATGGGTAACAAGACTCAGAATAGAAAATACTTCTGGTT
Organism: Arvicanthis niloticus; assembly: GCF_011762505.2. Classification (NCBI taxonomy): domain Eukaryota; kingdom Metazoa; phylum Chordata; class Mammalia; order Rodentia; family Muridae; genus Arvicanthis; species Arvicanthis niloticus. The sequence continues at coordinate 70,974,445 of NC_047667.1, read as the reverse complement.
CATGAGTATATTTCTCATGTTTATGATACCAAAAGCTTTGGTTTAGTTTCTTATTTTCAACCAAAATTAAACTAAATTAAAATGAACCTAAAAATTTCAGATATTTTGTATTTTTTATTATTATATTTTTTCATTGATTATTTTCTTTATTTACATTTTAAGTGCATATATTTCTTTTACTGGCTCCCTCCATGAAATCTATCCCATCCTCTTCCCCCTGCTTCAATAAGGGTGTTCCTTCCCTCACCCACTCATTCCTGTCTCTGGGCCAAGAGATTTCACTACAGTGAGGCATCAAGCCTTCTAAAGACCAAGGGCCTCTCCTCCAAAGGATGCCTGACAAGGCCATTGTCAGCTACATATGCAGCTAGAGTCATGGGTTTCTTCCCTGTGTGCTCTTTCGTTGGTTTAGTACCTGGGAGCTCTGGAGGGTCTTGTTGGTTGATATTGTTGTTCTTCCTATGGGGTTGCAAATTCCTTCAGCTCATTCAGTTTCAATTCTTTCTCTAACTCCTCCATTGGGGACTCCATGCTCGTCCAATGGTTGGCTGCAAGAATTCTTTTGTCAGCCTGAGGCAGAGCCTATCAGGAGATAGTTATATTAGGCTTCTGTCAGATTGCATTTCTTGGCATCCACAATAGTGTCTGGGTTTGAAGACTAGATGAGATGGAAACCCAGGTGGGTCAGTGTCTGGATGGCCTTTCCTTCCATCTCTGCTACACAATTTGTCTCCATATTTCCCATGAGTATTTTGTTCTGCCTTCTAAGAAGGACTGATGCATCCATATTTTGGTCTTCCTTCTTCTTGAACTTCATGTGGTCTGTGAACTGTATCTTGGGTATTATGAACTTTTAGGCTAATACCCACTTTTCAGTGAGTGCATACCACGTGTATGTTCTTTTGTGATTGAGTTACCTCACTCAGTATGATATTATCTAATTCCATTCATTTGCCTAAATATTTCATGAAATCATTGTTTTTAATAGTTGAGTAGTACTTCATTGTGTAATTTCTGTATTTATTCTTCTGTTGAAGACATCTGGGTTCTTTCCAACTTCTGGCTACTATAAATAAGGCTGCTATAAATGTATTGGAGCATGTGTCCTTGTTACATGTTAGAGCATCTTTTGGGTATATGGCAGGAGATGTACAGCTGGGTCTTCAGTTAATGCTATGTCCAATTCTCTGAGAAACCACCCGACTGATTTCCAGAGTGGTTTGTACAAGCTTGCAATCCCACCAACAAATGGGGAGGACCTTTTTCTCCAGGTCCTCCCCAGCATCTGCTGTCACTTGAGTTTTTGATCTCAGCCATTGTGATAGGTGTGAAGTGAAATCTCAGGATTGGTTTGATTTGCATTTCCCTGATGACTAAAGATGTTGAACATTTCTTTAGGTGATTCTTGTCCACTCAGTATTACTCAGTTGAGAATTCTTTGTTTAGAATCTGTACCCCATTTTTAGTAGATAATTTGATTCTCTGGAGTCTAACTTCTTGAGTTCTTTTTATATATTGGATATTAGCCCTCTGTTGGATGTAGAATTGGTAAAGATGTCTTCCCAATCTGTTGGTTGCCATTTCATCCTATTGACAGTGTCCTTTGTCTTATAGAAGCTTTGTAGTTTTATGAGGTCCCATTTGTCTATTATTGATCTTAGAGCAAAAACCATTGGTGTTCTGTCCAGGAAATTTTTCCCTCTGTCCATGTGTTTGACGCTCTTCCCCACTTTCACTTTTATTAATTCACTGTATCCGGTTTTATGAGGAGGTCCTTGATCCACTTGTGCTTGAGCTTTGTATAAGAAGATAAGAATGGAATGATTGGCATCATTGTACATGATGACCTCAAGTTTAAAAAGCACCATTGAAAATGCTGTCTTTTTTCCACTGGATGGTTTTAGCTCCTTTGTCAAAGATCAAGTGACCATAGGTGTGCGGGTTTATTTTTGGGTCTTCAATTTTATTCCATTGATCTACCTACCTGTCTTTGTACCAACATCATGCAGTTTTTATCAATGTTGCTCTGTAATACAGTTTAAGGTTAGGGATGGTGATTCCCCAATAAGTTCTTTTATTGTTGAGAATAGGTTTCAATATTCTGGGTTTTTGGTTATGCCAAATGAATTTGAAAATTTCTCTTTTTATCTCTATAAAGAATTGAGCTGGAATTTTGATTGGGATTACATTGAATCTGTACATTGTATTTGGCAAGATGAGCATTTTTACTGCATTTAATCCTGCCATTCCTTGACCATGAGATATTTTTCAATCTTCTGAGATCTTTGATTTCTTTTGTAAGAGGCTTGAAGTGTTTGTCATAGAGATCATTCACTTGCTTGGTTAGCGTCACAACAAGGTACGTTATATTATTTTTGATTATTGTGATGGATTTTGTTTCTCTAAATCCTTTCTCAGCATTCTTATCCTTTGAGTAGATAAAGGCTATTGATTTGTTTGAATTAATTTTATATCCAGCTACCTTGCTGAAGTTCTTTATCAGGTTTAGAAGTTCTCTCATAGGATTTTTGGGGTCACTTAAGTATACTATCGTATCATCTGCAAATAGTGATATTTTGACTTCTTCATTTCCAGTTTGTATCCATTTGACTTCCTTTTGTTGTCTAATTGCTCTGACTAGTACTTCCAGTACTATATTGAATAGGTAGGGAGAGAGTGGGCAGCCTTGTCTAGAGTCTGATCTTAGTGGGATTGCTTCAAGTTTCTCTCCATTTAACATAATGTTGCCTCTGAGTTTGCTGTATATTGCCTTCACTATGTTTAGATATGGGCCTTGAATTCCTGATCTTTCCAAGATTTTATCATGAAGGGATGTTGAATTTTGTCAAATTCTTTCTCAGCATCTAATGAGATGATCATGTGGGTTTTTTTTTTTTTTTTTTTAGTTTTTTATATAGTGGATTACATTGTTGGATTTCCCTATATTGGACAATCCCTGCAACCTTGGGATGAAGCCTACATGATCATGATGGAAGATTGTTTTAGTGTCTTATTGGAAATGGTTTGAAAAATTTTTATAGAGTACTTTTGCATTGATATTCATAAGGGAAATTGGTCTGAAGTCTCTTTCTTTGTTGGGTCTTAGTGTGGTTTAGGTATAAGCATAATTGTGGATTCATAGAACATTTGGGTAGTGTTTCTTCTGTTTCTCTTTTATGGAATACTTTGAAGAGTATTGGTATTGGATCTTCTTTGAAGATGTAATAGAATTCAGCACAAAACGCATCTGGTCCTGGTTTGGTTGGGAGACTTAATGACTGATTCTATTTCTTTAGGGGTTATGGGACAGTTTAGGTGGTTTATCTGATCCTGATTTAACTTTGGTCTCTGGTATATATCTAGAAGCTTGTCCATTTCATCCAGATTTTTCAATTATGTCAAGTATAGGCTTTTGCAGTAGGATCTTATCATTTTTTTAAATTTTCTCGGTGGTTTCTGTTGTTGTGTCTCCCTTTTCATTTCTGATTTTGTTAATTTGAATATTGTCTCTGTGCCCTCTGTTTAGTCTGCTAAGGGTTTATCTACCTTGTTTTTCAAAAAAAAAAAAAAAAAAAAAAAAAAAAAAAACAACAACAACAACAACAAAAAACCACCAGCTCCTAGTTTTGTTGATTCTTTGTATATTTTTTTTTGTTTTGTTTTTACTTGGTTAATTTCAGACTTGAGTTTGATTATTTCCTTCCATCTACTCTTCATTTTGTTCTAGAGCCTTAAGGTGTGCTATTAAGCTACTAGTGTATACTCTTTCCATTTTCTTTTTGGAGGCACTTAGGGCTATGAATTTTTCTCTTAGCACCGCTTTTGTTATGTCTCATAAGTTTTGATAAATTATGCATTCATTTTCATTAAATTCTAAAAGCTCTTTAATTTCTTTCTTTCTTTCTTTCTTTCTTTCTTTCTTTCTTTCTTTCTTTCTTTCTTTCTTCCTTCCTTCCTTTCTTTCCTTTCTGACCAAGTTATTATTGAGTAGAACATTGTTCAGCTTCTATGTGTATGTGGGGTTTCTTTTGTTTTGTTGTCACTGAAGATCAGCTTTAGTCTATAGTAATCTGATAGCATACATAGGATGATTTCCACCTTCTTGTATCTGTTGAGGCCTATTTTGTGACCAATTATATTGTTTATTTTGCAGAAGGTACCATGAGGTGCTTAGAAGAAGGTATATTCTTTTGTTTTAGGGTGAAATGTTCTATAGATATCTGTTAAATCCATTTGGTTCATAACGTCCATTAGTTTCACTGTGTCTATGTTTAGTTTCTGTTTTCTGATCTGTTCATTGATGAGAGTGGGGTGTTGAAGTCTCTCACTATTATTGTGTGACATACAATGTGTATTTGAGCTTTAGTAAAGTTTCCTTTATTAATGTGGGAGCCCTTGCATTTGGAACATCATTGTACAGCATTGAGAGTTCATCATGGTAAATTTTTCCTTTGACGTGTATGAAGTGATTTTTTTTAAAAAACTTTTGATTGAAAGTTGATTTTACTTGATATTAGAATTGTTACTCCAGCTTATTTCTTGGGACCATGTGCTTGTAAAATTTTTTTTCCAGCCTTATACTCTGAAGTAGTGCCTGTCTTTATCACAGAGGTGCGTTTTCTGTATGCAGCAAAATACCGGGTCCTGTTTACATATCTAGTCTGTTAATCTATGTCTTTTTATTGGAGAATTGAGTCCATTGATATTAACAGATATCAGTTTTGTTGCATGAGGAATAATGTAGGAAACCTGTTTTAGTGAATTGTCTGTCATTACTTCTCTTGTTATACCATTTTCAGTTGTTTTTAGTATTATACTTTAATGCATTTATTTTTCATTCATTTATTTAACAGCTACTTACTGAGTACTTGTTATATGCTATCATTTATACTTGGTATTTCTCAATCTTACAACAACAACAAAACCTGGTTCATAGAGAGATTATAGTCTGGAAAATAGTGTTAAATAATCTGGAATCCATACAAGCAATCAATTAAAAATGTCATAAAGACAAAAGTTGTCTGGAGTTCAGTAAGTTGTTCCTTAATAATTTTTGCTTCTAATTTTTAATGAAGAGATGATCACTGAGATGGTCAAAACCCATGCTTTATTTCTCATTTTTCCCATTGATCAAATAACATTATAATGATATGAAAACTGTTTTGTGGGTTTTTTTTTTTTTTTTTTTTTTTTTGGTGTTGAACATTTTAATTATTTATTTTTTTATTAATTAATTTATTTACATTTCAAATGTTACCCCCTTCTCTATCCCCCTTCCAGTTGCACAGCACCCCATTCCTCCTCTGTTTTGCCTCTAAGAGGGTGCTCCCCACCCACCCTCCAACTTTCACCTCAGACTTCTAGAATCCCCCTTCTCTGGGGCATCGAGCCTCTACAGAACCAAGTGCATCCACTTTCATTGAGGCCAAAAAAGGAAGTCCTTTGGAACACATGTAGCAGGGGCCAAGGACCAGCCCACATATGCTCTTTAGTTGGTGGCTTATTCTCTCGGAGCTTAAGGCATCCTGTTAGTTGATACTATTGTTTTTCCTATGGAGTTGCAAACCCCTTCAGCTCCTTTAGTCCTCCACCTAACTTTTCCATGTGGGTCCCTGATCTCAGTCCAATGGTTGGCTGTAAGTGTCTGTGTCTGTATCTGTCTGGTGCTGGCAGAGCCTCTCAGAGGACAGCAATGGCAGGCTCCTCTCTGCAAGCACATCTTATCACCAGCAATAATGTTAGTACATGGGATGTCTAATGTCTGTACATGGGATGGATGCCAAGGTGGACCGTCTCTGGGTGGCTTTTTCTTCAATCTCTGCTCCAGTTTTTGTTCATGTATTTACTTTTGACAGAAACAATTCTGGGTTAAAAATTTTGAGAGGGTTTTAGGCCCCATCACTCAACTGGGAGCAACATCTATTTACTGGATAATGTTTCTTTAGATTCTATCTCGCCACTTAGGGCATTTCAGCTACTGTCATCAACATCTCACTTCTCTGTTGTCTTGGACATTCTAGTGGTTACCCCCACTTCCCATCCAAGACTGATGCATATATCTATTCTTTTTTCTGAGCCTCTGGACATTTCTCTTGTCTCACAGTATACCTGATATTACTCTCCCCCCCCCCCCCATTTCCTCTCTCTTACCCAAGTCTCTCTTTTTCTTTGTCTCTGGGGATTATTTTGTTTTCCCTTCTAAGTGGGATAGAAGCATCCACATTTGAGCCTTCCTTCTGAAGCTTCATGGGATTAGTGAGTTATATCATGGGTATTTTGACCTTTCTGGCTAATATCCACTTATTAGTGCGTACATACCATGTATGTCCTTTTGGGTCTAGGCTACCTCACTCAGGATATTTTCTAGTTCCACCCATGTGCCTGCTAAATGTATGATTTACTCATTTTTAATAGCCAAGTAGTATTCCACTGTATAAATGAACCACATTTTCTATATCCATTCTTTGGTTGAGGGACATCTGTGTTACTTCTAGTTTCTGACTATTCCGAATAAGGGTGCTATAAACACAGTGGAGCATGTGTCCTTGTAGTATGGTAGAGCAAAATTTGAGTATATTCCAAGAAGGGGTGCAGTTGAGTATTCAAGTAGAACTATTACAAATTCTTGGAGGACATGAAATCTGTAAATTACTTTTGGTAATATGGTCATTTTTACCATGTTAATCCTACATATCCAAGAGCCTGGGAGATCTTTCCATCTTCTTAGGTCTTCTTCGATTTCTTTCTTCAGGGACTTAAATTTCTTCTTAAAGAAATTTAGATTGCTCGCTTGCTTGGTTAGAGTTATACCAAGGTTTTTATATTGTTTACAAATGATTTTGAAGGGTGTTGTTTCCCTAATTTCTTTCTCAGGCCCTTATACTTTGTATAAAGGAAAGCTACTAATTTGTTTGAGTTAATTTTATATCCAGTGACTTTCTTGAAGTTAGTTATCACCTGTAGGAGTTCTCTTATAGAATTTTTGGGGCCTATTATTTTTTGTATCCTCTACCCATACTGATACCTTGACTTATTCACTTCCAATTTGTATACCTTTGACTTTTTTTTTTGTTGTTGTCTAATTGTTCTAGCTAGAACTTCAAGTGCTATATTGAATAAATAAGGGTAGAGCTGGCAGCCTTGTCTTGTGTCTAATTTTAGAGAAATTGCTTTAAATTTCTCTCCATTTAATTTGATGTTGGCTGCTGCTTTGCTATATATTGCCTTTATTATGTTTAGATATGTGACTTGAATTCCTTTTCTCTCCAAGACTTTTAAGATGAAGTGGTATTGTAATTTGTCAAATGCCTTTCAGTATCCAATGAGTTGATCATATGTTTTTTTTTCTTTCAGTTTGTTTATATAGTGATAGATTTTTGTATAATGAATCAATTCTGTCTTCCTGGGATGAAGTATCCAACTATTGTTTATTGTGTGAAGTTCAATGTGAGTTTTGAGCATTAATAAAGTTCCTTTTGCAAATGTGTCATTGCATTTGGGGGATAGATCTTCAGAATTGAGACTTAATTTTGATGTATTCTTCTTTTGATACGGTGTCCTTTTCCATCTCTTTTGATAACATTTTTTTGGGAAAGTTTATTTCACTGGGTATTAGAATTATTTCTCAGGTTTGTTGCTTGAGACTTTTTAATTGAAAAACATTTTTATAGCCTGAGATTAGTACTACTTTGAGGTAGAACCTGCTTTTGTAACTGAGGTATGTTTCTTGAATGCACCAAAATGTTGGAGTCTGTTTAAGTATCCAGGCTGTTAGACTATGTCTTTTTATTGAGGAATTGGATACATTGAAGTTGAGAGATAGTAAGGCCATTCATTTTTGTTTGCTGATATTTCTGCTATTAGAAGTATATTATATTTTTTGTAGTTATCTTCTTTTGGGTCTGTTTTGAGATCATTAATGTTTTGTTTATCTCCAGTTGTAGTTATATCCATCTTGTATTGGTGTTTTCCTTTGAGAATACTCTGTAATGTTGGATCAGTAGAAAGAACTTGTTTAAATTTGCATTTGCCATAGAATAGCTTGATTTCTCCATCAATGGTGATGGAGGGTTTTGCTGGATATAGTAGCCTTGGTTGGCATATATATTCCCTCAGGGTCTGCATAATATCTGTCTAGGATCTTCTGGCTTTTCGGGTCTCTTTTGAGAAATCTGATGTAATTCTGATAGGTCAGCCTTCATATGTTTCTTGGTCTTTTCCACTACTGCTTTTAATAATCTTTTTTTGTTGTTGTTGTTCTGTGCTATTATTGTTCCGATTATTATGTCATGGAAAGATTTTTTTTTCTGGTCCAATCTATTTGGTATCCTGAAGGCTTCTTGTATATTTATGGGCATCTCTTTCTTTAGGTTGGGGGGGTTATTCTATAATTTTGTTAAAAATGCTTTCTGGTCCTTTGAGCTTGGAATCTTCACTTTCTTTTATTCCTATTATTCTTAGGTTTGGTCTTTTCATTGTGTCCTGGATTTCCAGGATATTTTGGGTTAGAAACTTTTTATGCTTTGCATTTTCTTTGGCCACTGTGTCAGTATCATCTATGGTATCTTCTATGCCTGAGATTCTTCCTTCTATCTCTTGTATTTTGTTCATAATGGTTTTATAACTCTTCATCTTGGTTTTTCATCTACAGGATTGCCTCTATTTGTTATTTCTTTATAGATTCTATTTTCATTATTAGGTCTCAGACCACTTTGTTCAATTACATCACATCTTAGATTCTGTTTTCCTGTATTTGTTTAAGGGATTTATCCATTTACTCTCAAAGGGTTTCTACCTGTTTACCTGTGTTCTGTATTTCTTTAAGGGAGTTGTTTATATCTTGCTTAAAGATCTCTATCACCTTCATAAGACAAAATTTTAGGTCAGAATCTTGCTTTTCATGTGTTAGGGTATCCAGGGCTTGCTGTGGTGGCAGAACTGGGTTCTTATTGTGCCAAGTTGCATTGGTTTCTGTTCTCATATTCATGCAGTTGCTTTTTGCCATCTGGTTATCTCTAGTGTTAACTTGTCTGGTCATCTCTAACTGAAGCCTCTTCCTCCTTGTATGCATGTAGAGCTCTGTTATCTGTATTATAGCAGGCCTCCTGGAAGGCAAAGAGTGTTGTCTTTAGTTAGGTGGGCCTCCTGTGTCCCTAATTAGGGCAGGTCTCTCATGTCTCTGATTACAGCTGACCTGATGGTAGAAAGAAAGACTGGGGGATGTGAGATAGTGTCAGGAATGCCTGATCTGCCCTGAGGTGAGTTGCAAGGTGGAAATAACCTGTGTCTCAGGTAGCACAGATAGGTCCTGTACCCACTGGTCTCCAAGGGTCTGAGAGCTGGGGCAGGTATTAGGGTAAGAGTCTCACCTGTGACCCTAGATAAAACAGACCTCCTGGAAGACAGCCTGATTCTAGGGTATAGGAGTGAGTTAGAAGTGCCCTATCTGATGTGGGCTGTGTTGGAGACTGGAAGGAAGATGTTCAAATTGCTTTTTAAAATAAACTACTTTTAAATCTTTTATTTCTTGTAGTAAAGTGTATTAGCAAGTAAATGTGCTTATGAATCCTAATGATGTAAGTTCAGCACATTCTCATACACTCAGACACTCATGAAAAATACAAACATATATGTAGCACATTTTTTCTAAAACTCCTTTACTTCTTTATTTAATATGGTCTGTTTAGTATTTTGAATTTTTGAAAAATCCAGAATATATTTAAAAGTTTGTTTAGCTTTTATTGTACATTGTTATCCTTAGACTATAGCATAAAAGAATTATCTAATTTATGATTTTAAGTCTATGAAGGCAGGAAAGATTATAGCATAGTTATATACCACTAAAAATTATTTCAGTAGGGAAGAGTGAGATGTCATGAATATCTTTATGAGCTCATTTCTTTCTTCATTTTCTAACTCTGCACAGTGCCTACTTATTATTCATTTTTCATTAGGATGTAGATTGACTTTGAGCACATACAAACATTCAAATTAACCTTTGTGTTAGATCGTTATTAAAATAAATATTTATAAAGTAGCTATAGATATGTTTTATTTGGAAATTTTCAATAGATAATTAACCTTCATTTAAGGTTATGTAAAAATTCCTTAAAGCACCTCCATTCGAATACAGTTTACTCACATCATTAAAGCTTTTTATTTACCTATGGCACATTTGAAACACTTTCCAGAGCTTAACAAACTGATGATATAAATGATGTTACATTATCACTACCCTCACCTTTCTCCTTGGTTCTATTATGTAAGTCATTCCTTTTGAGACTATACACATACCTCACCAGCAACACATAAATACCTTCAGGAAAGTATTTTGAAGGCTCAGTGTAAACCACACACTGATTTTTCAAAGATGTCTTCCTCCTTCTCATAATCTCCTTCCCAATAGATGTTCATTGGCTTGAATCTATGTGGTGTTTACTTTTGAGATACTCATTAGTAAAACAGTACCCATACCTGATGTGATGCATTTAAACTTCAATGCCTAACATTGCTAGTTTCTTTACAGAAGAGTGTTTTTCAATGTTTTTATACATTCATCCTGAGTAAAGTAAGAACTTTTGCATGTATCTTACAATGTCATCTCTAGCCTACTGAGTCCCCAATTTATGAGTATGTTATGGGGTATTCTTTTTGTTCAACTGATCTGTTTTTCCTCATCCAGAATCATATTTATCAACTGTTTTTAATTATTGCTTCTTTTTTTGTTCATATTTATCTTGGTTAGGGTTATTATTGCTGTGCTGCAACCCCATAAACATAGGAAATTTAAAGAGGACAGGGTTTATTTCACTTGTACTTCCACAGCACTATTTATCATCAAAAGAAATCAGAAAAGGCACTCAAAAAGAACAGAAACCTAGAGGCAGAAGCTGATACAGAAGCTGTAAAGGGGAACTGCTTACTGGCTTGCTCCTCACAGATTGATAAGCATACTTTCTTATAAACCCAGGACCACCAATCTAAATATGATACCAGTCACAATAAGATGGACATTTCCAGATTAATTACTAATTAATAAATTCTACAGGCTTTCCTATGACCTCATCATATGGAAGCATTTTTCTCTCCTTCCTTCCTTTCTTCCTTCCTTCCTTCCTTCCTTCCTTCCTTCCTTCCTTTCTTTCTTTCATCTTTTTTCTTTCTTCCTTCTCTTTTATTTTTTCTTATTGCTTTATTTTCATTTTTATTTACAAGGTATTTTTATTATAATTTTCCTTCCCTCTACTCTCCTCAATCTCTCCTCCTGTCTCTTCTAGACCAATTAGATCTTTCTATGTCATTAGAAAGGAACGGGTATCTAAGAAATTAAAAGTAAAATATGACAAAATAAAATATAAGATGAAGCAAAACCCATCATATAATACTTGGACATATCAACCCAACAGGATGAATAGATTTCTCAAAACAGGCATACAAAACAGAGATCTACTCATTTTCACAGTCAGGAGTCCCATAAGAGTACTCAGTAAGTAGATATAGTTTATGCACAAGGGACCTGGTGCAGAACCATGTAGGCTCTGTGCTTGTCAATTCAATCTCTGTGAGTCTGTCTGTATGTGGCTTGCTTAATTAATTCAGAGGGCCTTATTCTTCTATTGCTTGCACATCATGTGGTTTTGAAACTCTGCTTCCTCTTCTGGTGGAATTTATGAATTCTGAGGAAAGGGATTTGATGTAAACCTCCTTCTTCAACTTTGTTCCTCTTCCTGTTTCTGGCTGTGTGTCTTTACATCTGTTAATTTCTGCTGCCAGATAAATACCATAGAGGCATTTACTTAACTGAGTCAACCACTCTCCACTCAGATAACTTTAGCTTGTGTCAAGTTAATATAAAACTATCCATCTCAGTGACTCCTTGTCAACTTGATATGTAAACACATTACTGTTAACCCACAACCTTTCCTTTCTCATTCAGCCCCATGATCTCTCATTGTAAAAATAACTGAATCTAAAATTCCTTCAGTTTTTACAAATTTAAATATTTTAAAGTTACTATCTATTAAAATAACCAATCTCTTTAAATGTCCATAATTTTTTAAAGTTTCAAAATTGTTCAGATCTCTGTTCCTGTAAAATTGAAAATTAATTTAAATTTGTTTTCAAGAGGGAAAATAAAGGCAGAATCACAATCCGAACAAAGGGTAACAAGATGCCAACAGTGTAAATAAGTCAATCTCCAATTATTTGGAATTCACTCACCATCTTTTGTTCTTTTCCTAGGGACCTGGATCACTTCTCTGGCTCTGCACTCTACAATACATGTAGCCTGTCTTCTAAAATCAAGAAGCCTATAATATTCATCATCAGAGAGATTTCATCTAGCAACTGATGAAAACAGATGCAGAGACCCATAGGCAAACATTAGCTGGATCTCTAGGAATCCTGTGGAAGGGAAGAGGAAGGATTGAAGGAGCCAGATGTCTCAAAGTCACAAAAATAAGTAAGTAATTAAGTAAACACAACAAAAGAAAAATAAAACAACAACAAAATCCATAGAATTAACTAACTTGAGCTCATAAGGAATTGCAAAGGCTGAACCAGGGAAATTGCAAAGAATAAATAAACCAGTGGCCTGAATGGGGTTACCTAGGTCTTCTACATATATGTCACAGTTATGTAGGTTGGTCTTCTGACAGATTTTTTAAAAATTTTTATTAGATATTTTATTTATTTACAATACAAATGTCATCCCCTTTCCCCACTTTCCCATCCTAGAACCTCTTATCACATCCCCCTCCTCCTTTATGCTATTATACCATTTTGATTACATGCATGCTTAAGGTCAGTTCTATGTTGAGGGCATAGCAATACAATAGCTACAAATAGTCATGGAACAAGCAAGACAATACACACAAATTGTCAAAGAAAAAACAAGGCATTAAACCCAATTACATGAACACTTCCATGATCACTCTTTCTACGGGCTTATCAGGATGACCAAAGTATCTGAGCCTACTTCCCCGTGCTAGTCCAAGGTCATTTTCATGTCTGAAGCCTACTTCCTTGCTCTAGCCTAAAATTTAGATTCCTTTTTTTTTTTTTTTTAATTTATTCATTTTAATGTATGAGTGTTTTGCTGCATATATATCTGCTTGCCTGAAGAGGGCATTAGATCCCCCTATAGATGGTTGTGAGCCTCTATGAGGTTGCTGGGAATTGAACTCATGGCCTCTGGAAGAGCAGCCAATGCTTTTAACCTCTGTGCCATCTCTCCACCCCTTCTGACAGATTGCTAACAGGGGGAACCATCTCTGAATTTTTGGTCTGCTTTTGGGACTCTTTTTTCATTCAATTGGTTACTATGTCTTACTTTGATAGGAGATATGTGCCAAGTCTGTCTGTAACTTGTTATGCCATGTTCAGTTGACGTCACTCAGAGGCTTAATATTTTTTGCTGAAGGAAAAGGAAGAGGTAAATCTAGGTTAGTTAAAGGGCGGGAGAGGGACTGGAAGGAAAGCATGGAGAAAAACTGCAGTCTGATGTAAAATATGAAAGAAGAATAAATAAATAAATTTTAAAGAAGGAAATAAATAAATAAATAAATAAATAAATAAATAAATATTGAGTTATTCAGAGTTCTTCTAAAGATTCCCAAAGCAGTACAAACCATTGTCATTATTTGTGATTTCTCCCCAGAAGTATAGGGTAAGGTTCTATTGCTGAGGATGTTATGCATTTCAGACACAGGGCCCAGAGGACTCTGAGCTGGAACTACCCTAAATGCTTTCTTCCTGAAGAATATAATCATTAACCCATCATCATTCTAATGATATAGAACTGATGTTAAAAAATGTGCATCTTCTTTTTTAAATTATACTTACATTTTGTCTTCTGACAAATTTGATAGTTTTGTATATTAAGAAATCACTATTGTGAATATCTCCAGTTGTGTTTCTTTTATTCTTTTACTTTTAAAAAAATACATTAAAGTAAAATTTAAAGTATTGATGCACATATCTACCATAAAGTAATTAGTACAGTCAAAGAGATTCTCATTTCAATAATCTCACATAATTACCATTTTCTTTCTAGTACATGAATATTTAAACTTTTTATTATATATATATATATATATATATATATATATATATATATATGACTATATATGTGTATCTCTCATTCCTGAATTCAGAACATTAGAACAAGAAACAGAGATACAGCTGCCAGCTGCCAGCAAGGGGTTTAAAATAGGTTAGAGAACTACTGTTTCATATGACCAAGTGACAAAGTGCATTTTATAAAAAAATTAATTTATCAGTAGCACAGAAATTTAGAACAGAGGAAAATAGGAAGATGTGAAATAGAAAGTAATTTCATTCAGAAATAATTAAAACTTAAACCTATTAGAGCAATGATAACTGGTTCATAAGATTATAAGCCATAGAGGGTCTGCTGGCATCCATCGGGCCTGCTGCACAAGGTTTTCCATATTAGGCCTTCTTTCTGGATACATGCTATACCAAGAACTTCTAGGGACAACAGGTGGCTAAAAATAAGCATAAGAACACAAACAAGAGCCAAGGACCCTTCCAATCGATCCTACTACAGCAAGTCTTTGATAATCTTAAAATATCTGAAGAGCAAGACAGTGGCCACCAGTCTCATCTTATGCAGATGATAGGGACATTTAAAGAGGAAATAAATGAATCCTTTATAAAAATGTAGGAAAACACAACAAAAAATGATAGAAGCTTTTAAAGAGGAAATGAATAAATATCAAGAAATCGCGACAGAAATTTAAAAAAAAATGTTCAAAATCTGAACATGGTAATAGAAGAAATAAAGAAAATATGAACAGAAGTGACCATGGAGATGGAAAGCCTAAGAAAGAGAATAAAATCTACAAACACAAGCATTTTGAACAGAATAAAAGAGATGGAAGAGAGGTTCTCAGGCATGGAAGATACAGTAGATATTGATACATCGATTAAAGAAAATATAAAATCTATAAGTTGTCTAAGAAAAAACATCCAGGAAATGTTGGACAGTATCAAAAGGCTAAACCTAAGAGTACTAGAAATATAAGAAGATGAAGATTCTAAGTTTAAAGGGTAAGAAAAACATCTTTAACAAAATCTTAGAAGATAACTTTCCTAACCTAAAGAAAAAGATGGCCATAAACTTACAAGAAGCTTACAGAGCGCCAAATAAATTGGGCCAGAAAAGAAAAACCTCCCACCATGTAATAAAACACTAAATGTACAGAACACAAAAAGAATATTAAAAGATGGAAAAGAAAGAGGTCAAGTAACATATAAAGGCAGACATTTCACAATTACACCTGACTTTGCATCAGAGATTCTAAAGCCAGATGGGCCTACATAGAAATCATGCAGACCCTAAGAAACCACAGAAATCAGCACAGACTATTATACCCAGCCAAACTTTCAATCACTGTAGATGGAGAAATAAAGATATACCATTTCAAAATGAAATTTAAACATCATCTTTGTACTAATTCCAGTCTACAGAAGACACTACAAGCAAAAATTGAATACAAAGAGTTTAATTAGACCCAAGAAAAACCAAGAAATTAATCATCTCATAACAAAACTAAAAGAAGAGAAACACACACACACATATACACAGGCAGACAGACAGACATACACACACACATACACACACATCCATCATCAAGATAAGAGGAACTATCATTGTTTATTAATATCTCTGAACAGCAGTGGACTCAATTCACCAATAAAAAAGACACAGTCAAAAAAAGTGGATCTGTAAACAGGATCCATCATTATGCTCCATCAAAAAACAAAGCTCAATAAGAAAAATAGATACTACCTCAGTAAGGGGTTAGGGAAATCTTTTCAAAGAAAACAGACACAAAAACAAGCTTAAGTACCCATTCTAATGTCTAATAAAATAGAATTTCTACCAATATTAATTTAAAAAAAAAAAAGACAGGAAAGGACACTACACACTCATCATAGGAAAAATCTACCAAGATAATATTTCAATTCTGAACACCTATGCCATAAGTACAAATGCACCCACACTCACAACTAAACATTAAATTCCACATTGTAATCCACACAATAATAGTGAGGAACTTTCAATACCCCACTCTTACCAATGGACAAAAATTCCATTGAAACAGAATTAAAAAGAAAAATAATGAAACCAGCAGACATTATGAACCAAATGCACTTAACAGATATCTATAGAACATTTCACCCAAACACAAAAGAATATACCTTCTTTTCAACACCTCTTGGACCCTCTGAAAAACTGACAATACAGTCAGTTACAAACCAGACCAGAAAAGATACAAAAAGATTGAAATAACTCTTTGCATCTTATCAGATCTCTATAGATTAAAGATACATTTCAACAAAAACAGAAACAACAGAAAGACTACAAACTCATAGAAATTGAACCACTCTCTACTCAATGAACACTAAGTCAAAGAAAAAAAACCAAACAAACACTTTCCAGAATTCAATAAAAATGAAGCTTGCAGAACACCTAAGACATTGGACCAGAAAAGCAATTCCTCCCAACACATAATAATCAAAATAATAACAACATACCCAAACTTATGGGACATAATAATAGAAATGCTAAGAGAAAGTTCATAGAACTATGTGACTTCATAAAGAAATTAGAGTGTTCTCATACTAGCAAACTAAAAGTACATTTGAAAGGTTTAGAAGAAAAAGAAGCAAACATACTCAAAAGAATATGGCAGCAGGAAATAATCAAATTGTTGAAATCAATCAATTAGAAACATAAAAAGATAAAAGGAATCAATGAAATCAAGACCTAGCTTGTTGAGGAAATCACAAAGTTAAAAAACAAAAAACAAACAAAGGAGAAACACCCCCCCCCCAAAAAAAAACAAAAATAAAATACAAAACCAACCAAACAAACAAACAAAAACAAAAAAACAAAACAAAAAAAAAAAAAAAAAAAAAAAAAAAAAACTCAGCCAAACTACTTAAAAGGCAGAGAGACAGTATCTAAATTAACAAAATTAGAATTGAAAAAACACTTGAGAAAATGTCCATAGAATCATTAGGTCTTACTTCAAAGGCTGTGCTCCACAAAATTGGAAAATTTAAATAAAATGGATGATTTTCTAGATAGATACCACTTACCAAAGTTAAATGAAGAATAAGGATACTACTTACATAGTCCTATATCCCCTACAGAAATAGAAGCAGTCATTAAAATGTTCCAAATAAACAAACAAAAAGGAAACAAAAAATCCCAAACAAAACAAAGCAAAAACACAGGCCCAGGTTGTTTTAGTTCAGAGTTCCACAAGATTTTCAAAGTAAAGATAATACCAATAATCTTCAAGCTATTCCAGAAAATAGAAACAGAATGAACACTTCCTAATTCATTCTTTAAGACCACAGTCGCCCTGACATCTAACCCACACAAAGACTCAATAAAGAAAGAGAACTTCTGACCATTTTCACCTATGAAGATTGATGCAAAATGCTCAAAACAAAACAACAACAAAAACAAAAACAAAAAAACCATCTTGCTAACAAAATCCAAGAAAACAACAAAAACATCATTCACCATGATCAAGTAGGGTTCATCACCGGGACAGTTTAATATTTGCAAATCTATCATTGAACATACCAACAAAATGAAAGAACAAAATCTCATGGGAGTCTCATAAGACAGTGATAAAATTCTGTGACAAAATCCAACACCACTCCATGTTAAATATCTTGGAAGGATCAGGGATATATCACACATACCAAGACAATAAAAACAATATACAGTTGTCAAGAGCCAACATGAAATAAGATGGAGAAAACTTAAAGCAATACCACTAAAATCAGGGACAAGGGAAGGCTGCCTATTCTTTCTCTGTGTTTTCAATATAGTACTTGAAGTTCTAGCTAGAGCAATAAGAACACTAGAAGATATAAGGGATTTCAAATTAGAAAAGCAGCTGAAGAAACACAGGAAGCCTCACTCTTCCCTCTCCTGCCCCTGTGGCCACAACTTCTGCATAATCCAGAAGACTAGGCCTTCTTTTTGGATTTTCTCTAGAAAAAAAAAAAAAAAAAAATGGTTTCGAGAATGTCTTGGCTATAATCTCTTCTTAAAACAAAGTTGTCACAATTAAAACATTTGGGATTTTAGCTTTTCTTAAAGATTTTAGGACTTTTTTCTATTAAGGTTGAATTTTTACAATTTTGGAAAATTCACAAATTTTGGAAAATCGAAAGTGAGGACGGACTCGAAGAATGCAGACCAGATAGAGTGTAATTCAATCCAGTTTATTCTTCAGTCTAAATCCTAAGTCTTGAGTTCCTAGTGCCTAGTCCCTAGCTCCTAGTCCCTCCAAGTTCCAAGTTACTTCTTCCAAGTTCTCTTCCAAGTGCCTGCTACCTGTCTTCTCTCTGCTGTGTCTGGTTCCCTCCTCTGTGTCTCCCTAATGTCTCATTCTCTACTGTCTGCCTCTGCCTTTTATATGTCTTACTTCTAAGCCACGCCTTTTGGTCACACCTTTAATCATGCCCTTAGGTCTTGTCTCTAAATCTGATCTCTACACTTCTAAGTCATACTCTTAAGTCACACACCTTTAATCTCACACACCTTTAATCTCACACACCTTTAATCTCAAGGTATCTAAACCAAGATTATCCGACTGTGCTCAGCTCTTGTAGGCTATTGTAATCCAAGTCACATGTCAGGGTATATGGCTCAAGATGGCTGCAAAGCTGATAGCCGCTTTCTGTTAAAAGTTGGCCCCCAACAAGAGAGTGGAGGGGCAAGGGAAAAGGAGAATATAATCAGGTATTGTGTGAGAGAACCAGGAGTGATGTCCCGAGGGCCACCAGAATAAATAGAAATATACAACACTGGGATGTGGGTGGTGGGGGACCCTCTAGAATGCACCAGAGACCTGGGAGGTGAGAGAATCTCAAGACTCAAAGGGAGGGGCCTTAGATGAAATGTCCAACAGTAGGTGAAGGGAACTTGTAGAATTCACCTCCAATAGAAAGACAGGGCATCAAGTGAAGGATGGTGTTGGCATCCCACAGTCAAAAACTATGACTCAAAATTGTCTCTGTCTAAAAAAACTGCAGGGTCAAAAATCAATAAGAGATGAAGGAAAGGAGATCCAGTGACTGGTCCAAATTAGGACACATCTCAAAGGGAGGCTCCAACACCTGGCATTATTAATGATGCTATGATGCACTTAAAGATAGGAGCCTAACATGACTCCTCTCTGGGAAGTCCAACAAGCAGCTTTCTGGGAATTCCAACAAGCAGCTGACTGAGACAGAAGTAAATACTTACACCCAACCAATTGACAAAAGCCCAGGATCCCTGGTTGAATTAGGGAAAGGCTGGAAGAAGCTAAGGGAGGAGGGTGAGCCCATAGGAAAACCAGCAGTCTCAACTAACTGGTCTAACTAGACCAGCATGATCTCTCAGACACTAAGCCACCAACCAGGCAGTATACACAGTATACACAGGGGGTCTGAGGCCCCCTGACACATACACAATAGAGGACTGCTTGGTTTGGCCTCAGTGAGAGAAAATGCACCTAACTCTTGAGAGTCCTGAGTTCCCAGGGAATGGAGAGGTCTGGAAATGTGTGGAGGTATAGAGATAACATTGTGGAGACTGGGGAGGAGGAATGGGATGCAGAAATATCAGAGGACAGAACAGGGGAGGGATAAAGACTGGACTCTAAATATATTAAAGATAATAATAACAAAAATTCTTCCTTTGGGAGGCTATTAGTTGTATAGTTGTGTAGTTGGCATTAGTTGTATAGTAGCTGGATATGCTACAGTTGGTTTTCTAACTACATTTTGTTCATTTTCCAGATTTTTATTACATTGTGATGCAGTAGACTTTAACTTTATTTTATCTTTCTTAATTTTATTTATAAACTTTTTAATAATTTTCTTTAATTTCTCTTCTAGAGCCATTAAAGTTTGTAACTGTTTTTTATATTTTATCTTTTTAATATCTCTATTATCTGAGTATTTTCCTCATTTTTAATTATCAATGTTTCTAACTTTTCTTTTAAGGCTTGTAACTGCTTTTATATTTTTCTTTTTCTTGTATCTTTTTTATCTTAGTATTTTGATTAAATTGATGAATAAAACTTTGCACCTGTTATTCTATTGTTTGTATCCATATTTTATTTTTTCTTTATTTTTATATCTTCTATTTTTATATCTTCTTCATTCTGATTTATTAATTTTAGCAATGTCTTATTGAAGTTTAGTGAATTTTTGAAGGCCTTGCTTAGCAAAAAGATATAATGAACTATAATGTTTATTAGGATAAGAAAGAAACAATATTGCAATAACCATAAAGGGTCATGTTTTCATTCCCTTTAGATCTTCTATATACATTGAGTCATTTACAATAGGATTACATAGAGCCCCAAATGTGTTTATTCTGTTTTTCATTTTTTGTTTCTTTTATACCCTTAAAATTATAAATTTCAATGTACTTATATCTAACTGTGCCGTTTTATATTTAATTCCTTTTGTTTTTAGCAAAAAAGTAGGATTTTTAAACAATCTTCACCTGATTTGAAAGTCTGTTCTTAATTGAGTTCAACTCCTGCTTTCTTGCTATCAGTACTTTCTCCTCATTCTTTCAGCTCATGGAGAGGAAATGTGTTTTGTTGGGGGCTGACTTTTAGCAGAAAGCAGCTATCAGCTTTGCAACCATCTTGAGCCATATACCCCGACATGAGACTTGGAATACAATAGCCTACAGCAGCTAAGCGCACTCCAATAATCTTGGTTTAGATACCTTGGGTGTGTGAGATTAAAGGTGTGTGAGATTAAAGGTGTGTAACTTAAGAGTATGACTTAGAAGTGTAGAGATCAGATTTAGAGACAAGACCTAAGAGCATGATTAAAGGTGTGATCAAAAGGCATGGCTTAAAAGTGAGACATATAAAAGGCAGAGGCAGACGGAGAGAATCAGACACAGCAGAGAGAAGACAGAGAAGCACCACTTGGAAGAAGTAACTTGGAACTTGGAGGCAGTAGGGACTAGGAACTAGGGACTAGGAATTTAGGACTTAAGACACTTAGAGGAAGAGAGACTGAAGAATAAACAGGATTGAAACACACTCTGTCTGGTCTCCATTCCTCGTGACCGCCCTCACTCTCTCTCTCTTACTGAACCCGGACCCTCGGACTGGAGAGGCAGCTTGGGCTGGGATACAGTGGCCGCCAAACTCAGGGCAGCCCAGGCCTCAACATTTTCCTTGGGCCATGACATTTTTTGGCGCCCAAACAGGGGCTAGTGCGGCTCCCAACATTTTTGGTCGCCCGAACGTGGGGCTGGTGTGGTTCTCAACAGTGTTTTAGTTTAGATGCTCTTTTGTGCTTTAACAGTTTCTCTGGGTGGTTAGGCCTTCTGCCCAGTTCTGGCCATAGCAAACAACCAAATGTTTCATTTATGTAGGCTATCAGCACAGGGCTCCAATTCCCATATGACAGAACTGGGACAGCTTGCCATGCAAAACCTGGGAGGATGTGAAGCAGTTATCTCGATGCTATGGTTTCAGGATGTCTCCACTTGTTTTCCCATCTGCCCTTCCACCAGCCGAATTCAGCCTGTGTGTAATCTAAAGGCTGGTTACTCTTCCTAGCCACTGCTGTGTTCTGCTCTTGGAGTAAGCTCTAAGTGCTGTGTTCTGCTTTTAAATTTAGTAGGGACTTCCTTAAAAAGCCACCTTCCATACTACCTTTCTGCAGGTTTTTGCATCTTGGATAGGAATTATCTTTCGAAGTTGTTTATCTTGAGTGTTTCCAAAAGCTTTCCTTTGATCTGATTTTATTCTTTTTTTTTTTTTTTTTTTTTTTTTTTTTTTTTTTTTTTTTTTTTTAATAGTCCAGGCCTCTTTTCTGGCTAGGGTAACTAACCCCACCTTTCACCCTAGTATTTTGGTTGTAAACTTGGGTTCTGACTGGAGTTAGTTGGGTATCATTTATAGATGGTACACTTAATCATTAGGTTTGGTTCTTCCTTCCATCCCCATGCCCTCAGAAAAAAAAAGACTCACACACAAAACATATTTATAAATATCTTGGTCTTATAGTTTGGCTCTATTGTGACTAGATCTTAGCATAGGTAACCCAATTATTTTATCCTACATTCTGCCACATAGTACCATGCATCTTTTCCACAACTTCCAGCCTGGATCTTCTAATGCCAGGTTCCATACCAGAATTATTCTCTCTCCCTTTCCCCCTTTCTCCTCTCTCTCTCTCTCTCTCTCTCTCTCTCTCTCTCTCTCTCTCTCTCTCTCTCTTTCCCTCCCTCCCTCCATCTCCAGATCCCTCTCCCTCTCTCTCTCCCTTCTATTTCTCTCTCTTTCTATCTCTCTCTCTTCCCCAAGATGTCTTTCCTTTTATTTCCTTCCCAAGCCTTAGGCCATTAGATTTAATATTGACAGGTGGCATATGCCCGTAGATATGAAATACTCTCTCTACACACAGGGACATGTGTTCCACTATGTCCATAGAAGCTTTATTCATATTAGCCAGAAACTGGAAACAGGTTAGATGCCCCTCAGTTGAAAAGTGAAAAAGAATGTGATACAGCTACACCATAGAATACAATTTAGCTATTAAAACAAAGACATTGTGAAATTTTCAGGCAAATGTCTGAAAATATGATTCTGAGTATGGTAACCCACACCCAGAATTATATATGTGGTATATACTCACTTATAATTGGACTGGACACTGACCATAAAGTGCAGGATAACCATTCTTTGATTCACAGACTCAAAGAAATCTGGTAACAAAGATGGCCCAAGGGAAAATGAGTTAGCTTAGAAGGGGAAACAAAATACTCATTACAGGTAGATGCAGAGAGGGAATTGGGTGAAATTGTCTGTGGAGGGCCATGGTAATTGAAATCAGGTGTGGGAGTGTGGAGGTTGGAGAATGCTGGGAATGAGAATGGAAATTGGTGTATGGAGGGCATCTCTAGGATGAGCTGGAGACCTAGGATGAGGGAGGCTACAAATATTATACTACATGAGATTTCTACCAGTATGGAATTTAGAGACTTAAGTGGACATATCTTATAGACATGCAGGAAAGATGCACACATCAACCCACCTACAAATCTTTCAACTCAAAATGTGTACTGCCTACAAGACACATAGGGATAAAGATACAGCAGAGACTTGGGGAATGGACAACCAATGACAGGCCCAACTTGAGATACATCCCATGGAAGAAAGCCAAACCCTGACACTATTAGTGATACTCTGCTATACTTGCAGATAGGAAGCCAGCATAACAGTTTGCTTAGTAGCTTTATCCCGCAGCAGCTAGAAAAAGGTGTGAACTCCCACAGCCAAACATCTTGTGGAAGAGTCGAGAACAGGATTGAGGAAGCTGGAAGGAACAAGGACAGCATAAGAAGGCCTACAAAGTCAACTAACCTGAGTACATGGGAGCTCATAGACACTGGAACACCAAATAAAAAATATTTGGGGGCTGGAACTGTGTCCTGCACAGATTTGTAGCCTTGTGCAGCTTAGTCTTCTTGTGGGTCCCCTAATAATTGGAGCTGGCACTGGCTCTGGTTCTGTTGCCTGCTACTGGATCCTCTTACTCTACCTGGACTGCTTGTATGGGCCTCAGTGAGAGAAGCAGTGCTTAGTCCTGTTGTTCCTGGATATCCCAGAATCTGTCCCCAAGGGGGCTTTCCCTTTTCTGAAGAGGAGGGGAGGGGTAAAGAAGGAGGGATTGTAAGGATAGGACTGGGAGGAGCAGAAGGAGGAGTGCTGCAATTGAGATGAATTGTGAATAAAAAATAAATTATGAAAATTATAGCCCTCAAAAAATAAATTTTAAGATGTATCAGCAAAATAGAGAAGTAATATAGGTGCCTCAGTAGTTTTCATGCTCACATCATTTGTTGAATTTTTCTTTGGTGCTCCTTTCTCTATTCCTATCATTCTCTTACCTGGTTGGAACTTTGTGTTTCCAGGATCTCCCTTTCTCCACTTAGCTGCAGAACAGACAAAAATACAAAACAAGATAAAATAAAACAACAACAAAAGCTAAGAACTGAGCTAAAAATTCTTTCCCTACTAGTTAGCTTTATGGAATTGGAGAGTGCAATATCAAAGACTGTGAAACAATTGGTATCTTTGATCTTATACAGGGGTGAACCTGTGTGCTGTAGTAATATCCTGCCAAAAATTAAAAAAAAAAAAAATGAGGCCACCTGTTGCAGCCTGAGCTACCCCACACTGCGTGTCAAAAATGTTGAGAGCTGCTCTAGCCCACGTTTGGGGGCCAAAATGTCTCAGACCACTCTGTCAATGTTGGAACCCGCACTGCCAAAAGCCTTGGGGGCTAAATTGTTAGAGCCTGCACTGTCCTAAGCTGCTCTGGTCTGTGGGTCGGGATTCAGCAAGAGAGAGAGTGAGGAAGAACTCGAGGAATGGAGACCAGACAGAGTGTGATTCAATCCTGTTTATTCTTCAGTCTCTCTTCTTCTCTCCAAGTCCCTAGTTCTTAGTCCCTAGTTCCTAGTTCCTAGTCCCTAGTGCCTCCAAGTTCCAAGTTCTTTCTCCAAGTGCTAAGGGCCTACTCCCTAATAATAATAACTGACTAACTTTTTCTGTCTGCCTCTCGCCTTTTATACATCTCACGTCTAAGCCATGCCTTTAAGTCACACCTTTAAGTCATGCCCTTAGGTTTTGTCTTTAAATCTGATCTCTAAGTCACACCCTTAAGCCACACACCTTTAAGTCTCACACATCCAAGGGAAAATCCTGGGTATCTAAAACAAGATGTTATCAGAGTGTGCTCAGCTGTTGTAGGCTATTGTAATCAAGTCTGTTGTCAGGGTATATGGTTCAAGGTGGCTGCAAGGATGATAGCCGCCTTCTGTTGCCTCCCAACAGCCACTGGAGTAATAGTATCAACACTGGTTACAGGAGTAACCAACCAACTGCTCTGTGTATTTCATTTGAAGCCTTCAAAGTAATTCATGTATGGTTGTTTTGCTATATGATCATGATGTCAAACTGCTTTTTGACTATGCATCTTTATAGCTATAGAGTTTTTTGTTTCCAGTTTTGGTGAGATACACTTTATTGCAGATGGCGTTGGTTAATATAAAGTTTAATAACTGTTTAAGATGGTGAGAAATAGTGCCTATGAGAGCTCAGTTGTAGATGGCACATCTATATCACTTAGCTGTCCCAGCATCAGAAAACCCTACAGAAAGGAAAGCAGAAAGAATGAAAAAGATAGAGGATGAAGAATAGTGCTGTGAAAAGCTAGTTTCTAGATGTTATATGAGTATTACACCTAAGAACTCACAGCAGCTGTGGTTAATTACATAAAACCTCTACAAGATCAAGAGAAATAAAAATTCCATCATGGAACAGTAATGGGCTTCTGACACCTAAATGCTAACAGGAATTGATGGATAATGATAGCTGCTCAAAAGAAAAAGAACAACTTTTCTTTGGAAGTGGGCAACCATTGGCAGGGTACCCATGCTTGGTCTGATGACCCCAAGCACATGTGCATTTGTGTAGCAATAATTGGATTTAATGGGTATTAGAAAAAGACATGAGTTTTAGAGGGGTTGAGAGATCTGAATAGGGAAACTGTAGGATAAATATGGCTAAAATACATTGTATACATAAACAAAAATTAAAATTGAAAAACATATGCTTGTTGAAAACCCGAGAGAAAACATGAAAAACAAAACAAACAAAAAAAAAAGTAGAAGAAAGAGCTGGAAGTAAATAAGTTTGATTTTATAAAGTAATAGAAAAATTGAAGTATTTTAATAATTTAATAGTTGTGTGAGAGGAAAATAAAAAGGAATAATAATTAAAACTGTATTTTAAGGAGCATTAACACACACACACATATTTCAGAACTTACTATTTTCAGGGGATTTTGTATTCCTCAAAAAAATTATCCAAAAAATAGTCTTCTGAAATACTTAGACTTTAGAAAATGACTCTGAACCTCTATGCAGAGAGAGAGAGAGAGATAGAGAGAGAGAGAGATAGAGATAGAGAGAGAAACAGAGAGAGAGAGACTGTCAGTTGAATAGAGGACAGATACAATCTTTGCATGATGTCAAGTTGCCTTACAAAACACACAAAAAAAATAACAGCAGAATCACATTCTGAAAGAACACATATAAATCTATGAACAATCAATTTTAGTAACTCTTTTGATATTTTCAAAAAACTGTTTTGTAATAATGTAAAACATTTCTTAGAGGACATTGCCTTATATTTATTTTGAGGATTACTGTGGTTAAAAATGCATCTATACATGAAGTAATTAGTTAATTTTGGCCTTGAAACATGATTTGTTGAATGTAAATTACATTTATAAGTGATTGTAACTTTAAATTTGTTCATTTTTATATATCTACTCATTTATTTTTTTAATTATTTTATTTATTTCCATTCCAG
Organism: Arvicanthis niloticus; assembly: GCF_011762505.2. Classification (NCBI taxonomy): domain Eukaryota; kingdom Metazoa; phylum Chordata; class Mammalia; order Rodentia; family Muridae; genus Arvicanthis; species Arvicanthis niloticus. The sequence continues at coordinate 70,947,983 of NC_047667.1, read as the reverse complement.
CCATTTCCCAACTCCCCATCCCCACAATCACAATTCCCCATCCAATTTTCTCTTACCCTTGACTACAAGAGGGTGTTTACCTTCTCTGACACCACCTTATGCCCTTCCCCCGACCCTCCACACCATGGGGCCTTAAGTATCTAGAGAGTTAAGCCCATCATCTCCAACTGAGGCCAGGCTAGGCAGTATCCTGCTATTATGTTCCTGGGGCCCCAGACCAGCCTGCATATACTGTCTGGTTGGTGGCTTAGTTTCTGGAAGTTCCCAGGTATCCAGTTCAGTTGAGATTTCTCACCTTCCTATGGGGGCATCCTCCCTTTCAGCTTCTGCCACCTTCCCCCTAATTCTTCCACAGAGGTCCCGCCTTAAGTTCAATGGTTGAGAATAAGTATCCACATCTGTCTCAGTAACCTGCTGGTAGGCCCTCTCAGAGGACAGTCATGCATATCTGTTGTCTGTAAGCACCTCATAGCATCAGTAATAGTTTCAGGCCTCAGTGCCCACCCAGCACCACCACGAAATGGTTGCCATGGTTACTGGGCCCAGTTTCCTTCAGTCACATCTCCATTTTTGTCCCTGCATTTCTTTTAGAGAGGAACAATTCTGGGTCAGAAATTTTGACTCTATGTTGGTATCACTATCCCTCCACTTGGAAATCTGTCTATTTATTGAAAGTAGACTCTTCTAGTTCCTTCTTCCAATTGTTGGACAATTTGAGGTCACCACAATTGAGTCCTAGGAGTCTCTCACATTCTAGTTCTCTGGAACTTTCTAGTGGATCTCCCCACCTCCCACCCACAGAAGCTGTGTATTTCTATTTAATCTCTTAGCTTTCTGAGCCTCTCTGCTGTTCCTCACCCCATACCTGATCTCCTTCCCTCAATCTATTCATCCTTCACTCTCCCTCACAACACCCTTCCTTCATCTGCCTCCCATGATGATTTTTGTTCCTCCTTCTACATATGATAGAAACATCCTCATTTGCACCTTTCTTCTTAATAAACTTCTTACAGTCTGTGGGCTATATCATGAGTGTTCTGTACTTTTGGGCTACTATCCACCTATAAGTGAGTACATACAATGCATGTCCTTTGGGGTCTGGGTTACCTCACCTAGGATGATACTTTCTGGTTCCATCCAATTGCCTGCAAATTCATGATGTTCTCATTTTTTTCTTTTTTCTTGGTTATTTTATTTAATTTTTATTTCAAATGTTATCGCTCTTCCCATTTTCCACTCCACAAATGCCCTACACACTCCCCCTACCTCTATGAGGATGCTCCTCCAGCTGCCCACCCACTCCCACCTCATCTCACTATTATTAACCCACTCTGGGTCATTGAGACTTCACAGGACTAAGGAGCTCCTCTCCTAGTGATGCCAGATAAGGCAATCATCTGGTACATATTCAGCTAGAGCCATGGGTCCCCCCAATATGTACTCTTTGGTTGATGGCTTACTCTTTGGGAGGTTAGAGGGGCATCTGGTTGGTTAATATTGTTGTTCTTCCTATGGGGTTGCAAATCCCTTTAGCTCATTCAGATCTTGCTCTAACTTCTCAATTGGGGTCCTCTTGCTCAATCTGATGTTTGGCTATGTGAATCTGCATCTATACTGGTCAGGCTTTGGCAAAGCCTCTCAGGGGACAGCTATGCCAGGCTCCTGTCAGCAAGCACTTTTTGGTATCAGCAATAATGTCTGGGTTTGGTGTCTGCAGATGGAATAGATCTAGGTGAGTACATTCCATGTGTTCTTTTGTGACTGAGTTCTCTCCCTCTCCTTTTTCCCTACCAGGTTCCCTTCTCCCTCCACCTCCCATGATTATCCTCTTTCCCTCTCACTGCAGGACTGAAGCATCCACACCCTGGTCTTCCTTCCTTCTAAGTTCCATATAGTCTGTGGGTTGTATCATGTGCATTGTGAGCTTTTGGGCTAATATCTACTTAGTGAGTACATACCATGTGTGTTCTTTTGTGTCTGGGTTACCTCACTCAGGATGATATTTTCTAGTTCCATCCATCCATTTGCCCAAGAATTTCATGAAGTCATTGTTTTTAATAGCTGAGTAGTACTCCATTGTGTAAATGTACCACATATTTTTGTATCCATTCCTCTGTTGAGGGACATTTGGGTAGTTACCATCTTCTGGCTATTATAAATAAGGCTGCTATGAGCATATTGGAACATTTGTTATATTTTGGAGCACAATTGGGATATATGCCTAGGAAACTCAGTTTCAGTTGAAAACTCAGGTACATCTATTTTCGATTTTATGACAAACCACCAGACTAATTGTGGTTGTACCAGCTTTCAATCCATCAGCAATAAAGGAGTGTTCTTTCTCCACATCCTCAACAGCATCTGTTGTCAATGAGTTTTTGATCTCAGATATTCTGCCTAGTATAAGATGGGATCTTAGGTTATTTTGATTTGCATTTCTGTGATGACTAAGGATGTTGAACATTTACTTATTTGCTTCTCAGGTATTCAAGATTACTCAGTTGCAAATTCTCTGTTTAGCTCTGTACCCTATATTTTAATAGGGTAATTTGGTCCTTTGGAGTCTAACTTCTTGTGTTCTTTGTATATTTTGGATGTTAGTTCTCTATCAAATGTAGGATTGGTAATGATCTTTTCCTAATTTGTGGGTTCCCATTTGGTTCTGTTGACAGTGTCCTTTGCCTTACAGAAGCTTATCAGTTATATGAGGTCTCATGTCAATTGTTGATCTTAGGGTATAAGCCATTGGTGTTCTGTTCTGGTAATTTTCCCCTATGGCATGTTTTAGAGGGTTTTTTCCACTTTCATTTCTATTAGAGTCATCATGTCTGGTTTTATGTGGAGGTCCTTGATCTACTTGAACTTGAGCTTCGTACAAGGAGATAAGAATGGGTTAATTTGCATTCTTCTACACGTAGACAGCCATTTTGAACAAGCATCATTTGTTGAAAATTTTGTCTTTTATCCTCTAGATGGTTTTGACTCTTTTTCAAAGATCAAATGTGTGGGCTCATTTCTTGGACGTCAAATATATTCCATTGATCTACCTGCCAGTCTCAATACCAATAATCAAGCAGTTTTTATCACTATTTCTCAGTAATATAGCTTGAGGTCAGGTATGGTGATTCTCCAGAAGTTCTTTTATAGTTGAGAATGGCTTTTGCTATCACGCATTTTTTGTTATTCCAGATAAAGTGGAGAATTGATGTTTTTATCTCTGTGAAAAAATTCTTTGGAGATTTTATAGAAATTGTATTGAATCTGTACATTGTATTTAGTAATATCAGCATTTGTACTATGTTAATCCTGCCGATCCACGAGCATGGGAGATCTTTCAATCTTCTAAAATCATCTTTAATGTCTTTCTTCAGGGACTTGAAGTTCTTGTCATACAGGTCTTTCACTTGCTTGGTTAGAGTCACAACAAGTTATTTTATATTATTTGTGACTATTGCAAAAGGGGACATTTCCCTAATTTAATTCTCAGCCCTTTTAGCCTTTGAGTAGAGGAAAGCTCCTGATTTTTTGAGTCAACTTTCTTTTTTTAATTTATTTATTTTTATTAGATATTATATTTACATTTCAGATTTTATTTCCTTCCCCCCATTCCCCTCGTAACCCAGGAACCTCCTATCCCATTTTCCCTCCTCATGCTTCTATGAGAATGTGCTCCCACCTAATCCCCACTCCCACCTCCCCACCCTCGAATTCTCTCCCACTTGGTATTCAGCCTTCATGGGACCAAGGATCTCCTCTCCCACCTATGCCCAACAAGGCCATCCTCCCCTACATGTACAGATGGAGTCATGGGCCCCTCCATATGTGCTCCCAGGCTGGTGGTTGAGGCCCTGGGGAGCTCTGGTTGGTTGGTATTGTTGCTTTCCTCATGAGGCCACAAACCCTTTATGCTCCTTCAGTCTTCTCTCTAACTTCTCCATTGGGAAACCCTTGATCAGATCAGTGGTTAGCTGTGAGCATCTGCATCTGAATGTGTCAGACTCTGGCAGGCCTCTAAGAAGACAGCTATATCAGGCTCTTGTCAGCATGCACTTCCTGCCATCCACATCAGTGTCTACCTTTGTTGAGTATACATGGGATGGATACCCAGGTGGAATGGTCTCCGGACAGACACTCCTTCAGTTTCTGTCCCACACTTTGTCTTCATATTTGCTCCCTTGAGTATTTTTGTTACTCCTTCTAATTAGGATCAAGGCATCCATACTTGGTCTTTTTTCTTCATGAGCTTCATGTGGTCTGTGAGTTGAGTCTTGGCTATTCCAAGCTTTTGGGCTAATATTCGCTTATCAGTGAGTAAATATCATGTATGTTCTTTTGTGATTGGGTTAACTCACCCAGGATGATATTTTCTAGTTCCATCCATTTGCCTAAGAATTTCTTGAATTCATTATTTTTAATAGCTGAGTAATACTCCATTGTGTAAATGAACCACATTTGTTGTATCCACTCCTCTGTTGAAGGACATCTTGGTTCCTTCCTGCTTCTGACTATCATAAATAAGGCTGCTATGAACATAGTGGAGCATATGTTGGAGCATCTTCTGGGTATATGCCAAGAGTGGTATAGCTGGATCCTCAGGTAATGCTATGTCCAATTATCTGAGAAACTGCCAGACTGATTTCTAGAGTGGTTGTACCAGCTTGCAGTCGCACCAACAATAGAGGAGTGTTCCTCTTTCTCCACATCCTTACCAGCATCTACTATCACCTGTGTTTTTTATCTTAGTCATTCTTACTGGTGTGAGGTGGTATCTCAGGGTTGTTTTGATTTGCATTTCTCTGATGACTTAAGGATGTTGAACATTTCTTAAGGTGTTTCTTGGCCATTTGAGTTTCCTCAGATTAGAATTCTTTGTTCAGCTCTGTACCCCATTTTTAATAGGGTTATTTGGTTGTCTGGAGCATTATTTCTTGAGTTCTTTGTATATATTGGATATTAGCCCTCTATCAGATGTAGGATTGGTAAAGATCTTTTCCCAATCTGTTGGTTGCCGTTTTGTCTTATTGACAATGTCCTTTGCCTTACAGAAGCTTTGTAATTTTATGAGGTTGAGTCAACTTTCTATCCAGTCACTTTGCTGAAGTTGTTTATCAGGTGTAGGAGTTCTCTCTTGGATTTTTGAGTCTCTTGTGTATACTACATTATCATCTACAAATAGTGATATCTTCCTCCTTTCCACATTGTATCCCTTTGATCTTCTTTTGTTGTCTAATTGCTCTGGCTAGAATTTCAAATACCATATTGATTAGATAGGGAGAGGATGGGTAGCCTTGCCTTGCCCTGATTTTAGTGAGATTGCTTCAAGTTTCTCTTCGTTAAGTTTGATGGAGGCTATTGGTTTGCTGTACATTTTTTTTTTAATATTTATATATGAACCCTGAATTACTGATCTCTCCAGTACATTTAGTATGAAAGGTTGTTGTATTTTGTCAAAACTTTTTCAGAATCTACTGAGATGATCCTGTTTTCTTTTTCCTCCTTTGAGTGTGTTTATATAGTGGATTAAATTGATAAATTTCCTTATGTTGAACCATCCTTGTATCCCTGGGATGAAGCCTACTTGATCATGATGAATGACAATTTTGATGTGTTCTTGGATTCAATTTGCAAGAATTTATTAAGTATTTTTACATCAATATACATGGTGGAAATTGGTCTGTAGTTCTCTTTTTGTGTTTGATCTTTGTGTGGTTTAGTTATCAGTGTAACTGTGACCTCATACAATCAACTGAGTAGTGTTTCTTCTGTTTATATTTTATCAAATAGTTTATGAAGTATTGGTGTTAGGTGTTCTTTGAAGGTCTGATAGAAGTCTGCACTAAAACCATCTGGTTCTGGACATTTTTTGTTGAGAGACTTTTAATGATTGTTTCTATTTCCTTAGGGGTTATGGGACTGTTTAGATGATTTATATGATCCTATTAAACTTTGATACCAGGTATCTGTCTAGAAAATCACCCATTTCATCTAGATTTTCCAGTTTTGTTGAGTATAAGCTTTTGTACTAGGATCTGATAATTTTTTGAATTTCTTTAATTTCTGTTGTTATGTCTACCCTTTCATTTCTGATTTTGTTAATTTAGATACTGCCTTTGTGCCCTCTGGTTAGTTTGGCTAAATTTTGTTGATTTTCTTAAAGAACCAGCTCCCAGGTTTATTGATTCTTTGTTTAGTTCTTTTTGTTTCTACTTGTTTGACTTTAAGCCATGTGTTTGATTATTTCCCACTGTCTACTCCTCTTGGGTATATTTGCTTCTTTTTTTTTCTAGAGCTTTGAGATGTGCTGTCAAGCAGCTAGTATATGCTCTCTCAAATTTCTTTATGAAGACACTCAGAGGTATGATTTTTGCTCTTAGCACTGCTTTTATTATGTCCCATAAGTTTGGGTATGTTGTGCCTTCATTTTTGTTAAATTCAAATATGCCACTATTTCTCTCTTTATTTCTTTCATGACCAAGTTATCATTGATTAGATTGTTGTTCAGCTTCCATATGTATGTGAGCTTTCGCATAGGATTATTTCAATTTTCTTGTATTGGCTGAGGCTTGTTTTGTGTCTGATTATATAGTTAATTTTGGAGTAAGTACCATGAGGTGCTAAGAAGAAAGTATATTCTTTTGTTTTAGGATGAATTATTATATAGATATCTGTTAAACCCATTTGTTTGATAATGTCTGTTAATTTCATTGTTTCTCTGTTTAGTTTCTGTTTCCATGATCTGACCATTGGTGAAAATGCAGTGCTAAAATCCCCTATTATTGTATGAGGTTCAATGTGGCTTTGAGCTTCAGCAACGACTTTTTACAAATGTAGATGCCCTTGCATTTGGGACATGGATGTTCAGAATTGGGAGTTTCTCTTATCAGATTTTTTCTTTGATGAATATGTAGTGTCCTTCCCCCTCTTATTTGATAACTTTTGGTTGAAAGTCTATTTTATTGGATAGTATAATTGCTACTCCAGCTTGTTTGTTAGGACCACTTGCTTGGAATTTTTTTTTCCAACCTTTTACTTTGAGGTAATAACTGTTTTTGTCACTGAAGTGTATTTTCTGTATGCAGCAAAATGCTGGGTTCTATTTTACTACCCAGTCTGTTAGTCTATATTTTTTAATTGGAATTTAGTCCATTGATTTTTGAGAGAAATTAAGAACCAATGAATGTTGCTTCCTGTTATTTTTTTTTAAGAGGTGGAATTATGCTTTTGTTGTTCTCTTCTTTTTGATTTGTTGTGAGAAGATTATTTTCTTACTTTTTCTTAGGTGTTGTTTCTTTTGTTTTATTGAAGTTTTCCGTCTATTATCCTCTATTGGCCTGGATTGCTGGAAATATATTGTTTAAATTTGGTTTTGCCATGGAATATCTTGGACTTTCCCTGTATGGTAATTGAGAATTTTGCTGGGTATCATAGCCTGGGCTGGCATTTTGTTCTTATAGGATATGTATAATATCTGCCCAACATATTCTGGCTTTTAGAGTTGCCGTTGAGAAGTATGGTATAATTCTGATGGGTTTTTCTTTATATGTGACTTGCCTTTTTTCCACTCTCAATATTCTTTCTTCATTTTCTCTGCACTTGGTGTTTTAATTATTATGTATAAAGAGGAATTTCTTTTATGAACTGTTTGATGTTCTGTAGGCTTCTTGTATGCTTATGAACATCTCTTTCTTTAGGTTAGGTAGGTTTTCTTCTATAATTCTGTTAAAAATGTTTGCTGGCTGTTTGAGATGGGAATATTCACTCTCTTCTATAATTATTATTCTTAGCTCTGGTCTTTTCATTGTGTCCTGGATTTCATGAATGTTTTGAGGTAGGAGCTTTCTGCTTTTTGTTTTTTCCTTGACTGTTGTGTCAGTGTCTTCTGTGGTATCATCTATGCCTAAGATTCTCTCTTCTTTCTCTTGTTTTCTGTTGGTGATACTTGCCTTTGTGATTCTTGATCTTTTTCCTAGATATTCCATCTTCAGGTTCATCTCCTTTTGTGTTTTATTTAATGTTGCAATTTACATATTTACATTTTTAGATCCTGGAAGGTTTTTTTTTTTTTCTTCTTCAATTCTTTTGCTTGATTCTGTTTTCCTGTATTTCCATATGAGATTTATGTGTTTCCTCTTTAAAGGCTTCTACTTGTTTATCTGTGTTCTCCTGTTTCTGTTTTCCTGTATTTCCATATGAGATTTATGTGTTTCCTCTTTAAAGGCTTCTACTTGTTTATCTGTGTTCTCCTGTATTTTTAAGGGAGTTATTTATATCTTTCTTAAAGTCCTTTATCATATTCATGAGATGGGATTTTAAATCAGAATTTTGTTTTTCAGGTGTGGAAACCCTGGGCTTGGTGTGGTGGGAGAACTGGGTTCTGATGTTGTTAAATAGCACTGGATTCTTTTGCTTATGCTTTTTTTTTTTTTTTTTTTTCTGATAGCCATCTGGTTATTTCTAGTGCTAATTTCCCATGCTGTCTCTGAAAGGATCCTGTTCTTCTGGTGAGCATGGCTGTGTCAGATCTCCTGGGATTCTAGCTATCTCTGGGATCCAGTGATTCTGGGATCCCGGGATCCTAGGATCCTGGGATCCTGGGATCCTGAGATCCTGAATGTGGCAGAGCTGCTGGAAGTCAAGCTGCATCTGGGATACTGAGCTCCTGGTATATCTGAGATCCTGGGAGTCAGCCTTTCTCTGGTTTTGGCAGGGATTAGTGAGGAACCAGAGCCCTGGGTTAGTTCTGGTCATAGGTGCAAAAATGAAAGAATGTGGTCCTTTAGCTGGGCTGAGGTTCCGTCTTCCCTGGTTCTTGTGGGTGTCACAGCTATACTGGGTGTGAGAGCAAATGTAGAGGCTTCACCTGTGATCCTGTGTGTATCAGAGCATCTAGGAGTCGAGTATCTTATGGGTGTTGTAGGACTACATGGGGAACTGGTTCAGGGATCTCTTTCCGTTGCTTTCCCACAGTGGATCCTAATGGAAAGAAACAGTCAATGGTTTTAAGGCATTTATTGTCATGGCAGAAAGTGGACAAATAAAGTGGGGGGTGGTTGTTCCCCACTTCTCAGGGCAGACATGAGTTTAAATACCTTTTGCAGGTAGTAGTGTCTGGGAAAGAATGTTTATTGACTAAGCCCTCCAAGTCTAGGTACCTCATTAAAATGGAGATCTGCCTTGAGGCTATGTAACCACAGGTTATGTCCTCTACCTGTGGAGGAGCTTAGGGCATTGCCCTTATGTGACTGATGGCCACAAATCTATGGAGGGCTGTGGGAACTGTAGCTATGTGACAGGAGTCAGGTGCCCAGGAGCTGGGCAAAATGGCTTCTGTTTCTTCAGGGTCACTGGGGTTTCTAGCCTTAGCTCAATCAGGAACCAGACTGCCTTTCACGGTCCTACAGAAGTCTTCCACTATTAATGTGTGTTTTGACTTTAGTAAAGTTTCTTTTATGAATGTTCTTGTCCTTGCATTTGAGGCATAGATGTTGAGAATTTAAACTTCTTTTTGGTGCATTTTTTCTTTGATATGTATGCAGTTTCCTAGCCCATCTCTTTGATATCTGCTGGTTAAAAGTCTGTTTTATTGGATATTAGAGTAGCTACTCCAGCTTGTTTCTTGTGGCTATTTGTTTGGTAATTTTTTTCCAGGAATTTACTCTGAGGTAGTGAATTCTTTGTCACTGAGATGTGTTTCTTGTATGCAACAACATGCTGTATCCTGTTTACATATCCTGCCTGCTAGCCCGTGTCTTTTTATTGGGGGAATTGAGTCCATTGATGTTGAGAAATATTAAAGACAAATGATTGTTACTTCCTGCAATTTTTCTTGTTGGTGGAGGCATTATAATTATTTTTGACTCTGCCTTTTTTGTTTTTGCTTTGTTTATATTTTTGTGGTTGCCTTCTTTTGTGTTTTTTTGTGAGATTTTTAATGTCTTATATATTCTTGGTTGTAATTACCCTCCTTGTATTGGAATTTTTGCTTCATGAATCCTCTGTAGGGATGGATTAGTAGAAAGATATTGTTTACATTTGATTTTGCATAGAATATCTTGGTTTCTCCATCAATGGTGATTGAGAGTTTTGTTGAGTGTCATAGCCTAGACTGCCATTTGTGTTCTCTTAGTGTCTGAATGACATCTGTCCAAGATCTTCCAACTTTTGCATTCTTAGTTAAGAAGTCTGGTGTTATTCTCACAGTTCTACCTTTAAATATTACTTGGCCTTTTTTCCCTTATAGCTTTTAATATTATGTCTTTGTTCTGTGCAACTAGTGTTTTGCTCTTTATGAATGTGAGAATTTTCTTTTCTGGTCAGATCTACTTGGTGTTCTGTGGGCTTCTTTACATTTATGGCCATCTTCTTTAAGTTAAAAAAGTTTTATTCTATGATTTTTGTTAAAGATATTTTCTGTCCCATTGAGCTGAGAATCTTCATAATAATCGACCTATTTCATTGTATCCTGAATTTCCTGCATGTTTTGGATTAGGAGCTTTTTACCCATTGTATTTTCTTTGACCACTGTGTCAATATGATCTATCATATTTTCTACACCTGAAACTCTCTATTCTATCTCTCATATTCTATTGGTGACACTTGCATCTATAGCTCCTTGTTTCCTCTCCCCCTTAGCATGTCCATCTCCAAGGTTGCCTCTATTTTTCTATTCTTTATTATTTCTATTTCCATTTTTAGGTCTTGAACTGTTTTTGCTTAATTCATTCAACTGCTTGATTCTATTTTCCTGTATTTCTTTAAGAGAAATATTCATTTCTTCTTTAAAGACTTCTACCTGTTTGTCTGTGTTTTCCTGTATTTCTTTAAGTGAGTTATTTTTATTCTCCTTAAAAGGCTCTATCACCTTCATGAGATAGGATTTTAGGCTGGTGTCTTGCTTTTCACATGTGTTAGGTTATGCAGGGATTTCTGTGATGGGAGAACTGGGTTCTGATGGTCCCAAAAAATTACATTGGCTTCTTTTACATATATTCTTGGGCTTGCCTCTCCTACTCTGGTTATATCTTGGGTTAACTGCCCGGGCTATCTCTGACTTGAGCTGGCCTACTTGGAGGTAGGTACAGCTCTGTGAAATGGTTTTTTTTTAAAGCTTCCTCAAAGGCACACGTATTGTTTCTGGTTAGGGTTTGGGCTCCTGTGTCCCTGGTTAGAGCAGTTCTTCTGTGTCCCTGGTTGTAGCAATCCTCCTGTGCTCATAGTTATGCCAGACCTCGTGTGCTCCTGGTTAGGAAAAACTTCCTGGAATACAGACAGGCTTTGAATTCCAGGGACAGGATCTGCCCCAGTTGCAGGTAGAAGTGCAGACTGGAAGGACTGTGTCCCTGGTTATGGCAGAACTCCTGGGAGACAGGCAGGCTGCTATCTATGAAGAGCTGGCCAACTGAACTTGTCCAAGAAGGGTATAAATAAGCTTTTTTATAACAATTGTATTATAACCTGAACACAGTTCACCCAAACATGTTTGAAATGGAACTTCTAGTAAAATATAACTCTTTTTTCAGTTCTACAAAATTTTGTCAGGAAAATAAAGAATACCTACTTCATATTATCCACCACTTAACTGTTACATGCAAAGATATTCAAGAATGCTTAAACTATAGAATAAAAAAAACACATCATTTTAGTTTCATCCCAGGGCTCTAGACTATATTCTTTAAAAAGCATGATGATAAGTTTAATATTGATCCACAAAAAGATTTGTAAACTAATTTTCATTTCATTTGAGAGATCAATAGAATTATTTTTTACAAATTCTGAACTTAAATTGCAATGGATTAATATTTTTATACTTATTATGCACATAACTGTGACTTTAATACATATGTAAGGCAACATGCAGTAAATTAAGCTGTTTCCTTGGAATACTCTGAACATCCTTCACAATCCCTAAAACATTACGGTTTCTTTCCCATTTGTTACATTTTCCTTAAAGTAGATTAAGTCAGGATCTAGTAGATTTGAGATGTTCTAAATTAATTTTAATATTTTCCTTGTTGTTTGATTTCCCATCTTCCTATGGAAGTAATGAATACATAATTTTTAAAATGTTAACCATCCAGGATATTTCTGAGCTATCATATATGTGTTTCATTTCCTGATATCAGTAAATTTGTATGAACTATATATGCATCAAGCTACTTCTGAGGGGTTTTTTATCCTTGTTTGAAATTAGTGGTCAGAAACACCTGCTTTTCTGTTTCTAATTATTGATTTTTGTCATGAAGTTCAGTAGGAATAAAATATCACCTCATAGAAATGGAATTCTTTGATGATATTTTTTTAAAAATCATTATTCCACTGACAATGAGAAGACTATGACTTTACTCTATAACTGTTTTCTTTACAGGACAGTTATTTGAAAAAATATCTGATACTAAATATCAACCAAATACTTATTATAAAAATTAAAAGGAAACATGAAAAATAGTACAAGAATACCGTGAACATGAAAGGCACAGCACAGCAGAGGCTGTGTATTTTGGAGGTTTCATTTAGTTCTCTACTGTATGCAGTACTTTACATGTTTGGTGAAATTATGATTTTTTTTTTTGAAGAATGAGAAGAGTTCATCATTTCACATTGAATTTAAACTTAAAAAAATCATAAAATTATCACTTGGTATGTTTTTAAAAAACAGAAAATAATTTACTACAAATCATTGTACCCTTAATCTTAAATCTGTCCTTTTATAGCTTTTGGCCAAAATCCAGTTTTGTAGTTTATCACTATGCTAGCTACAAGTCACTGGCAAAGATACAAAATTAAACATTTTGTTTAGTTATCTTCAATTGCAAGACACTAAAGGACTAACATTGATCATAATTTACCTTCAGAATGAACTGTAGAGAATGTATAGCATTAAATGCCCAATTCCCTGACTCATATTATAGGCAGTAACTGCCAGACAAGTCTCCTAAGGTGAGTTAATCTCCTTTACAACACACAAAAGGATATACTTCACTTATTTCTTCAAATACCTTATGATTTTCTAAAATCTGTTTAACATCTAAGATTCAAGCATATAGAAACAGAAGCTATTTTAATTGTAAGCACAATAAGTTCTTTCTACTTATGAAATGGAAAAGTGAGTTTCTAGATAACAAATTAGAAAATAAAGCACATTTAAATTAGTTTCATTAAAATTATACATTGTGTTTCAAGTATTCTTGCTTATATTATTTACTACTATATATTATAAAATATCAATCTAATATATTGATTTTCAGAATTCAAAAGTTGATACTCACCAATATTAATTATAAGTGTGCATATTATTTTATTATAGAATTATTTAAATTTATCATTAAATAATCCTATTTAACATTCAGGCTGACATTCCAAAGATAGAAACTCAATATAGTTTACGTCATCTACTACTTATTTTTAAGAAAAGCAGTTGGGTGCATTTGGTAAGAAAAAGGTTACCCTACTTATCTCCTGAACCAGATACTGTATGTTTATCTATAATTCAATATAAATTATAGTATTCATAAAATTCATAAAAAGCAAAAGTGTAGAAAAACTCACAATATTTACTTCTTTCCTTGTTTATATTGTAAAGTAATATTGAGTTAGAAACCATCAGCAAAAGAAAGTTGAAAATCAATCCACAAGAAACAGATATTAAAAGTTCAAGCAGGTTGGAAACCCATATGAGACCAGCTAGTTTCACGCAGCAGACAATCTTCCATGTACAAAGTTACTATGGTCAATTTCATCCTCTTCCTTTATTTCCTTTTCAAAACCTTGCATTTGAAGTCTATCATCTCCTATCTCTGCTAGTAAAAAGGCAGGACTCCTTTATACTTACATTTGCAAAATTCAAACAACGCTTTTATATAAACATGACTCATGCATATTAAAGTTAAGCAAAGGCTAAACACTCAGAGAAGTCTTGTTTCTCTTTTTTATGTATATAGCTAAGTAGACATGTACAATTGCAAATATAATGAATATATGTAAGTACATATTTGCATTCAAAGTATGATAAAATATTCTGCTCTACTATTTAATTTTAGCTTTGTTAGTTTTTAAATATATCCATTTTTCATGGATAAAATTTTGAGATGTGAATGGATAGTAGAATAGAGGTATAATGAAAACAGTCTTAAAGGAATGAATATTTAAAACAAAACTTGCGACTTTTCCAACACATACGCACTTGCTTCTGTTTAAAGCAGAATATACAGTTTAATTCAAGCACACTTTTGGCTGGTATGTTATTCTCAAGGCAGACTGAGGGATGTGTAGGGACCATAATACTAAATTAATTAAAGATTGGTAATGAGCTTGAAAAATTACAAAGGACCTGAATTCTCATTGGTTTTCATATTCTGTCTCACATACATACTGTTGTGATTTTAAAAACTAGGATGGCAAAATTATCTTCTCATTCTTTTTTTTTCTTGATACAGGATGGAATAAAAATGGTTATATTCCAATATTTGAAAATACAATAAAGAATAGACTGGAAATTTAAAATATTAGTCACTTAAATGTCTATGCTATTTGTCAGGCTCTGGTCAGCAAGCACTTCCAAGCATCTACAATAGTGTCAGGGTTTGGTAACTGTATATGGGAAGGATACCCAGGTAGGGTAGTCTCTGGATGACCTTTCCTTCAGTCTCTGCTCCACACATTGTCTCCATATTTCCTCCTGTGAGTATTTTGCTCCCTCCTTTAAGAAATATTGAAGCATCCACACTTTGATCTTCCTTCTTCTTGTATTTCTCATGGCCTGTGAATTGTATGTTGGGTATTCCGAACTTTTAGGTTTATATTCATTTAACAGTGAGTGCATACCATGTGTGTTCATTTGTGACTGTGTTATCTCCCTCAGGATGATATTTTCATGTTCCATTCATTTGCCTGTGAATTTCATAAAGTCATTGTTTTTAATAGCTGAGTAGTATTCCATTATGCAAATGTACCACATTTTCTGTATCCATTCCTCTGTTAAAGACATCCGGATTGTTTTCAGTATCTGGCTATTATAAATATGACTGGTATGAACTTAGTGGAACATGTGAACTTATTACATGTTGGAGCATCTTCTGGGTATATGCCTAGCAGTGGTATAGCTGGGTCTTCAGGTAGTATTATGTCCAATTTTTGAGAAACTGCCAGAATGATTTTCAGAGTACCAGCTTGCAGTCTCACCAACAATGGAGGAGTGTTCCTTTTCTCCACATCCTTGCCAGCATCTTCTGTCACCTGAGTTTTTGATCTTAGCCATTTTGACTGGTGTGAGATAGAATCTTAGGGTTGTTTTGATTTGCATTTTCCAGATAACTAAGGATATTGAATATTTCTTTAGATACTTCTGAGCCATCACTATTCCTCAGTTGAAATTTTTTTTATAGCTCTGTACCACATTTTTAATAGGGTTATTAGATTCTCTGGAGTCTAACTTTTTGAGTTCTTTGTATATATTAGATATTAGCCCTCTATAGGATATAGGATTGGTAAAGATCTTTTCCCAATTTGTTCTTTGCCATTTTGTTTTATTGACAATGTCCTTTGCCTTACAGAAGCTTGACTGCATAGGGGTTGATGTCAAAAGTATCCCCTCTCCATGAAAAAAGACATCGGGATGGGTATGGCCCTCATGCCTCACTGGACAATGACAGGAGGACTGGAGCCATTATAAGGTCCCCTTTAATTACTGGAGGTCAGGCCTCTATCCCTGCCTTGGCAAGATTGGAATCCCCACAGCCCTTCTATACTTGGAGAAGGGAGGAGATGTCAGGGGCAGCCCTGCTTATACACTGAAGGCCTAAAATCAGCCATAAGCCTAAAATCAGCAATAGGCCTGACATACATGCCTGCTAACACAAAGTCTTGGGTCTCTATGGAAAAACACTGAAACAGATGTCTATAAACTATTGTAAACAGGCAGCTTTTGTGGAAATCTACCAGCTTGAGTAGTTATAGACCTTGTAAATAGGCAGCATTGGCGCATAGTACCAACTTAGATAAGGACAAGTGAAGTATAGGCAGAGTCATAGTGACCTGACCCCTGAACCTTCACCCAGCTGATCCCCTGTTCTGAAAGATATCTGTACTCTCCCTGAACACCTATGCTCCTGTGTCATCCCCTTCCCCACATCCTGCATTTTCGTGTTTATAACCCCTGTGTTAAAAAGTAAAAATTATGATTTGATAATAATAAAAAAAGAAAAAAAAGAAATGAAAAGAAAAGAAATAACACACAGTGTCCCCCTGGCTCTGCTGACTTAGCTTCTGACAATCCATTTTCTTGTTCTCAGAAATACTTTGAATTATAAAATGTTATTGTGGTTTTTGTTAGTATGCTGGGTAAAATAATTTTTATTGATTTCATTTTAAATTTCAAAATTTGTAGTGAGTTAAAATGTCCTTCAACATAATTATAGGTCATATTTATTTTCATATTGTAAAATGCAAGTTAATCTGTTGAACATTTTTTTAAAAATGGATTCCTTTTTGAGAATTTCATATATGAGCCCTGTATTTATATAATTCTTTTCTTTCTCTCCTTCCTCCTACTCTTCCCAACCCCCAATACTTTTTAAATATATCTTATTTAATTATTCATATATGTATGTATATATGTATACATGTATAAGTATATATGTATATACAAATACTGATAAATAAAGTGTTTTGGGGGGAAAAAGAGATTTTTTTTTTATAACTCTGTACCACATTTTTAATAGGGTTATTAGATTCTCTGGAGTCTAACTTTTTTAGTTCTTTGTATATATTAGATATTAGTCTTCTATTGGAAATAGGATTGGTAAAGATCTATTCCCAATCTGTTTGTTGCCATTTTGTTTTATTGACAATGTCCTTTGCCTTACAGAAGCTTTTTATGAGGTCCCATTTGTCTATTTTTGATATTGCCGCACAAACCATTGGTGTTCTGTTCAGGAAATTTTCTTCGGTGCCCATATGTTTGAGGCTCTTCTCCACTTTCTCTTTTATTAGTTTCAATGTATCTGGTTTTATATGCAGGTCCTTTATCCCCTTGAATCTGAACTTTGTACAAAAAGATCATAATGGATTGATTTGTAACCTTCTACATTCTGACCACTATCTGAACCAGTACCATTTTATGAAAATGCTGTCTTTTTTCCCTCTGGATGGTTTTAACTCCTTTGTCTAAGTTCAAATGACCATAGGTGTATGGGTTCATTTCTGGGTCTTTAATTCTATTCAATTGATTTACCTGCCTTTCTCTGTACCTATACCATACAGTTTTTTTTTTTGTTTTGTTTTTTTTTTTTTTTAATCACTATTGCTCTGTAATACACCTTGAGGTCAGGGATGATGATTCCCCCAGAAGTTATTAGGTTTGTCATAGTTATGGTTTTACTGCTAAGAACAGACACCATGACCAAAGTAACTCTTATAATGACAACACTTAATTGGAATTGGCTTACAGGTTCAGAAGTTCAATCCATCATCATCAATGCAGGAACATGACAGCATCCAGGTGATCATTATGCAGGAAGAGTTGAGATTTCTAAATCTCACCTGAAGGCTGCTAGGAGAAGACTAGCTTTCAGGGTGCTAGCATGAGGGTTTTAAAGCCCACACCCACAATGGCACACCTACTCTAACAAGGCCATACCTACTCCAACAAGGCTACACCTCCACATATTGCCCCTTCCTGGGCTAGGTATATTCAAACCACCACAAGTTGTAAGGCATAATAAAGAACAACCAAGTTTTATAATGACAATTTTCAAATTATTGCACTTTATGAGAATTAAACATTATTTACTCTATAGAAATAGAATACTTAATAACACTGGGAAAGAAGTTTAAAAAAAAAAGAAAAGGAGAAAGTTGCTTTATAGAAACAGAAAAAAAAACATAGTAAATTAATTGAAAATGGCTCATTTTCAATGAAGACTTGAAGATTTGAATAGTGGGGATAAGAATTCATAGCAAAGAAGTTTTATGAGAATTTGCCTCATTTCACCTTCATATGCTCAGCTCTTTGTTCTCTTTGCTCTTGCCAGTCCTTTAACTTCAACTGGAAAGGCTGATGCAGTTCAGTGTATGGGAAGCTGGACATGTAGATTTGAGTACTACTAATTTCAGAGAAAATAAACAAGATTTAAGTTGAAAATGAAATTTCCATATTATTTTCTGCAGGAGAAAGTTTAGATATTTCACTTGGTATTTCTGATCAGATTAAAAAGCTTGTATATGTCTCTGAAGGATGAGAGTTGATTAAGAATGCATCTTACAGTAAGCACATCATCTAAAAGCTAGAATTAGGATATAGTTTTTATCAGGAATGGAATATAAGAATGTTTAAGATATAGTAAAGTAATCTAGATAGCACCTGAGAGGCTAGCACCTCTACAAATTAAACATGAAATTTTTTTCAGTATTTTATATATATATATATATATATATATATATATATATATATATATATATATGCTATGACAAAATATCAGAGAACTATGCTTATTTTACTTTGATTATTACTAACAGTATTCAGGTTGTTTGCAGAATATTTTCCCATTTTTTAAAAGTGAGAGTAATAGAAAAAATAATATGATTATTATAAAAAATATAATGATATTATAATTATATGTAATGTAAAAATATCACTCTACTGGTTATTATATATCATAAAAGTAAGCAAAAAATTACTTCCTATCCATGTGGTTTAACTTGGACAAACTCTGGTATTTACATATACATGTAATATTGCAGTGACAATTCATTATATTTTAAACCTTCTGCTCAACAAAAAAGAAAGATATACTCTTATAAAACATTGAATTTCAAGAGCTTAAGGAACTGACTAAAATTATTTTTATTCTAATAGTCTAGGTAATGTTTATTAAATGACTATATAACTGCTATACAGAGTGAAGGATGGGTACAAAATGGCAGATAAAATGCTTTAACGCTGATTCCACTCAGCAAACAAAAGATGTATTTCATCTGGGTGACATTAATGAAGAAGGTAAAATCGGGGAGCTGGGGTTCCTTGCCTGGGCTAAATTACATTTTACTCAATTCCATTCATACCATCACAAATGTAGGAGAATGGGAAAAGTAAAAATGTCTGTCATTTGTTTACATAAATGAAACAACAAAGGAAATAAAAATAGAAAATACAAATATTAAAGTCAGGATGTAATAGACATAATGCTAATTAATTTTCCAATGTACGTGTACATATTTTTTCAGTTAATGTGTTTTTACCAAGTTCATGCTTGGTAAAATATTTTAAAAAGGCGAAAAATTTTAATTTATTGAAATGGAAAAAAATAACATTATTCAAGTTCAATATTTTTAAACACACAGTGACATGAACTCATAATACTTTTGAGTAATACTTTTGCATTTGGAACAAGTCCACAGCAAGTGCATTTAACCAGAAAAATCTCATCACTAGAAGAAAGCCTCAGTCTAGCTTCACTTTAAATCAGCCTGGTAGAGTTGATAAATAACAGGTTTCTATCATTGGTAGATAAGAAACGAAACATTTTAAAAGAAAATTCCTGAGATGCTTCTTTGATCATAAAAATAAAATTGAAATTCACGTTGAGTAATACTATTTTCAGCAAGATAGAAAACAGACCAAATTCCGTATGCTACATTGTTGCTTCCCACCACTTATCATTCAATTGTCCTATATTTATCTTCCTCATGTTGCAAATTATGAAAACTTACTCTGAAAATACCATATACATATATAGTTACAAACATATATGTGTATATATAGTTACATATATAATACATGTATAAATACATGAATATTTATATATATGCACCTGGATAAATGTATGAAAGAAGATAGAGTTGCAAAGATAGAGAAATATAGACCACCAGATAAATAGCCAGAGTAATAGAAATGAAAAGAATGAGGGAGAGCTTCTTTCATTGTTCCCAGACAAAATGTATTATATTCTAGAGGAGAATATTAAGAGATGAAGTAGAGAATATCAAATCAATTGTGTAAATTTACAAAAAGGAATGACTGATACTGAAACATAAATGGATTAATCTTTTGTGGTTAAAATGTTGTCATGGTCATTATATGGAAACAAGCTAAAACAAATAGGATTTCAAGAACTAGAAAGTATTTGAAAGAATAATCTTTAGTTAACTTTATTCCTAACTAAAGAAAGTATATAAGAATTGTTGAAAAATCAAAATTCTTCTGTGATATTTGAGTAAAGTATAGAAATGAATAAGTATCGTAATATGTAGAGAGCATAGCTTATTTTAGGGACATTTTATAATATTGACATAATATGAATCTGTACCCACTGTATCATTGGCATGATTTTTATAGGCTTATTTCATGAAAACATGCAATCTAGAATTGAATGTATATGTGTTTTGGGGGAATAGAATAATGACTGTGGATGCCTGCAAGCATGCATATGCTTGTACAGATGTATAAGGCGGTCATCTATATAACCATTATGCACATATTAGATCAAACAACTGACTTAAACCTTAGCTCAAAAAAACTTAAGGGAGACATTACTAAAATGGACTGAGAAATGACTGAAATCTAAGAAAAAAAATATTCTGATGTCCTGGAGGAACCATTGAATGTATGGCTGTCCTCGGAGAAAATCTATTAGCAGCTAACTGAAACGGGTACAGACACTCACAGTGAAGTACTGGATAAAAGTCTATGGAAGAATAAGGGGAAGAATTGAAGGAACTGAAGAGAATAGCAATCCCATAGAGAAACCAACAGTGTCAACTAATCTGAATGCCTTGAATCTCCCAGAGAATAAGCCACTAACCAAAGAGCATACATGGGCTGATCTGAAACCTCCAGCACATATGTAGCAGAGGACTGCGTTGTCTGGCCTCAGTGGGAAAGCATGAACCTTATCCAGTAGAGACTCGATGCCCCAAGGAGTGGGGTATGCGAGGGAAATGCCCTCTGAGAGGTGAAGGGGAGAGAAAACATGGGAAGAACTCTGTGAGGAGGGAATGTTAGGGGAGGCAACATTTAGGTAGTAAATAAATAACATGATGAATTAATAAATTAGTTTGAAAAGAAAAATAAAGTCAACAGATACATTACAAAAAAATGATAAGGACAAATGAACAATGGCAGAGCTGGTATCATAAGACAATGGACATCGCATTATTTTGTATGTCAGAAGTTTTAAGTGACGTCAGGTCTCAATAACACAACTAGTAAGGGACGGTGAAAAATTTTTGGATAAAGGAGTTTAAGGCAGGAAAACATTGTTTTAGGAATTATTAATCTGCAAGATGCAAGAGATTATTGTGAAAGACCAATCCATGTTAAGTGTAAAATAATTCAGTATTCAAAAAATCAGAAGATACAGAAAAGAATATAATATGGATAATATATAATATAGTTATGTTGGGCTTCTCATTATGATTTAATATTTTTCAGATTTCTTAGGAAAAAAGGAGAAACAAGAAAGATTTGCTAAGATTGCACATTACAGAAGTCCTTAGTTTATTGGCCTTGAAAATTTTAGTATGTTGGAATGTGAGTATAGAAGTTAAACTATGGCTGTGCTTCTTTATGTCTTTGTCACATTGCATGCACAGTGTTGGAGATTGGTCCTAATGTCATTTGTATTAATACAAATTTAATTACACAGGAACTGGCATATCTGCCTGTACGATACTGAAGTTTGCTGCTCCCAGTTCGCTTTGATTGGTTAAATAAAGAGTTGCCAGTGGCAAATGGCTGAGCAGGGTGAAAAAGGCAGGACTTTTAGATATCCTGTGCAAGGGAAAAAAGAGCAGAATCACCCTGACAGGGTAGCAGAGAGATCAGACTTAAGAGCAGCAGGAGAGTGAGCAACCAGTCATGGTGATCAGGATGAGCCAGGGAAGCAGCCCTGCCCCCAATTGGTTCTGGGGTAGCAGAGATGAAAAATAGATTTAGCAAATATTTACTCAGAAATATTGGAGGGGAGTGTGTTAATCAGTGGAGGTTTAGGAGTGGCCCAACCATTGAGCTAGCTAAGGCGTATTAACAATAATGCTGTGTGTATGCATCTTTCATTCATTGAGTCCAAAACATTTGGGTAGATATAGAGGAGGTGTGCACACCCTCTGGGAGTTTAGAGAAAATTAACAATTTAGTTAAATTTACTCCATCAGCACAGTATTAGTGGGTGACCCATTTACTGCCCTGGGGGATCAAAGCAGTAGACTTGTCATTATTTAAGCAAATCTAGAGTTCTATCTATCCTATGCTCATAAGAATTGAAAATGTAAGTTGTACATATAAATCTGAAAAATGACACAATTTATGTATCCTCAAGGTCAGTGTCCAAATAGATCAAGCATACTATATGAAAAGAAGCTGACAGTATATGAAAATAACAAATGTCATTTTCAGCATAGGAAGAGGGTATGACTGCCATGCTTTTTTCCTCCAGCACTCTGGAGATGGAAACAGAAATGCCAGGCATTCAAGGTCAATGCCAACTCCATACTTGGTGGGGTCAGACAGTCCTGTGTGAGACTCTGTCTCAAAACAAGCAACAACCAATCAAATTTCTAATATAGACTGACAAGTTAACTAATGGAAAAACATTGCAGTACAATATAATAAAATTAAAATTAGAAGAAAAATGTTAATTCAAACTTATCTTCAAAACATATTCCTTATCTTTGTTTGAAATATATTGATAGACATGCTCATCAAAAAATGCTTAAAAATACAACCATATTGATTACTGACTTCATTCTGTAATATGCAGGTGGGCTTTTATCCTCTTAACAGGAACATCTTTACAAATACATAATGTATTATAAATACTGCTACTCATAAAAAGGATGGCACCGATAATCTAATTCTTCTGATTTATTACTGTACATAAAATACTATATTAATCATGTTAATATGTTTGCATTGTCCCTGAACATACATTTTCACCAGGCATGGCTCTCAGGCATACTCACAACAATATATGAGAAACAAGCTTTTATATCAGATAAGAAGTAAGATAATAAAATTGTCAAAATATATCAAAGACAAAACCAGAAAGGTTTGTTCTAGACGTTGACCTTTTGATTCTGAGTCATACTGACATATTGAAAAAAAAAAAAAACAAAAATAAGATTTCAGGACACATAAGAAATATAATACCAAGGATAAATAAACAGAATATATTCTAAACACAATGAAAGCAGTGGAAAGAGCAAGCCAGTGAGGGAACTGGTTGGGCAGTTCAGCTAGACAGTTAATTTGTTTTTAATAGGTCATGTGACTAATTATTATTCAGAACAAACAGCCTAATTTGTGTGCTTGGTTGTCCTTAGTAAACTTTCAGAAAAGAGGTTATAATAGTGTTTGGGGACTGCTAAATTCCATTGCTTTTTGTCTTTATCAAACTTTCCATTTGAAGCTTAAAAGGAAAAAAAAAAAAAGTCCTTGAGAAAGTCTTTTGGATTCTGAAACACCTAGCAAGTTGACTTTACATGGTAGCCTCTTGTACCCTTTCACCCACCAAACACTTTGCTTGACTTTTCTTATGATAATTAAAACAATATTTTAGAATATCTGTCATTGTGTTCACCAAACACTATCACTGCTTCTTAAATCTGTGTGACTAGCTGACCTGATGTATACTGTTTTATTTCTCTACAATTAAAATTGTCACGCCACCTTTTAAAAATGATCTGACAATCTTACCCGAGTATTTATATTAAACCTAGCCTACCAACTTTCAAAATTCTTCTTTGAGTGCCATTTTAAATTATCTCCACTGATGGTCATGTTTTATTGAAAAATAGATGGCATTTCAGTGGTAGGCTTCTTTCAAAATTAAGAAGATTTCCTTAGGGATGGCTTACCTTGTAAATCTCAATAAAGGCAGCTCTATCTTACAACTTCAAAAGGAAATGCCAGGTGATACAGGAATAAATGGAAATGAATAAATTGTATTTGTTGTTACCAGAATGAAGGCTCTCAATAAAAAGTTTGTAAATTTTTGAATTATCCCCAGATAGACAAGAAGCACCTAATTTTTGCAAACATATTTTAAGATTAGTGCTCCAAATTTGATCTCAGTAGTTTAATTAATTTTTTATCTTTTTCTTTATTCATCTTCCACTAAGCTAAATTACAGGTTATCATTATTGTCTTCTGGTTTCTTAAATATCAGCTATATGGTTGCTGAGTAACTTTAACATTTTTACAAATGCTAATAAAATTTTATTTCAATATCTTCTCTGTGGTATTTCTCCTTCATTATCACTACAGTCTACATGGTGATTCTGATCATTAGGGTAAAATTGAAAGTAAGAGTTAGGTCCTATGCCCTAGTTTGCTTTTCTGGTGCTGCGATAAACTAAGCAAATTTTGGGAGAAATGGTTAATCTTACAGCTCTCAGGTCACAAACCATCACTAAGGGAAGTCAGGTTAGGGACTCAAGGCAGGAATCTGGAGTAAGGAACTGATACAGATGCCATGCATGAGCTGTAATTACTGGCTTGCTTTCCATGGCTTACTGATCATGCTTTCTTATATAACCCAGTACCTCAGGGCTGGCAGTGATCTCATTGAGCTGTGTTCTGCTACATTATTAATCACAAACATTCCCTTGTGGACATATCCCCAGGTGAATAGAAAGGAGTCAATTTTCCAATGGAGATTTCTTCTTGCAGGATAAATCTATGTTGTGTCAAGATGAAAAAAAGCTAGCCAGCACTTCATGATTTCCCTTTACTCCTCAGTCTGAACAAAACTGGCTACCTCTACTTCTTCATGGCTTGTGATTCCATGATAGTCTAACATTACCTTTGTCAAAATATTGTCTCATATTGCTGTACCAACTTCTTCAACATTACTTCCTTTCAGCCGTAACATATCAGTCTAGATTCATTCTGAACTTCTGCTTCATACCAGAGTGCTTTTATATCCATTCTTTGTTTTGTTTCAAGATTACAATCAGGACAGAGATTTGTAATATTTTAATTAAGCATTTTTTAATGGGTGGAGTTTCTATAGAGAAATAACCAATGAATAGATAATATTTTGGGGTAACTTATACAATAGAAAGTGTCCGGTTGAGCTTATAAGATTTCTCACAAGACTAAATTATATCTGAATAAATTGAACTTATTACAAAGAAGTAGATTTTCATGGCATCTTTCGGAAACAATTCAATTATTTGTCTAAAGAAGATGATTTCTAAAAAGGAGGGTTCATTACATTTTGAGAATTGTATCCAATATATTTTGGCCATATTCATTCTCCTCTCCAAATTTCTAACAAGAAAGGAGATACTTAATTTTACTAAATTAATAGGCATCAATTTTAATTGTATATAAGTTTATTAATTTGCACAGACATTGTGTGTGTTTCCTTGAGGCATGTGATGCATTTGTTTAATTTCAAGTATTTTTAATTTTGAGATTATAACATAATTAAATCATTTACATTCTAACTCTCATACTTTCAAACTTTTCCATACACATTCACTGTTCTCTTTCAATTTCATGTCCTATTTTTTTATTACTGATCATAATTTAATACACAGATATACATATATGTGTGTGTGTTCAGTATGTTTTAATGTTTTCATAGTTGGACATTTGGTATTAGATGAGCAGTTGCTATGTTTTCCCCTGGAAAAAACTATTTCTCCTACTCTCAAGTCTAAAAGGTCTTGTGGCCTTTTCTCCTTACACGTTGACATTCCTGTAATTATTGTCCTCCTTTAGCTCACTTTCAGCCAGTCATGTTGGAAGTCTTTTTATAAGTGTATCCTCTGACATTTCTAGGAGACACAAATGCATAGCAAATTCAGAGATGCTCTGGGCCTTATAATCTTTCAGCCTCCTGAAATATAACTTGAACCTTATATACCAGATTATTTTGTAAGTAGGCTTCATTTTTGTAACTAGTTCCATTGGAACTAGGCTTCATAAACCTGCATTTTGGTTGGATGTAGTGTTCCATAATAGTTTCCATCTATTGCACTGAGAAGTTTGTCTGAAGAGGGGTAAGGATTATACTTATCAATAACTATAAGGACATATGTGTAATATGTTGCTAGGGATTATGTTAGGTTAGCAAACTGGGGTGACTGTAGGTTGTCCTCTGTAGTGGTTTGAATATGTTTGGGCCCCATAGACTCATGTGTGTGAATGTTTAACTCACATGCACAGCTACTAAGAGCTGTGTTTTTGTTAAATTAGGGGTGGCTTTGTTGGAGGAAATGTATTTCCATGGGGGTGGGCTCTGAGGTCTATGCTTAAGCTTTGCTCACTGTGGAAGAGACCCTCCTGATTGCCTACAGATGGTGGTCTCTTCTGGTTGCCATCCAATCAAGAAGTAGACCTCTCAGCTTATTCTTGAGCACTGTCTGACTGGATGTTTCCATGCTTCCTGCCATGATGATAATGAACTGAAACTTTGAAACTGTAAGCCAGATCCAATTAAATGTTGTTCTTTATAAGAGTTAACTTGATCATTGTGTCTCTTCACAGCAATGGAAACACTAAGACATCCTCCAAATTCCAAGACTTTCTAGCCCTGAGTTTCTGGCTAGGCTTCCAGGAAGCTGTCTTATTTTCCTTTTGTGGATTAAGTCTTAAGTCAAATTAGAAAGCTCCTGGTTATCATCAAGATATATGTGCCATTACTGTACTCATAGCGCTATTTTGCCCTTCTGATTTTAGCTGTAGATCATAGACATCATAGCTGGGTTGCACTGTTGTTTTCTTCTCACTAGAACCTTGCATGGTAATTCTGCTACCATGAGATCTAATCCTCAGGGACAAGACATTCAGAGCAGTCCCAGTTCGTGTGCTTCTGGACTCTAAGACTGAAATTTATGTGGTTATCAGCAAGAGAGATTTATATTTAACCTCTGGTATCAGGGTATATGCAACCAAAGGCAACAGCCGTAGGCTATAGAGAGTTTCTTGAACAAGCCTCACCAATGTTACAAAAGATGGATTTTCATGCCTGTTATTGGTATTTATTATTGTTAGAGAGTCTTTGGCTCTTGGAGGGAGCATTATCAGTTTAGATGATAAAATTTTATATAAATTACATATGTATATTTATACACAGAATTCTGTATATTATATTTTTCTGATAAAATTATTATTGTGAATCCTTAAGGAGTTTTCATTTTATTCTTCACTTACCCTCCGTCCTGCTTCTGTATTTACTTTTCACAACCCTTCTAAAGTGCCTCTCTCTTTCTCCAAAATACAATTTATTAAAGAAAAATTATTTTACATCCAAAGTTTTCCCACTAGCTTAATCAATTGTTTATTTCATTTTAAATTTAGTTCTCTAAGAACCAATATATTTACGTGTGTAATGTTTAAAGGACATTTTCTTTCAGCAATTTGTTTCAAACGATTGGCTTATATTTAGTTGCCAAATGCTGTGAGTTCAAAGTACACCTGTGGTAAGAGGAAGGAGAGTTTCAGATATTTCAGGCGAAATTTTTAAAGCTTCTGTCCAACACATTTAATGGAACTTCATCTAGCAATAGACCATTGATCACGTAAAATATATTCATATTTTAATAATTTCAACAAACTAAATGTTTTCTTGGGAAATTTGATGGTTACATGGAAACTGAGTCCTGTACATAACAGTCTTTACAATACTGGTTTGTCTAATTAGGATAAAAATTTGTATTTTGAGCTTTCTGTTTTTTTACTGGAGTAAGCCTCAAACCACTGGTTTTTTACTAACTGTGTGTTTAACTGCATTCTTATTTGACAATTCTTTAAGTGAGGTTCTTCATGAGTGGTTAAAAATACTAGCTTAGACAGCATCGGAAATATTAACACACCTGATTTATTACATTTCCATAAGAAAATAAATAATAATTCAACTTTTTCAGTTAGAAGGTACCCAGGAAAGTTCGGATATCTTAAACAATAAGTGTAATGATTCTAGTGACTTGCAGTTAAAAATAATAAAAATTCAAACTGAAATAATGCTAAACAGTTTTTATAGGAACTATCCACAAATTTTGTTGGTGGAATGACATCGAAGCTACTCCCTATCCTATCCTGGGAATAGTAACGTAAGTTTTTCTCTATCTGTGCCTTGACTTGTCAGTTTGAACTTTGCACACCATATTTTACACCTTCCTGTAATAATAAAAATGCCATTGTTACATTAATAAAAAAAAGAGTTCCTAATTGTCTGATTCACTTTGTCAGCAGAAATATGAAAATAAACCTTTTTAAGTATATGATGACCACACTTCAACCGTATGTGGCTATTCACACAATAGCCATAAATAAATAGTGGAACTAGTTGATCTCTGAGGAAAAATTCTCTAAAATTATTTCTTAAAAATAAATTTCTTTATGATAATTTCAGCAAGAATTTAATGCACTTGAGAAGATTTATCATGTTTTTTATAAACAATTGGACTTGTTTGAAAGATCTTTGAAAATGAATTGAATTTTTCACCTCACTAGATTCCTTCTTTTGTACTTAATTTGTGTTTCTTCTTAATTTTATGAAAAATATTCTAGTATTCAAGTTTGGAAATGAGATGCTATAAATCAAAAATATCAACTTTTTTGCCTATGTTCACAAAGCACCACACAGTAGATTACATGTACACATTCATGTCCTCACTCTATGTTTTCCTAATACTACTACCGTTGTGATTATATTTCCCTCATCACTCCCAATGCCCTAAACTGTGACATAAAAGAAATAATGAACAAATCCTGGTAAGAAGAGAATAACATTTATGTATACAAATTTTACCATTACAGTTCAAATAAATTATAGAGTTTGCAAATGCAATTCTCTGACAGATATTTTTGCTACGTCTAACACACCAAAAATTAAATTTGAATTTTTATTCAGACTGAAGTGATTAAAGCAAATTGGAATTTAGAATGGAACAGTTGTTATTTAATGTATTTTTTCCAGGTAACAAAAACAAACTTCAAATAAAATTACTATTTCTTTTAAAAGGCTGTTTTTTCCTTTTATACAGAGTATTTAGCCATCAAAGTATTTTCTTTAGGCAAAACACTAGGTACTAATTTAACTCTTTATAATAATTTTTTCAACTTCCTTTCTTTGCTAGAAAAATATCGGTTTTTAAATTATTGTAAAAGATTAATAAAATTAATTATGGAGGTATGCTAAGGATTAAATATTTCAGGTACAGTTCAATAATAACAGTTTAATAGAAATTTCATTTTTTTATTTAATCCAATCCATGCTCATAGGGAAAGTAGTTGTCATCCGTTCTCTTAGACCAATGCCCCATTACTATACATAGGCTTCAAAATGCCTGAAAAATGACATTAAGTAAATGCACACTTGTATTCCTTTAAAGAATATACAAGGTAAAATATATAAAAATACTTTAAACTGAAATAAAAACATGAATATTTAATTTTACTTCATATTTTAATTTTACATTTTCTATGCTTGTCTTTAAGCAAAAATTTTCCCAGATGTTACAAAGCAAGTATTTTACAAGTTTAGATAATTTTTGTGATGAGTTTTAGTAACCAAGTTCAAATTCCACCAAGCCTCTGATTATACAGAAATATGATGAAGGCATACAGAAATTGCTAAAATAGTCTTTTTACAGTTCATTCTTAATATTTCAAAAGCTCAGTACCATTGGGATAAAGAGAAAGCTTGGTTTTAACAGCACTCACTGCTCTTTCAGAGGATCTGAGTTTTGATCCCAGCACCTTCTTCAGGCAGTTCACAACCATCTGTAAGTTCAGTTTCAGAGGACTTAGTATATTCTTCTAGCTTCCATAGGCACACAAACACACACACACACACACACACACAAACACACACACACAAACACACACACACAAACACACACATACACATGCACAAACACACACACAAACACACAGACACACACATACACATGCACAAACACACACACACACACACAGACACACACTCCCATACATGCACTTACACACATACATACTCAGGGGAGTATGTGCAAATACACATGGCATATACATTTTCTCGATTATGAAATTAAATAGAAATAAGAAAAGATCTTTAACAGAAATTCAGTATGTATACCTTTCACTTAAAATATAAATATATACCCAGAAAAATTAAGGAACTAATCTGAAAAAAAAATGAGTAGATGAATTCTAATGCCTAAGTGCTCCTAAAATAGGATAATTTTCTCAGTGATTTCTGCATTGCCACTCGAACTAGTCCTACAAATACAATGAATGCTTTCCATGTGCGACTCATTTTTACCTACACAATTTACTGGAGCATCTCTTAGGTAGGCAGGCTGATTATTAATTGAGTTGTAGAAAATGTGAACTTGAGACACAGTTCATTTGATTGTTTCACCAATAGTACCACTGCTAACAAATAGTGGGCTTGAAAATCAAAGTCAGTCCTTTCGATTTCAGAATACATTTTTTTTTTTACCAAATTCTGTTAATTGTTTCTATAAATACCACGACCAATATATTCAAAATAACAATCTGTAGAAAATATTATATATGTTGGCATTCTGCTCACCTCATGGCCTACCAGGTATCAGTGAGAACAAGAACTGGCCTGGGAAAACAGAACCTCCAAGACAGTAACTTATCTCCTCCAGGCAAGCAGTGACACCCAGTTTCTATGCCCCACCCCCTACAATAGCATGGCCAATTCAGTACTAAGCATTAGTACAAGAGCAGAGAGAGAAATGCACATTCAAATGAAAACTCACACAGAGATACCTGATAGTTTCACATGTTTTCTTCATTCTTCAGCTGCCTGCATTGGCTCTTCGCCAACTTGGTACACCACGGATCATAATAAGTTACACTTATTTTCTACTCAGTGAAACAAGAATTTATTAGGTTTAACTTATTTATTTACAGCAGTGTTCATCATACGATGAGAATTTGTTATAATTAAGAATAAAGATAAATTATTTACATAATACTCAATTTTGGTTTAAAATCTTTTATTCTGTAATAGACTTACTGAATAACATGGTATTAATGTGCATTACTGAACAGGTTGGTATGTTGAATATTTTTAAAAATATATTGAGATATTTGTATTTTCTCTTATCAGTAATATGTTTAGTTTCATAGACTATTTATTTATTTATTTATTTATTTATTTATTTTTAAATACAGCTGGGGCCATGGGTCCCTCCCTCTGTGCTCCCAGGCTGGTGGTTTAGACCCTGGAAGCTCTGGTTAGTTGGAATTGTTGCTCTCCCCATGAGGCCGCAAACCCTTTCAGCTCCTTCAGTCTTCTATTTAACTCTTCCATTGGGAACCACAAGATCAGTTCAATGCTTATCTGTGGTGAACATGCTCCTCTGTATATTTCATGCTCTGGCAGACCTATAAGGAGACAGCTATATCAGGCTCCTGACAGCACGCACTTCCTGACATTCACATTAGCATCTACCTTTGGTGACTGCATGTGGGATGGAAACCCAGGTGGAATGGTTTCCAGATGGCCTCTCCTTCAGTTTCTGTTGCACTCTTTGTCTCCATATTTGCTCCCATGATTATTTTGTTACTCCTTCTAAGAAGAACCAAATCATGCACACTTTGGTCTTCCTTCTTCATGAGCTTCATGTGGTCTGTGAGGTGAATCTTGGATATTGTGAGCTGCTGGGCTAATATCCAATTATCAGTGAGTGCATACCATATGTGTTCTTTTGTGACTGGGTTACCTCACTCAGGATACTATTTTCTAGTTCCATCTGTTAGCCTAAAAATTTTTGCAAATTCCTTGTTTTTAATAGCTGAGTAATACTCCATTGTGTAAATGTACCACATTTTCTATATCCATTTTTCTGTTGAAGGACATCTGGGTTCTTTCCAGCTTCTCTGGCTATTATAAATAAGTCTACTATGAACATAGTGGAGCATATGTTCTTGTTATATGTTGGAGCATCTTCTGGGTATATGCCCAGAAGTGATATAGCTGGGTCCTCAGGTAATGTTATGTCTAATTTTCTGAGAAACCACCAGACTGATTTCCAGAGTGGTTGTACCAGCTTGCTATCACACCAACAATAGAGGAGTGTTCCTCTTTCTCCACATCCTTGCCAACATCTGCTATCACCTGAGTTTTTGATCTTAGCCATTCTGACTGGTATGACATGGAATCTCAGTGTTATTTTGATTTGCATTTTTCTGATGAGTAAGGATATTGAACATTTCTTTAGGTACTTCTCGGCCATTCCAATTTCCTCAGTTGAGAATTCTTTGTTTAGCTCTGTAACCCATTTTAATAGGGCTATTTGGCTGTCTGGAGTGTAATTGATTGAGTTCTTTGTATATATTGGATATTCGCCCTCTATCAGATGTAGGATTGGTAAAGATCTTTTCCAAATCTGTTGGTTGCCTTTTTATCCTATTGACAGCATCCATTGCTTTACAGAAGCTTTGCAATTTTATGAGGCCTCATTTGTCTATTCTTGATCTTAGAGCATAAGCCATTGGTGTTTGGTTCCGGAATATTTGCCTTGGGCCCAGGTATTTGAGGGTCTTCCTCATCTTCTCTTCTATTAGTTTCATTGTGTCTGGTTTTATGTTGAAGGTCCTGTATCAACTTGAACTTGAGCTTTGTACAAAAAGATAAGAATGATTCGATTTGTATTCTACATGCTGACCTCCAGTTTAACCAGCACCATTTTTTGAAAATACTTTCATTTTTCCAATGAACAGTTTTAGCTCCTTTGTCAAAGATCAAGTGACCATAGGTGATGTGTGGGTTCATTTCTGCATCTTCAATTCTATTCCATTGATCTTCCTGCCTGTCTCTTTACCAATACCATGCAGTTTTTATCACTACTGCTCTGTAGTACGGTTTGAGATCAGGGATGGTGATTCCCCCGGAGGTTCTTTTATTTTTAAAGAATGGTTCTCACTATCCTGGGTTTTTTATTATTCCAAATGAATTTGAAATATGCTCGTTTTAACTCTATGAAGATTTGAGTTGGAATTTTGATGGGATTGCATTGAATCTGTAGATTGCTTTCGGCAAGATGGACACTTTTACTATATTAATCTTGCCAATCCATGAACATGGAGGAGCTTTCCATCTTCTGAGATCTTCTTCAATTTTTACTTCAGGGACTTGAAATTTTTGTCATACAGATTTGTCACTTGCTTGGTTATATTCACACCAAGGTATTTTATATTATTTGTTACTATTGTGAAGGGTGTCATTTCCCTAATTTCTTTCTCAGCCTGATTATCTTTGGAAGAGAGGAAGGCTACTGATTTGTTTGAGTTGATTTTACATCCAGCCACTTTGCTGACGTTGTTTATCACCTTTAGGAGTTCTCTGGTGGAAGTTTTAGGGTCACTTAGGTCTACTATTATATCATCTGAAAATAGTGAAATTTTTTACTTCTTCCTTTCCTATTTGTATTCCTTTGACTTCCTTTTGTTGTGTAATTGCTCTGGTTAGAAATTCCAGTACTATATTGAATAGGTAGGGAGAGAGTGGGCAACCTTGTCTAGTCCCTGATTTTAGTGGGATTGCTTCAAGTTTCTCTCCATTTAGTTTGATGTTGGCTACTGGCTTGCTGTATATTGCTTCTATTATGTTTGAGTATGGCCCTTGCATTTCTGATCTTTCTAAGACTTCTACCATGAAGGGAGTTTGAATTTTGTCAAATGGTTTTTCAGCATCTAGTGATATGATCATGAGTATTTTATTTCTTTTGAGTTTGTTTATATAGTGAATTACTGTGATGGATTTCCATGTATTGAACCATCTCTGCATTCCTGGGATAAAGCCTACTTAATCATGATGGATGATTGTTTTGATGTATTTTTGGATATGCTTTGAAATAATTTTATTGAGTATTTTGCATCAATATTCATAAGGGAGATTGGTCTGAAGTTTTCTTTGTTCTGTCTTTGTGAGGTTTAGGTATGAGTGTAATTGTGGCTTCATAGAACGAATTGGGTAGTATTCCTTCTGTTTTTATTTTGTGGAATAGTTTGAAGAGAATTGGTATTAGGTCTTCTTGAAATGTCTGATAGAATTCTGCACTAAAACCATCTGGTCCTGAGCTTTTTTGGTGGGGAGGCTGTTAATGACTGCTGCTATTTTTGTAGGAATTATGGGACTGTTTAGATGATTTTTCTTCTCCTGATTTAACTTTGGTAACTGGTATCTGTCTAGAAAATTATCCATTTCATCCAGGTTTTCCAGTTTTGTTGAGTATAAGGTTTTGTAGTAGGATCTGATATATTTTTTTAATTTTCTCAGTTTCTGTTCTTATGTCTCCCTTTTTAGTTTTGATTTTATTAATTTGGATACTGTCACTGTGCCCTCTGGTTAGTCTGGTTATCTATCTTGTTGATTTTTTCAAAGAACCTGCTCTTAGTTTTGTTGATACTTTGTATAGTTCTTTTTGTTTCTGCTTGGTTGATTTCAGCCTTGAGTTTGATTATTTCCTGTATTTTACTCCTCTTGGGTGTATTTGCTTCTTTTTGTTCTAGAGCTTTCAGGTGTGCTATCAAGTTGTTAGTGTATGCTCTCTCCAGTTTCTTTTTGTAGGCATTTAGAGCTATGAGTTTTCCTTTTAGCACTGCTTTCATGGAGGCCCACAAGTTTTGTTATGATGTGTCCTCATTTTCATTAAATTCTAAGAAGTCTTTAATCACTTTATTTCTTTCTTGACAAAGTCATCATTGAGTAGAGTGTTGTTCAGTTTCCGTGTGTATGTGGGCTTTCCATTGTTTTTGTTATTATTGAAGACCAGCCTTAGTCTATGGTGATCTGATAGGATGCAAGGGATAATTTCAATCTCGGGATTTTTTCTGTTGAGGCCTGTTTTGTGACTAATTATATGGTCTATTTTGGAGAAGGAACCATGAGGTGCTGAGAAAAAGATATATTCTTTTGTTTTATTCTGAAATGATCTATAGATGTCAGTTAAATCCATTTGGATCATTACTTCTTTTAATTTCACTGTGCCTCTGTTTAGCTTCTGTTTTCTGCTCTGTCCATTGCTGAGAGTGTGGTGTTGAAATCATCCACTATTACTGTGTGAGGTGCAATGTGAGGTGAGTTCAGTATTATTAAGCTTTAGTAACTTTTCTTTAATATATGTGGGAGCCCTTGCATTTGTGGCATAGAGGTTCAGAATTGAGTGTTCATCTTGGTAGATTTTTTCTTTGATGAGTATGAAGTGTCCTTCCTTATCTTTTTTGATTACCTTTGGTTGAAAATCAATTTTATTTGATATTAGAATGGCTACTCTAGCTGTTTCTTGGGACCATTTGTTTGGAAAACTGTTTTCCATCCTTTTACTCTGAGGTAGTGTTTGTTTTTGTCACTAAGTGTGTTTCCTGTATGCAGCAAAATTCTGGGTCCTGTTTATGTATCCAGTCTATTAGTCTATATCATTTTATTGGGGAATTGAGTCCATTGATGTTAAGAGATATTAAGGAAAAATGATTGTTGCTTCCTGTTATTTTTGTTATTAGAGGTGGAATTATGTTCGGGTAGCTATCTTCTTTTGGGTTTGTTGGAAGATTACATTCTTGCTTCTTTAGGTTGTAGTTTCCCTCCTCATGTTAGAGTTTTCCATCATTTATCCTTTGAAGTGCTGCTGGATTTGTGGGAAGATATTGTGTAAATTTGGTTTTGTCATGGAATATTTTGGTTTCTCCATCTATAGTGATTAAGAGTTTTGCTAGGTATAGTAGTCTGGGCTGGCATTTGTGTTCTCTTAGGGTCTGTATGATATCAGTTCAGGATCTTCTGGCTTTTATAGTCTCTGGTAAGAAATCTGGTGTAATTCTTATAGGTCTGCCTGTATATGTTACTTGACCTCTTTCCCTTACTGCTTTTAGTATTTTTTTGTTTTGTTTTGTTTTGTGCATTTGATGTTTTGATTATTATGTGATGGGAGGTATTTCTTTTCTGGTCTAGTCTATTTGGGGTTCTGTAGGCTTCTTGTATGTTCATGTACATCTCTTTCTTTAGGTTAGGGAAGTTTTCCTCTATAATTTTGTTGAAGGTATTTACTGGCCCTTTAGTTGGGAATCTTCACTCTCATCTATACCTATTATCCTTAGGTTTGGTCTTCTCATTGTGTTCTGGATTTCCTGGATGGTTTGGGTTAGGAGCTTTTTGCATTTTGCATTTTCTTTGACAGTTATGTAAATGTTTTCCATGGTTTCTTCTCCACCTAAGATTCTCTCTCCTGTCTCTTGTATTCTGATGACACTTGTGTATATGACTCCTGATCTCTTTTCTAGGTTTTCTGTCTTTAAGAAAGTCTCCCTTTGAGATTTCTTTATTGATACTACTTCCATTTTTAGATCCTGGATGGTTTTGTTTAATTCCGTCACCTGTTTGGTTGTGGGGGTTTTTTGTTTGTTTGTTTGTTTTTTTGGTTTTTTGTTTTTGCAGTTCTTTAAGGAATTTTATGTTTCCTCTTTAAGGGATTCTACTTATTTACCTGTGTTTTCCTGTACTTCTTTAAGAGAGTTAATTATGTCCTTTGTAAAGTCTTCTATCATCATCATGAGAAGTGATTTTAATTCTGAGTCCTGCTTTTTGGTGTGATGGGGAGTCCAGGACTTGCTGTGGTAGAAGAACTGGGTTCTGATGATGCCAAGTAACTTTTGTTTCAGTTGCTTCCCTTTTTCCATTTGGTTAATTCTAGTGTTAACTGTACTCACTGTCTCTGAGTGGAGACTGTCTTTCCAGTTATTCTGCTTATGTCAGAACTCCTCAGAGTCCAGATGTCTCTATTATCCTGTGATCCTGAGATCTTGGTTGGAAGAAGTGCTGGGACTCAGGCTTCCACTGCGATCCTGAAATCCTGCTGCTCTGAGTGCAGTGGTTTCTTCGCTGCTCTGAGTGCAGTGGCTCC
Source organism: Arvicanthis niloticus (assembly GCF_011762505.2). Lineage (NCBI taxonomy): Eukaryota > Metazoa > Chordata > Mammalia > Rodentia > Muridae > Arvicanthis > Arvicanthis niloticus. Next base: position 70,911,119 of record NC_047667.1, on the reverse strand, counting down.
TCTAGAATATGGTGTCTTCATGGGAGCAGACCTGCTTGGTGCCTGCCCCAGCCAAATGGACCAAGCAAGGGGTGGGAGGGAAGTGATATTCCGGAGGGGTAGGGTTTGGGTGGCTGATGGGTCCTTAGTGCCCTAGGCACTCAGTTGTAGCTCTAGGGCATAGGGTAGTGGTATTGCTATGAGTGTAGTGGCTCTTCTAGGATGGCTCAGCATATGGTATCTTCAAGGGAGCAGACCTGCTAGGTTTGTGCCCCAGCCCAAGGGACCAAGTGAGGCCAGTTTGTTTTCTTGCTGTTCAATTCTTTCCTTAATTTCTTATATACTAAATGCTAATCTTTTGTCAGATGTATAACTGGTAAATATTTTATCCAAATGTATAAACTGCTTTTTCAATTTAACACTTTGTTTTGACACACAGAATCTATTATTCCATGATGTGTCTCTTGTTAATTTTGCTCTCATTTCCTGATTGACCAAATGCTAACCAGGAAGTCATTACTTGTGTCTATATGCTGAAGTGTAGGCTCTACCCTTTCTTAGACGTTTCAAAGTTTCATGTTTAGCATCCATTTTTAGTTCATTTTTTAATTGGTTCGTGCATAAGGTAAGAGATAAGAAACATTTCATTTTTTTTACATGAGAATATTTATTTTTCCCAACACCATCTGATAAAGATGCTGACTTTTCTCCAATATATATTTAATGAATCTTTGTCAATATCAGGTGGCTACAATAATTGAACTTACATCTAGATCACTGATTTTATTCTCTTGGTCCATATACGTTTCTGTGTCAGTACCATACTGTTTTTACTACTATGGCAACTAGCATAACTTGAACTCAGGTATGGTGGCATGCCCTAAAGTGATATTATTCTGAGGGCTTCTGTGCTTTTGTCTGTGCAATTTTAAAATTGTTTTATCCAATCTTTTTGAAGAATTGAGTTGTAATTTTGGGGGGATTGCATTGAAATTGCTCTTGCTATGATGATGCATTTTCCAGGAGTGTACGAGTTCTTTCATCTTCTGGTACCTTTTTTCAATTTTTGGTCTTTAGGATGAAATCTGTGCCTAATCCTGCTTGGATATCCAGGAAACAGAGACTGATAGGTCAGGGGCTGAGGGAGAAAACAAGTACTATTGTCCTGCTAAAAGAATGTGGTAGTAAAATGACTCCTCATGACAGGACCCTGGGTACAATGTTGGTGGGAAAACAATTTGGTGTGGTTGCTATGAGAATGAATATTATAGTTTCTTCAGAAAGTCTTCTGTACATGTACCAAAGAACATCATTCACAGCTACAGAGACACATGCACAACCATGTTTATAACTTATCCATTCCCATAAGAAAAAGTCCATCCTCCGTTCATAAAGGAACAGTTTGGATGTTCTTCAACTTAATAGGTAATAAAAATATACTATCTATGTTCATTGGAGGTTCATTCATTTTAAAGACAAATGAAAGTATAAAATGTTTAATAAATGTGAGACACCTAAAAACCATGCTGAATAAGAAAATCCAGACCCAGAATGTCAAATATTACAGATGAGACAGAGCAAAAAAGAGAAAGAGAGAGAGAGAGAGAGAGAGAGAGAGAGAGAGAGAGAGAGAGAGAGAGCATTGAAGCATTGTTGGGGAGAATAAGAAAGTTCTTACTAGAGAAGCAGTATTAGAAGACTAGTAATTTGTTGAGGAAGAAAAACTTTATTGAGAAAATGGTTTAACTAGACAAAAATGATGGGAGAGTAGAGAAAATGAGGGGTGTTAGAGAGAATTGTTTAACACTAATGATATTTGAAAAAAAATAGAAGGTCCCACTATTTTATAATTGTGTGTGTGGTGTGGAATATCTATTCTTAAGTTGTTAGACTTGTTTCTAGACCCACCAAAATAAGACATGCTCTGTTTATTGCTTTTTAATCCCCAGTAGAACTGATAGTAAGAATATGGGTGAAGATACCACATACACTGGTAACAGAGGCATGGAAAGAAACATGTTGATTATAAGCAGCAATCTTTTCCCATGCTAGATAGTTTTCATTATACTGAAGCACCAGTTCTCCACCTTCCTATTGCTACAATGCTTTAATATAGGTTATCATGTTGTGGTGATTCCCAACCATAAATTATTTTCATTGCTACTTCATAACCATAATTTTGCTTCTGTTATTAATCATATTGTAAATATCTGATATGCAGGATATCTGATATGTGGACAAAGGTCTCCAGATTCATGACTCACAAGTTAAGAACCATTTAAAGAGGATGCTATACAAGAAGATGCGGAAAGGGGCAACATCTACACTTGTACCTAGTTATGAACTGTAGTATAGACTAGCTTGGCAAAATATATCCAAGGGTGCACTGAAGGTGCAATAATAATGAGGGTAACCAACCACTTCCTCATTAGATTGAAGACCTGCTCCTTGAATGACAACTCATTTCTTATACTGCAAATCTGGCCAAGAATTCACAATTGAGGTGAACCTGCTCAATTTATCTTATTAAATGCATACAGTTTTAGCTGCATTACAAATTTGCATTTTACTATCTATAGATTAATAAAACTCTTAAGCCTCATCAGAAAAACTGGTCAAAGTCCAAAGAATAAGTGACTGTGGACTTCTCAGCCACAAATGGCACATCTTATTACACCACAGCAATTTAGAAGAGGGAGATGAAAGATCGTAAAGCCTAGAGGGCAGGGAGGATTTATTAAGGATTTGTATGGTGAGAATTTTACATTTTATTACGTCATCATCTAGGTAGAGAGTGAGAAAGGATGAGCATTTACCAATCATGTAAAAATAAAATATCATACTAACTCTAGAGGTCAAAACTACCAAAATAGCTTTAGTCTCTCATGATGGTTTTCATTTTTTTTAGATTCATTAATTAACAGTTAATTCATTATCTCTCCTCGAAGGCTCATCATCTTCTCACTCTGTCCTGATTGTCCTTTAGTAACTATATTTGAACCAGAACTCAAATTAGTTTTTCTGACAATTTTAAGAATTGATAATAATTAAACAATTAACTGAAATAAATCAATAACCTTCCTTTATACAAATTATAAACAGGCTCAGAAAGAAATTGGAAAAACAATTCCCTTCACAATAACCACAAATAATATAAAGCAACTTGGGGTGAGATTGTTGGGTCTTTTATTCATTCAATATGTATTTGTGCAACTAGAAATGCAAATCAGGAATCCCCAAATCAAGGAGAATATAAGAGGATCAAAGGCAAGTATTTTAGAAATAGAGATAGGTAGAAGTAGGCTTACAGGTATAGATCTAGTCCTTTTATCTAGACAATGTATGCATATATATATATATGTATATATATCATATATACATATATATATGTGTGTGTGTGTGTGTGTGTGTGTGTGTGTGTGTGTGTGTGTGTATGTTTATATAACCTTTTTGAAATTGTATCTAACTCTGTAGCCTTAGCTCACAGTGTACTTTTGGCTTTCAGCATCCTAAATGAAGTGATTACAGATGTATGTCAAGCACAACTCTTGCTAAGTTAATTTGCAGTTTTAAATATTTAACTTTGTGATCATTGTATAATTTATCCCTTGCATGTGTATTACTGCTTATAAAAATAATAAAATTTTTTACAAGGTAAACTCATGAGAAATAAAAATATTTGAAAAATTATGTTAAATTCCAATAAAAATTTATAAACTTTCTTATTTGATATAATAACAATACAAGTCTCTGCTTATACTTTTAAGGCCATAGCTATGCAGGTATTAGGTGCTATTGTTGTTTTAAATCTACTAGAAAAGCTAAATCCAGCTAAGTTTAGCATAAGTTTTTTTTTTTTTTTCTGAAATCTCTAAACTACATTTAAAACAATAGATGTGGTTGACTTACCCCACCAAAGTGATCTATCACTAGCTTGGTCTAATGGACAATTCTCTATGTCAGAGATTTAGTGGATTGCTGCTTTAATTCTAATGCTAATATCAGTTCCTCAAAACCTGGTTGCCCAAGAGACCAGACTCTGCAGTAGACTCAAGTGATATAATGTGATTTTGCTCCCAAGTTATTTCTGATTAGTGATCCCAAAAGCCAATAGCTAGGGAGAGGAGACATAAGCAAGTTTTAGTGTTCCTTGGCTTGGGTGACAGAGGAGAGCTACTAGAGAGGAAAAAAAGTGAAGAGGAAGAGAAAGTTGCCATGGATGAAGAGTCTGGAAAACATGACCCTGAGTGCTGTCCAATAGAGTTAAGAGCAGCCCAGATGAAACATAATGAGTAGGTCTACGCTAATGCCCAGAGCAGACCTTGGGTGCCAGCTCTGCATCAAATCCCACAACATCCAGAGAAGACTGGACTCCCAGAAGCTCTAACATGCTTAGGATCATAGGTGAGTAGGGCATGACAACCGCCACAAACAGGGAGTAATTGGAACCCCTGGGAACCCAAAACCTCCACACAGCCAGTGGCACAAGTTTTTTCCAGTCTGCTCTAGTGCCCAGAGCATACCTTGGGCGCCAACTCTAGACCCAATTTCAAAACACGCAGACAAGCTGGATTTCCAGCAGTGCTAACACACCCAGGAACATAGTATCATAGAATCACAGGATCTCAGGAATTGGTCACAACAGGATTTCAGGATCCCAGAAGCAGCCTCACTCCTAGAAGCTCTTACACCCAAGATCTCAAGATTATAGGATCAAAGAGATAGTTGGACTTGAAGATTTCTGACACAACCAACAGGAGAGAAAGGGTCTAGTCAGAGACAGTGAGTGCACATAGCACTAGAGATAACTAGATGTCGAAAGGCAAGAACAAAATCATAAGCAACAGAAACCAAGGTTACTTGACATCATCAGAACACAGTTCTTCCAACATATCCAGTCCTGGAAATCCCATCACACCATAAAAGGAAGATTCTGATTTAAAATTACTTTTTATGATGATAACAGAGGACTTTAAGAAGGACATAAATAACTCACTTAAATAAATACAGGAGAACACAGGTAATTAGGGAGTTCTTAAAGAGAAAACTCAAAAATCCCTTAAAGAATTACAAAAAAAAAAAAAAAAAAAAAAAAAAAAAAAAAAAAAAAAAAACAACCAAACATGTGAAGGAATTAAATAAATTAATTAAATTAAATTAAATTAAACCACCTAGGATGTAACAAATAAAAACAATAAAGAAATAACAAAGGGAGACTACACAGGAGATAAAAGAGAGAATCTCAGGTACAGAAGATACCATAGAATACATTGACACAACTGTCAAAGAAAATGCAAAACACAAAGACTCCTAAACAAAAACATCCATGTAATCCAGGACACAATGAGGAGACCAACCCTAAGGATATATAAGAGAGAGAAGATTCCCAACTTAAAGGTCCAGTAGACATCATTAACAAAATTATAGAAGAAAAATTCCCTAATCTACAGAAAGAGAGGCCCATGAACATACAAGAAGCCTACAGAACTCCAAATCAAATGAAGAAGAAAAGAAATTCCACCCTTTACAACACTAAATGCACAAAACAAAGAAAGAATATTAAAAAGCAGTAAGGGAAATATCATGTAACATATAAAGTGAGACCTATCAGAATTACACCAGATTTCTCACCAGAGAATATAAAAAGCCAGGAAATCATGGACAGATGAGATACAAAGCCTAAGAAGACACAAATGACAGCCCAGGTTACTATACACAGAAAAACTCTCAACTATCATAGAGAATATCTTGGAGAAATGAGGATATTCCATGACCAAACCAAATTTACACAATATCTTCCTACAAATACAACCCTACAAAGGATAATAGATGGAAAACTCCAAAACAAAAAGGGAAATTACACATGAAAAAAAAGTAAGAAAGTAATCTTCTTCCAACCAACCCAAAAGAAGATAGGCACAGAAACATAATTCCATCTATAATAACAAAAAATAACAGAAAGGAACAATCACTTTTCTTTAATATCTCTTAACATCAGTAGACTCAATTCTCCAATAAAATGATATAAACTAATAGACTGGATATGTAAACAGGACCCAGGATGTTTCTGTATACAGGAAACACACCTCAGTGACAAAGAAAGACACTACCTCAGAGTAAAATGCTAGAAAAAAAATTTTTAAGCAAATGGTCACAAGAAACAAGCTGGAGTAGCCATTTTAATATTGAATAAAATTGACTTTCAACCTTAAGTTATCAAAAAAGATAAGAAAATACACTTCATAATCATAAAAGGAAAAATCTACCAAGACGAATTCACAATTTGGAACATCTATTCTCCAAAAGCAAGGGCACCTCATTCATAAAAGATACTTTAGTAAACCTCAAAATACACATTGCACTTCACACAGTAAAAGTAGGAGACTTCAACACCCCACTCTCAGCAAGCCACAGATCATGAAACAGAAACTAAATAGAGACACAGTGAAATTAAGAGAAGTTAGGAACCAAATAGATCAAACAGATATTTTTACCAAGTCTACATCTGATAGAGGCTAATATCAAATATAAAAAGAATTAAAAAGACTAGACTCCAGACAATAAATAACCCGATTAAAATATGGGGTACAGAGATAAACAAATAATTCTCAACTGAGGAAACTCAAATGGTCGAAAACCACCAAAAGAACTGTTCAATACCTGTTGTCATCAGGGAAATGCAAATCAAAACAACCCTGGGATTCCACCTCACACCAGTCAGAATGTCTAAGAATAAAAATTCAGATGACAGCAGATGCTGATGAGAATGTGAAGAAATAAGAACACTACTCCATTGTTGGTGAGATTGTAAGCTTATACAACCACTCTGTATATCAGTCTGGTGGTTCCTCAGAAAATTGGACATAGTATTACCTATGGATCTAGCAATACCACTCCTGGGCATATACCCAAAATATGCTCCAACATATAATGAGGACTCATGCTTCACTATGTTCATAGCAGCCTTATATATAATAGCCAGAAGCTCAAAAGAACCCAGATGTTTTTCAAAAGAGGAATGAATACAGAAAATGTAGATACAGAAAACATTTACACAATGGAGTACTGCTCAGCCATTAAAAATAATGGATTTTTGAAATTCTTAGGCACATGGATGGAACTAGAAAATACCATCCTGAATAAGGTAACCCAATCACAAAAGAACCCACATGATATGCACTCATTGATAAGTGGATATTAGCCAAAATTCTCATAATACCCAATACATAACTCACTGACCACATGAAGGACAAGAAAAGGAACCATAGTGTAGGGCAGATGCTCACAGCTAACCATCAAACTGATCACAGGGTTGCCAGTAGAGGAGTTGGAGAGAAGACTGAAGGAATTGAAGGAGCTTGTGGTCCCATGGGGAGAGTGACAGTGCCAAGCAACCAGATCTCCCTGGGTCTAGACAGCTAGCCTGTCGACACACATGGAGGGATCCATGTTTCTAGCTGTATTTGTAGAGGAGGATGGACATGTAGGGCATCAGAAGGAGAGGAGGGCCTTGGTCCCTTGAAGGCTGGATACCCCAGTAAGGGCGGGTTCAAGGGAGGGGAGGTGAGAGTGGGTGTATGGGTGGGGGCACACCCTCATAGAAATAGTAGGAGGGAAGATGGGTTAAGGGGTACCTGTGTGTGGGGAATGGGGAAAGAGGATAACATCTAAAATGTAGATTAAAAAGTACTCAATAATAAAGAAAAATAAAAGAAAAACAAACAAGCAAACAAAACAAAAGTAGATAATAGAACTGGCTATGGCAGTTGAACATTTGAGAGTTTTTAGCAGCAATTTAACATTACCCATATTACTGAGATTCTTTATAATTATCAAGGACAAGAGACTGTGGAACAGGCCCATGAAACTTTAAAATAATATCTTCATATATTTTAAAAGGTGGAGATATACCCTGTAGACTACAAATTTATTTAAATTATGTTCATTTTATTTTTTCTTTTAAATTTTTAAAATAAAATTGGGTGCCTAGGAATATTCTGCTGAGTGTTTATGGAGCTCTACAACTAGGCATACTTATGCATAGGTGAAAGGGAAGGATCCACTTACTGGCATAAGGCATGATCCTGATCAGGTATTAAATATGAGGAAGAGGGCATGTTTGTGTTTTTTTTTCTGCAGGATACTGAAGGAGCATGGTGGCTGTCAAAGCGATGGGTGTGACATGCTGATGCCAGGACAGAGAATGTTGCTGTGTCCTGAGTATCACAGAAACTTGGGATTCTAAAAATACCTTGCAGGTGCTGGAAGAAATGAGTTAGGCTTTAAGCAGAAACAAGAGAGAAGTGGGCTTGATTATTGCTGGTATAACAGCTTTAATTACATTAATTGCTAGCAAACTGCTTCTGCAATTGCTGTGACACAAGAAGTTGTGAAACTTTATTTAATCATTTATCAAAAAATGTTACTAATGTGTCAAATATACAAGAGGATTTAGATGGGCATTTGGAACAACAGATTGATGCTCTTTATCCTGTTCAAATTACTGAAAGAAAGTTCAGAACTTAAAGGTAAGGAGCCATCTTGAGTGTCATGTAAAATACCACTGGATTTGTGTTAGTTCTAAAATTTACAGTGGAAGTTATTATGGTTAGGAAGAAGTTTAATGACACTAATAGTGTATTTGGCATAATTTTAAAACCTCTCAGGATGTTTTAACAATACATAGGGAGTTTATGAATTTCAAGAATGCTGCTCTGCTGAGAGTTGATGCAGTAGATACTGCAGATAAAACTAACCCATGGCCTGAGGTCAGTATTTCTATTTTAGTCAAGCTTAAATAATAGCACATATAGCTTGACCATGCTAGCCCATTTTGTCCTGGGAATACTTTTATTCTTGTCCATAGTGTTAAAGCTTTAAAAAAAAACCAACCAAACAAACAAACAAACAAAAAACAACATTAAAATGTTGGCAGCCAAAGTACACGGCTTGAACCTGAAAATGAACCCCCAGACAGAGTTACTAAATTAACAGACTGGCAAGCAAGGGACTGGTAAGATTCTGCACAGAGTCTTACCAACCTAAAACATAAGTGCATTGCTTTTGATAATGCATATTCCATGACTGGTAAGGAAGCCATTCTTGTCAGAAGGACCTAAGACAGGCTCAGTCTTATTAATGAAATAAAAAAGGGAGAGAGGTGTAAAGCCTTTGGGGCTCCTTTGTAAGAATCTGACATGGGCCAAGGACAAGCAAGTGGGCTGCTTGGCAGAAATATGACATTGGCCAAGGACAAAGAAGTAGGCTTCAAGCAGGAATCTGACATTAGGCTAGAACAAAAAAGTAATTTCATGTAGGAACTAAATTTTAGGCTAGAACAAAGAAGTAATCTCAGGCAGAAATCTAAATATTAGGCTAGAACAAGGAAATAGTCTACAGATATAAAAATGACCTTGAGCTAGAACAAGGAAGTAGGCTCAGGAAATTTGATCATCCTGAGAAGCTCTTAGAAACAGTGATCACGGAAGTGTTCACATAATTGGGTTTAATGCCTTGCTTGTTCTTTGACTATTTGTGTTTATTGTCTTGCTTGTTCCTTGACTGTTTGCATATATTGTATTGCTAGACCCTCAACCTAGAACTGACCTTAATACATGCCTGTAATTAAAATGGTATAAAAGCATAAAGGAGGAGGAGGGATGGAATAGGGGGTTCTAGGGAGAAGAAATGGGGAAGGGGATGACATCTGTATTGTAAATTTATAGAATATTTAATAAAAAAAAGTATTGAAAAAAACAATGACTTCATTTAGGAAAATGGATGAAACTAGAAAATGTCATCCTATATGAGGTAACCCAATTACAAAGAACACACATATTAGCCCAAGAGCTTGGAATACCCAAGATACAACTCACAGATGACATGAAGCTCTTGAAGAAGGAAGACCAAAGTGGGGGTGCTTCAGTCCTTCTTAGAAGGACTAACACATTATTCACAGGAGGAATTATGGAGACAAAGTGTGGAACAGATACAGAAGGAGGGGCTGTTGGTAGACTGCCCCACATGGGGATTCAATTACTGTCACCAAATGCAGAAACTGTTGTGGGTGCCAGGAAATGCATGCTGACAGTAGCCTGATATAGCTGTCTCCAGAGAGGCTCTGCCAGAGCCTGACATATATAAAGGCAGATGCTCAAAGCCAACCATTTAAGTAATCACAGGGTCCCCAATGGAGGATTTAGAGAAAGGACTGAAAAAGCTGAAGGAGTTTGTGGCCACATTGGAAGAGTGACAATACCAACCAACCAGAGCTCTCAGGGTCTAAATAACCAGCCTGAGAACATACATAGAGACATTCATGGTTCCAGCCTTATATATAGTGGAGGATGGCCTTGTCAGGCATTGGTGGGAGAGCAGATCCTTGGTCTTTTGAAGGCTGGATGCTCAAGTATGGGGGAATGTGAGGGCCAGGAGGTAGGAGTGAGTAGGTGGAGGCACACCCCCATAGAAGCAGGAGGAGAGAGGATGGGATATGGGGTTTCGGGGTGGGGGGAATGGGATAACATCTGAAATGTAAATAAATAAAATATCCAATTAAAAAAGATATGGTGAAAAATTAAGCTTTTAATTCAATAAGGAATAACCAACATATAGCTCATGGTTTATAATTACTTGAAACTGTTCTCTTTTTTTTAGATATTTTAATTCTCAAATTTTGAGATTACTTATGCAAATACAACTTAATTTAAGAGAATGTACGATTCCTTAACTTTATAGGACATTTAAGAGCTCCTACTGGATTGCGTGGACCCCTTCGGGCAATACCACAGCAAATTTGCATACCAGGAAGATTATAGGCCTTACACAGGAACAGTTAGCCAAACAATATTATTTTTACATCATCAAGATATTAGCTTGAGACAACAATTTTGTATTTCTAGAGAATGTGCACATCAAATTGCAAAGACTTGTCCTGAGTGTCCTCAACTTCTACCACATAATGGTGTGAATCCTTGAAGACTGATGCCTAATCAATTATATTGAACGGATGTTACTCATATTTCTTATTTTGAACAATTGAAATATGTACATTTCACTAGTGACACTCTCTCAGGCTATCTAGTTGCAACTTCTTTAACAGGAGAAGCAACTAAAAGTATAATTAGTTATTGCCTACATTATTTTTCTATGCTGGCTGTTCCAAATCAGATTTAAAAGATAATGGAATTGGCTATTGCAGTTAAGCATTTGAGACTTTTTGTTAACAATTTAATATTACTCATATTATGTGGACTCATACTCCTCAAGGACAAGGTATTGTGGAACAGGACAATGTTACTTTAAAACAATATCTTCAAAATACAAAAAGAGGGAGATATAATCCTGTACACCAAACATTTATTTAAATTATGTACTTTTTCTTTTAAATTTTTAAAAATTTGGATGCAAGAAACTTTTTGCTGAGTGTCTATGGCACCCTACAACTAGGAATACTTATACCTAGGTGAAAAGGAAGAATCCACTTACTGGCATATAGCATGAGTCCAATCAGGTATTTAATATGGGAAAGAAGGCATGTTCATGTTTTTTTTCTTCAGGATGATGAAGCATCATGGTGGCTGCCAGAGTGATTGGTGAAACATGCTAATGCTGGGATAAAAAATGCTGCTGACCTGTGAGCTTGCTGTGTGCCCTGACATTGGTGAGTATGAAGCTGTATTGGACATAATGTTCCTGACTCACCTTTGCTTGCCTATATCCCAGATGGGAAAAGCTACCTTGCTTCAAGTTTGTAGACTTTGTGGAACAAAGAATCAAAAAGAGAAGTTATAATGACCGTTGTATTTTTCTTAAAGGTGACTAGTTATTCAGACTCAATCATGAACTGGTCTAGAAATCAATCCAATATTGGCAATATTGGTCTTCATTTGAAAGGCTGGTTCTGGGCATTTTCAGACATATTTGGAATTTAACTGCAGTTCTCTAAGATGTTATGTTAGCAAGAGATAAAGTTGGGACAGGATCTGGATTTCAAATAAGTGTTAGTGCATCTGTTAAGGCTCTTTTAATTGTCATGTTAAAATTACTTTTGTATCTTCTACAGTATTTAATGTGAGTTGTATTGATTGTACAGTTTCTAATTGTGTTAGTGTGTTGAAACCTGGCATGTTGGTTACAGGGTCTATTAACCACCTTTTGTTTTATTGCTCTGAGTATTACAGGACCTTAGTATTCTGATAAAAGCTTGCAAGTACTGAAAGAAGTGTCAGTTTTTAAGCAGAAGCAAGAGGATAGTGGGCTTGATTATAGCTTGTATATAACAGGTTTAATTACATTAATTGCTAGCACCATTGCTTCTGCAATTGTTTTGACACAAGAAGCTAAGACAGCTACTTTTGTTAATCATTTAGGGAAAAAAATGCTATTAATGTGTTAAGTATACAAGTGGATTTTGATGGGAATTTGGAACAACAGATTGATGCTTTTTTATCCTATACAAATTATTGAAAGGAATTTCAGAGTTTAAGAGTAAGGAGTCATCTCAAGTGTCATGCCAAATACCAATGGATTTGTGTTACTTCTAAAATTTACAGTGAAAGTCATAAATAGAAAAAAGTTCAAAGACACTTTCAGGATATTTGGCATAATTTTAACGGCACTCTGGATGTTTTAACTTGGCATAGTAAGATTATATAAATTTAAAGAATGCTGCTCCACTGAGATTTGATGATGCAGATTCTGCTGATAAAATTATCCATGGCCTGAGCTCAGTGTTTCCATTTTGGCCAAGCTGTAAGAATGGCATATATATCAAGGAATACTTTTTTTTTTTTTTTTTTTTTTTGCCCATTGTGTTAAAGCTTGTCTTTAATAGCATCAACATGTTGGCAGCCAAAGTACATGACTTAAAACTGAAGACCTCCCAGACAGGGTTATTAATTTAATAGGCTGGCAAGCCAAGGACGGGTAATATTATGTACAGAGCCTTACCAACCTAAGACATAAGTGCATTGCTTTTGATGATGCATATTCCATGACAGGTAAGGAAGGCACTCTTGTCAGAATGACCTAAGACTAGCTCAGGCTTGATTATGAAATTGAAAATGGGGTAATGTGGAGAGATTTTGGGGCTTCTTGGCAGGAATCTGACATTGGTCAAGGACAAGGAAATGGGCTTCTTGGAAGGAATCTGACATTGGCCAAGGACAAGAAAATGGGCTTCAGGTAGGAATCTGACATTAAGCTAGAACAAAGAAGTAATTTCAGGCAGAAATATAAACCTTAGGCTAGAACAAAAAAGTAGGTTTCAGGCATGAAAATGACTTTGGGCTAGGACAGGGAAATAGGCTCAGATATCAGTTGGACATCCTGATAAGCCCTTAGAAACAGTGGTCAAAGGAGTGTTCATAGGACTTTGTTTATTGCCTTGCTTGTTCTTTGACTATTTGTATTTATTGTCTTGCTTGTTCCTTGACTATTTGCATCTATTATATTGCTAGTTCCTCAATCTAGAACTGACCTTAATACTTGCATGTAATTAAAATGGTATAAAAGCAGATTGGGGAAAAAAGAAAAAAGACCAGCTAGGAGAATAAGGACAATGGTTCATTTATGAAAATACAATTAACAAAAATGTAAATGTGTTAAACTTTAAAGGTAAATACTGGTCAAAATGGTAACATAGACATTTACTTATAATTACTGAGATTAATAAAAGATTCATTAAAATGAAACATAATGAGTAATAACTCAGGGTTATCAATAATAAATAAATTTTAGTAGCATAGAAGGTAGATATTTTCCCAGCTCTAGTGCTGATAAAACTTATTGTAAATATAAAGGTTGTGTGTTTCTCTTTTATCTGGGAACTGAATGATCAAATATAGGTAGAAACCCTGGATAAGGATTCAAATTTCATCAAGAGAATCCTCAAAATCATAGACATCATTCTGTAATTCTAATTCTATTGCATAGGTAATTTAAGCAAATGAATCTGAAGAATATAGAAGATGCCCCATCCCATTCCCAGACTCCTGTGTAACAACACCAGCCAAACATTAATATACATGAGTCAAGTTTTAATGAAACACAGACATTTTCATTCATTTATATATTCTATGTGGCTATTACATTCCTGCTGTCCTGACAAAAACAAATGTTTATGGCATAATCTACAAAGTCTACAATATTTCCTTTGGGATACTTTACAAGAAAACCTTTGCCAGCTATTGTTCTACATTCTTTGGTAAGATACGTTATACCAAAGAAAAGATGTATTTGTACATTGTTTTAGGGCAATATATATTGCATCAGTCTGAATTATATAGAGAAATATGTTCAAGGAATATATAAAACACTTTGCTATAAAAGAATAGTCCCTGTGATATCACTCAACTTTGAATTTTAATATATATATATTTACTTAGCATATGAATATTTGAACATATATAACACATGCATATATGTATATATTTCAAATATATGTATGTGTATATTCAAATAATCTATATGGAGTTGATCATAAGTCCTAATGAAATTATTAGATAATTTAATGGTTTCAAATTTTAAATAGCCAATAGTTTTCAATACATTCAAGACAGGAAAAAATGGAATTGACTCCTATGATCCAGAGTTATAAGAAGTGTCAAGGTGATCAATGCAATTATAGAAGATTAACCAGTAAAGGAAATTCAGGCAATGCTTAATAGGAAGGGACATTTCCTGTTGGAAATTCTCTTGATGACAAGATTTTTTTTTGTGGGTCACAGCATGATCGGTAATTAGCACAATAACAAACCACTATATTTATGACTCAAAACATCATGCAATAAGGCACTTTCATAGGGCTGGTACACATATCTTTTCTTTCTTTCTAAATTTATTACAATGGATTTTATTTTTTACCTTAATCCTGGGTTTCAGAAACTAGAACAAAATAAGCAGTAATATATATGCCTTTGGAACAAATCTGAATTGTTAGCCTAAAAAAGAAACAATATAAATATTTGTTTCCTAGTGTTTGTCCAATATATTATAAAACTAAATATTTATTTGAGTTTTTTAGCTTTTATTGTATAGGGGTGGGTGTTTTGCCTTCAGGTATGTGTATAACATGTATGCATTGCCCAAAGAGACCAGAAGAGAGCCTTTGATCCCTCTTTGAATTCAGAAGCCAATATGTTTCTGCGAATGTAAGCCAGTCTTCTGAAACATCAGTCAGTGCTCTCCCCAAGCCTGATTGAACTCTTTTATTAGGTCAACATTTTCTACACTCTTTTCTCATATCAATTGCTTCAGTCTTCACAACAGTTCTGTAAAACATTGTTCCATTTTTACAAACAAATTTCTCAATGCAATATTTATTTGTTTAACCTTATCCAGGTAAGAAGTGGCTGTTCAGATTTAGACAAGTTTTCTCAAAAGCTCAGTAATTGCCAACATTTTATTTATTATATTACCTGAAGCCTTTGAGAGTATTTTGTGAAAATAGCTCTTCTTTTGTGATTAGGTCAAAGTGTCTTACAGAAGACCATCCATGGACATATCTGAAAGAGAACACAGAACTGCATGAGAGGGCATGGATGGATGGATTAATGGGAATGGGAAAAATGGTGTAATTATAATTGAAAAAAACCTTAAAAGTATTACAAAATAAGGATTTATTTAACAGTATTCTGTTCTTTTGTTCTGCAGCCTGTGTCAGGTGAACACATCATGGTCCTAGCTCCAAGCTTCATTAGACAACTGATTCTGCCCATGCTTTCTTTAAGCCTGGGCTCTACTTCCTGCAGAAAAGTGACAAAATACATTGTAGCTCGAACACTAAGATTAGAAGATTTTTTACAGTATCATAAAAAGATACCAAAAAGGATGATGGCAGATTTTAAGCAAATGTTTCAGCTGGTGATTAATATCTTAAGTTTCTGATTTCCTTCCAAATTTAATAAGTACAATGAATATTGAATGATCCAGTTTCAGGTAATTTATTATTCAATTAAAATTTTATTCACATTATTTCATATGTCTATACGGAGTACACTTGAATGTAGATATGTAGATATGCATATTTGTATATATGTGTCAGATGTATCTGTGTGTCAGACACGTGTGTGTGTTTGTGTGTGTGTGTGTATGTATCTGTGTCTGTGCAGACCTGAAGATGATGTCAGGAATTTTCTCTTGTGTTCTTCTCCCTTACTAATTAAAACATGATCTTTCATTAAACCAGAGCTTGAAGATTCTACTAGCAAGGTTGTCTGGAAGATTCTCTCTTTCCCTCTTTCTCTTTCTCTCTCTCAAGTCTAGAATTAAGGGAGGCTGCCATGTCCACCCAGAACTTCAGGTTTGGAGATGCAAACTCCAATCTTTATACTGTTGAACCAGCTTCCCAATTCCATCTGAAGTTTTTGAGAATGATTTATAAGGCATTTTATAAAGATTATAATTTCATAATTTATATAAAGACTTATCTCTTTGTAATTTAAAAAGTTATTTTTTTCATTTATACACCATGGTTTAATCTAAAGTGTTTTGATACATTTAGGTAAATTATGAATGTGGTAGCTAGAAAAGTTAGAGATACAGAAACTCTCCTTTTGATTCTCATCCTCACTTTGCCCCAGGCAAGCTAGCTTCTGCTGATACCTGTCACCACCCATATCAGTCACTTTCTTTGTGAATCCCCAGTTTAGTACTCTACACAGTCACCACAGATCATATGGTGTCTGTTATAACTTGAATGTGACGTTCTGTTTGATGATCTTTTGTTTCATGTGTTCTCCTTTATTAGGGTCAGTAGAATGTTGACATTGACTTATCATGTCACTAGGCATCTGGCCTGCTACTTCATATCTGTCAAAATGTTATTATGTAAACTTCTAAAAATGTCCAAACTTTTACCTCTACATAATAAGGGTAACTGTATTAGGCTACATTATAAAAGTAAATTTAAAATAGCATGAAATGGAAAGATTACTATTTAAGAACATTATTATATTTAGTGAAGCAACATGTTGAAAGTAGTGACTATATACATTAGATGTATGAATTGTATATCTTCATGATATTCCTATATATTCAAAGTATGTAATCAACAATTTATTCTTATAGCTTTCTGGGGGAATGTTGACTTGAATTTTTACATTTTATTTCTATATAATGTATCTGTCCATTTATTTATTTATTTATTTATTTATTTTTATATTGAGAACTATTATGATAGTTACTTTGAACTGTCAACTTAACAAATTTAGAAGAATCTGGGAACAAAAGCTCAGTGTGTAATACACAGAATAGTCTAACTTGATTAGGCACACATGTTTGTGAGGTATTATATAGATCTCATTTACTCAAGTAGAAGTATGCAGCCACTGTTGGTGGCACCATGCCCTATCATGTACTTTCCAAGTATATAAGAGACAAAAGAGAAGCCAGGCATACTGAGTAACTCTAAAACTTTATAAAACAAATTTCTAGCTTTCATATCAAAAACCACTTCATTTTTGAATTTTTTACATTCAACCAATAAAGAGTATAGCAGGAATTATATTTAACTGCCCTTCTAAAAATAACTGCAGTTACATCAAAAAGTAAGAGTAAATTGTGTACAGTACTCCTAAGGCAAGGTACAAAATTGGCTCTTGGAAAATAAAACCCAGTAAATTAAGATCTCTAATTTTCAATGACTATATCCTGGATGGAATTACAGCTCTGATACTTTGTAGTGGGGTTACAAACCTAGTGCTCTCTATCAAATAAGTGTCATACAAGATGGAGAAAACAGAAAGTATGGAGAATTAAATGGAAGGGAGAAGACGGGATAGAAGACAGTGAAATGGGCAGAGTGTCTGACTTCAGGTTCAGCTCATTATTGACTTCAAAGGAAAAGGAAGTGGGCTTCAGGTATAAAGAGATGAATGAATGAATATAAGAAACAATAGCTTGAATTAAGCAAAAGAACAATACAAAGATGAACGGGGACAGGAGGAGTGCATTTTCTTGCAACCATAGGAAGTCCTCAAAGACATTACAAATGGTTCCTCAGCAGGGAGTCACCAAAGCTCCTCAATCAAAGATAATTTCTTGCCATAAGTAATGTCTTAAAGTAATATTTTAATGCACCAAATTATTTCCAGACAAGTTAGCTTTGTTCTGGAACAAACTGACAAAATTTTATAGAAGCACTCAATATATGCTATCCAAAAACTACACATAATTTGACATCTAATCCAAAATTATTTGGCATAGAAAAATGGAAAAATTATGACATGTAATAAAATTAATGAATTCACTGCAGCCAAGAAAATTTCTGATAAAACAATTAACAAGAACATAAAAAATTATTGTAAATCTTCGGTATGTTAATTACATAAAATATATTTTAAAGACAAAAATCACTGTTCCAAAGCTGAAAAGTTACCATATATATAAAGATAAAACAGAATTGGCATTAGAAAGAGATGTTACCAAAACAAAAAGAGTTGCTAAATTTGACAAGAAATAAACTTGGCAAAGACAAATTTAGACTCAATTTTTTGGCACGCTTGACATTTTAAAGTATTTTTTTTAATACAATCTATTTGACACTGGAGTAAAACTGATATTGCCATTGATAACTTGTATATAGATTATGGAAAGGTTAAAAACTTGACCGGGAATATTTGGAAGAAGTTACTCACCCTCTGACCACCACTAATCACTGATGCTTACATACATTGTCTCACTTCATGTGAAGTGCAGTTAAGAAATCGTCAGTCCCTCCAATGCTGCAGGTCAGTGAAACATTGATGGAACAAGGCAAGGGATCCTAAAAGTGTCGCATGGTGAAAGTCAGCCGTAAAACCTGCTGCATAAAGATATTTGTGTGAATGTTTGCAATTAGAGTATGCTTAGACATTAATATTTTATTGATTTAATTTTTGATTGGTTAAATGAATTAAGGCTTATCTTCAGCCACTCAGTAGTTAGCCAATAGTATAGTAGAAAATGGAAAAAAAGTTAAGTATATAGTTTATCTTTAAAATCAAACTATGAAACACATTGTAGTAATTTTATTAGATATTTTATTTATTTACATTTTAAACTTTATCCCCTTTTCCAGTTTCCTCTCCAGAAAAGCCCTATCTCATCCTTGTTACACCTATTATCACCTTACCACCCTGCTATTGCCCTACACTGGGGCATTGAGCTTTCACAGGACCAAGGGCTTCTCCTCTCACTAATGTCCAACAAGGCCATCCTCTGCTACATATGCAACTGGAGCCATAAGTCCCTCCATGTGTACTCTTTGATTTGTGGTTTAGTCCCTGGGAGCTCTGGGGGGGTGTTTGGTTGCTTTATATTGTTGTTCTTCTTATGGGGTTGCAAACCCCTTCAGGTCTTTCAGTTCTTTCTCTAATACTCCATGGGGAACCTGTGTTCAGTTTAATGACTGGATTCAAGCATCCACCTCAAGAGACAACTATATCAGTCTCCTGTCAGCAAGTACTTCTTGGCATCTGTTGTAGTGTCTGAGTTTGGTGTCTGTATGTTGGATGGATACCCAGGTGGAACAGTTTTGGATAGCCTTTCCTTCAGTCTCTGCTCCACATTTTAATTATGTATTTCCTCCCATGAGAATTTTGTTCCCCTTTCTAAGAAGGACCAAAGCACTCACACTTTGGTCTTCCTTCTTCTTGAGCTCAAAGTGGTCCATGAATTGTATTTTGGGTATCCTGAGTTTTTGGGCTAATATCCACTTATCCATGAGTGCCTACTATGTGTGTTCTTTTGTGACTGTGTTACCTCTCTCAAGATGATATATTCTAATTCCATCCATTTGCCTAAGAATTTTATGAAGTCATTGTTTTTAATAGCTGAGTAATTAATATTAGATAATTTCTACTATGAGACATAAACTTACTTATAGGGGTACATGCGTTTGATGTTTTAGAATTCCACTGACATTTGTTCATGTTACCATACAGATATCCCGTTATCAATGAAGGCAGCCAGCAATTCTTCCTGAGTAATCGATCCTGCCTTTCTCTTTCCAGGTAGTAAAGATCCATCACCATCAGTTAAACATTAGACATAGGTGATATAAACAAATGCCAAATGTCTTTAATCCAGGAATTTGGAGACTAAGGAAAATAGATTTCTGTGAGGACAAGGTCAGCCTTGTCTGCATAGTGAGATGTCTACATAGACAACTAAGGCTGTGTAGAAATAACCTGGTTCAAATTTCAAAAGAGGAAGAAAAAATAAATATAGGAAACAGAAAAGGCAACACAAAATGATACAGAATAATCTAATGCCAAATAAAGAGGATCCTATTTTATTTGTCATTAGAATTCAAATAATGAACAGTAGAAGCAATGGTGAAAGTCATTTTTTAATGTCTGTCAATTATAACCTTGAGGTAAAAGAATTATCCACACATTAACATACTCCCTTTAAAGCTGCTAAAGTGTGAACCATTGATGGGATGTTTTCACAGATAGAAGGAAAATTTTTCACATGGTTGATTGATTTATTTACAATTTTCTTTCATTCTTCAGATGGAGAGAGCAGCAGTATTTGAAAGGATTAGGACAAAGTGTGTGTTGTAAGCTGATGCCCAGACATAACAACTCTTAAGCCTTATTATAGTTACAACACCTTGATCATAAGTTTTGGCTCATTCTCTAAGTAGCTCATAACTTAATATCCCATTTATTCTAGTCAAAGTTCTGCCACATGACTGTTTACCTCTGGTCAGATTTGATGCATCTGTCCTCATTCATGTCCTGGGGCTAGTCTCCCCATGTTTGGCTCCATTCCAGAATTTCATTTGCTTACCAATGTTCTGTCTTCTCTTCCACACTTTTCTATAGGACATAGGTATTTATTTATTTATTTATTTATTTATTTATTTATTTATTTGACAAGTGATGCATCCATTCAATGCACAGAATATTTGCTCTATAAGCCTGTGGGTAGGATTTGAGGATTCAGATGCCCAAGCAAAGAGCACTATCTCTCTCCTCTTCCTACTGCTTTTAAATCCAGATGTAGACTCTCAGATACTCCAGTCTGCATTCCTGCCTTCATGCTTCCTGCTGTGACAATAATGGAGTAAGCCTTTGAAATTTGAGCAAGCCCAATCAAATATTTTTCTTTATAAGTGTTTCCATAGTCATAGTCATGGTGTCTCTTAACAGCAGTAGAAACCACAAGACACAGATCTATTGTATATATATATTATGGTTTCTAATTTTGTGGTTTTATGAGATTTCTTTGTATGTGAATGTGTGTGCCTTTATGTTTATATGGGCCTCTTGTATTGTTTCTTTGACTCTTTTTTTCCTGTTTGTTTTATTCTATACTGGTTTGTTTTTATTTTATCTTATTTTGTAATTATTTTAGATGCTTTTTTTTTTAAATGAAAAAGAGATGGGGTGTGTATTTGTGTAGGAGAGGGAGTATGTATTCACTAATAAGTGGATATTAGCAAAAAAAAAAAAAAAAAAAGGTACAGAATAACCAGTCCACAGAACTCAAAAAGGTCAGCAGGCTGAAGGGCACAAGTGAGGATGCCTTAGTCCCAATAGGGAAGAAGAAGAAAGCAAGTGGGAGAGGAAGGGAAAGACCTAGAAGGGAAAGGGGATGGGGGGAAAGAGGGAAACATGATCTGGTATTGGGTGAGGGGAAAGAACTGAAACCCTGAAGGCCAGCAGAAAGGATGGAAACAGGCAACCTCAAGAGGTAGGAAGTTGGGGGGATTCTCTGGAGTGTACCAGAGACCTGGGAAGTGACAGAATTTCAGGACACAAAGGGAGAGAACTTAGATGAAATGCCCTATATTGGGGAAAGGGAACTTGTGGTGCCCACCTCCAGCAGAATGCCAGGGCATCAAATGAGTGATGGTATTGTCATCCCACAGTCAAAACTCTGACCAATAATTGTTGCTATCTGAAAGAACTACAGGGATGGAAATGGAGAGGTGCCTGAGGAAAAGGAGGTCCAGCAACAGACCCAAATTGGGATCCAGCTCAAGGGGAGGCCTCAAGACCTGACACTACTACTGAGGCTATGGAGCACTCACAAAAAGGGACCTATTATGACTGCCCTCCAAAGGACCCAACAGGCAGCTGAAAGAGTCAGATGCACATATCTGCACCCAAACAATGGACAGAGGTTGCTGATCCCTGTGGTTGAATAAGGGGAAGGTTGGAAGAAGCTGGGGAGGAGGTTAACCCTGTAGAAGACCAGCAGTCTCAACTAACCTGGACCCTGTAGATCTCGCAGAAATTGGACCACCAACCAGGCAGCACACAGCAGCTGATATGAGGCCCCCATCACATACAACAGAGGACTGTAGGGTCTGACTTCAGTCAGAGAAGATACACCTAACCCTCAAGAGACTGGAGACCCCTGGGAGTTTAAGAGTCTAGTGAGGTGGGGGGTGAGATTGGAGAGGTCTTTGTGGAGACAGGGAGGCAGGCAGGAGGTATGGGATGTGGAACTGGGACAGAAATAAAATCTGGAGTTTAAAATAAATAAATAAAATATTATAACAAAAAGAGGAGGAGGTAACAACATTTTGGGAGGAATTGTGGGAGAGAAAACCCTAATTACAATATAGTATATGAAAAAAATTACAGAGAAAAAGATTCAAAATATTAATCAATGATATGTAAAATTACCACACTTTTACTTCAATACAGTGATTCAAATTACTGTATCAGAGATATAATAGAATTACAAAGACATTTCAAGTAATATAAAAAATAATTAGCAATGCATGTCCATAATAACTTATACTTAAAAGTTCAGAAACTTATTAATAATATTCAAAATAGTCATTTAGAGTATGACAAAAAGTCCTTACAAAAATTGATGTAATGCAAGTTTACATTAATTTAAATGAAAATTTATTTCTAATGATAGGAAATTGTTAAGAAGTTTTATGAAATAAAATGGAAATGTGAGAAAAGGTAGGAAAGGGGAAGCATAAAATGTTTGGAGGGAGGGACATCTATTCATAGGGGCACTATAATTGCTTATAAATAGTTCATGGATAAACACGATAGAAAATTTTAATCATTTATTTGAAAACTGCTCATATTAAAGTCATTTATGTCTAAATCAAATGGTAAAGTTACATTAATATTAATTTTACTGTAAAATAAAAAAATACCTTAGGTAATTTTTTTCAAGGAAAGGGCAACATCTTTTTCTTTTTATTAGATATTATATTTACATTTCAGATTTTATCACCTTACCCCATGCCCCTCGCCACCCAAAAACCCCTTATCCCATCTTCCCTCCTCCTGCTTCTATGAGGGTGTGCCCCCAACTACCTCCCACTCCCACCTCCCCTCTCTCAAATTCTCCCCTACTCAGTGTTCAGCCTTCATGGGACCAAAGATCTCCTCTCCCACCTATGCCCGACAAGGCCATCCTCCCCTACATATACAGCTGGAGTCATGGGTCCCTCCCTATGTGCTCCTAGGCTGGTGGTTTAGACCCTGGGGAGCTCTGGTTGGTTGGTATTGTTGCTCTCCTCGTGGGGCCACCAACCCTTTAGGCTCCTTCAGTCTTCTCTCTAACTTTTCCAGTAGGTAATTTTTAATGGTGAAAATAAAACAAGGAAATTGTTGAAATAAATAAAGCCTCAGTTATTATTTGAAGCTGGTTACTATTTTAAGCCAGATGAAAATCATGTTTTCTCTAAAAATGAAACATAGAAACAGACATTGAAAATAATGACTTTAAATACGAAGTAAGATTAGATCAATTTTCAAAGTTCTTGTTTTCAAAAAAAGTAATAGTTCTCATATTTTATTGAGAGGAAAACCATTACATGTCTGCTCACTAATTTGTTTCTGAAGCATACTCACTAAAGCCATATCTTGCTCGACAATGTTAAGAGATTTAAAATGACTTAACACATTCTGAAATCATAAAAAATGAAAATACTTTATGCAAGAAACTCAGTTAGATCCAAATTTAAGATCAAAATATCACAAGTCTATCATTGAAAACAAGAACAAAAACAAAAACTGAAAACAAAAACACTCATACTCATACACACAGAGAAACACAAGCCAGTTTATGTAGAAATTCTAAGGGAAAAAGATTGTAGAAAGGGGTTAGAACATCCACAGCTTCTCTGGTGGCTACAAGGGCCTTCTTTGGGAAAAGCACTTAAAGTCATCCATGATTCACTGTGTGGCAACTACAAGGGTCACATAAAGTCACCAAGAGTAGCTTTATTGCTTTTCCTGAAATACATTTCAAGCACCATAAAAAAGACATTGGATATTAACTTTTGTCTTACTAAGGATAACCATAGTGCATCAGAAACTGAATTTGAAATGGTTCCTGCTCATCACAGCGTGATAAAATTCTAAAAAGGAGAAATAATGCAAGTCCTCTATAGGTACTCTGCTCACATCATTTCTTCTGAGAACCTGATTTAGGACACAGACACCACCTCTTTATGTTCATCAGCTGCAGGGAGACCTCGATCTCCCCATGACCAATCTGAGTTACAATCAATTCTGTATATTAAACTTGATATATACAAAGCATAATAGTAGTTGTTACTTTAATAGTAAATTTATATTTCATGTATTTTTATTATAAATTTTATTATCCTCTTTTCAATCATTGTGGGGATAAAATATTTTACAAATTTTATTAGTTGAATAGGAAACATCAGAACCAAAACTGTTCTCCTCTTTGAAAAAGGTGGTTTAATTTTTAACAACACCTAATAATGTGTAATGTCTTCATTTGTATTTTTATATATGAGAAACATTATAGCAATAAGAACAAAATCAATAGATTGGACAATATAATAAATTATTTTATGTTGATGTAAATTCAGAAATCATCCCCAATTATATTTGTGGAGAGCTTTTGGGGCTGCTTGGCAGGAATCTAACATTGGCCAAGAAGAAGGAATGGGCTTCAGGCAGGAATCTGACATTGGGCCATGACAAGAAAGTAATTTCAGGCAGAAATCTAAATCTTAGGCTAGAACAAAGAAGTAGGCTTTAGGCATAAAAATGACTTTGGGCTAGAACAAAGAAATAGCCTTAGATATTTTGGTTATCCTGATAAGCTCTTAGAAAGTGATCATGGAAGTGATCATGAAACTTTGTTTATTGTCTTGCTTGTACTTTGACTATTTGTGTTTATTGTCTTGCTTGTTCCTTGACTGTTTGCATCTATTGTATTGGTAGTTCGTCAACATAGAACTGACTTAATACTTGCATGTAATTAAAATAGTACAAAAGCAGATTGGGAAAAGAATAAACCTGCCTCAGCCTCAGAACTGTCTGGAGTCTTGCTACGATGTTGTCTAATTGTCTTTTTCTTTTTAATCCTCACTCCTGTGCTGGAGAACCTGCTGACTCACTGTGCTGGACAGGCTATATATATGTATATATACATATATATACACAATCTACAATATATATGTATACATACACACACACACACACACACACACACACACACACACACACACACATATATATATATATATATATATATTGTAAATTGTCTATAATGAGTCTTTTTATATTCTAAGGCTTGCTTCATTACTAAAGTCCAGTGAACACTGAACAATGGGGAATTAATGAACTCGTGCTGGAACTTGAACAGTGGCTTCTACTTAGATAATGACGACCTGTGTTTTGGAAACTCCAAAAACCCTGATTTCTGACTTAATGGACCCAGTCACATTCATGAGTGAGAATGGCATCTGTCATCTAAGCCATTGACTACTACTTTCACTGAATATCCTGAGCTGTGCTGAGCAGACCTCATCTTTTAAGAACAACAAGCTAAATCCAATTGTTCAATATGAAACTTTCCAGATTTACAGTGGGTTCTTTTGCTTTTCCCAGAAAAAGCTATTATTAGTTAAGTAGAAATAACTTCATAAATATTAACTTGCAAATTTTGCTTTTGAGTTCCTAAGAATCAATTTGAGATTTTTATTTTTTAAATACTTACATCTGACTTGTTGTCAGTGAATTCTTCTAAGGTGCCTACACAATTAATTTTGAAACAGACTCTCTCTATGTAGAACAGATTGTACACAAATTCATATAGGTCCATTTCCCTTTGTTTCTCAAATGCCGAGAAAAGACATATGGTACCATGCTCAATACCTACAAGCATGTTTTGTGTTAGAGGATTTGGGTGGGTTGTTTGAGATGCTGTCTTATTACATTGATGAAGCTGACGTGAAACTCTCAATTCTCCTTCCCATATCCATTTGAGAACCATCAATTTTACTACAAAAAAGAAAGAAAGAAAGAAAGAAAGAAAGAAAGAAAGAAAGAAAGAAAGGAAGGAAGGAAGGAAGGAAGGAAGGAAGGAAGGAAGAAAAGAAGGAAGGAAGGAAGCATTATACCAGAAAGGAAGGCAGATAGGCTGCCTGCATAGTTTCTCATTTTCTCTGTTATCCCACACAAGACTCCTTAGAATTGTCACCAGCACTGTAACAACACAGCTTCAGTCTTCCCACACTTTTCTTCACATCACCTGTGGATCCAATAGACCATCCCCTTCTCTCCAATAGACCATTTTCCTACTCTCACTTGTTACTCTATCCCAGGCCCAACCTCTGTAGATAGCCCTTGATAATCCAAGAGTAGCTTCTCCCAGTGCAAAAATTAGACTGAAAGAAACCTACACCCCTTCTACTGCTCCTGAGTTCCAATGGTACCATTCCCATCCATGGCTCTGTAGCTAGAAACCTGTTAGGGTCTCCCTCTCCTTTTTCCAATGGGTCAAAAAGATCTTCTCATTTAACTTTCATTTCCCCAACCCATCCCATGAACTCAGCCTCCATTACTAGCAGGTATTCTGTGTAAATATTCAAGCTGAACAGGCCACAAAAGAGACAACACGCACAGCAATTACACTCATAGAAACTCTAGAAAGGAAACAGAAACCAAGAAACAGAGGAATTAACATTTACATAACAAAGAGGAATGAAGAAATCAGCACCTAAATGTTTATAACAAACCCAGATACCAAAATACCATCTTAAAATACAATCAACAAATCCCAGGGTGATATATCTCTAGTATCATCTAGATATTCTAGTACAAAAGGTTTTAAACATTTTGACATAGGTTAAGAACAATAAAAAGAACTTGAAACCAACTATGTAAAGAAATAATAGTGGTCCTTAAAGAGGAAGTAGATGCTTTTTTTAAAAAGGTAAATATAAAAAGAAAACAACAACAACAACAAAAACTGAAGGAAATGAATAAATCTTTTAAAGTAAGCCAAGAATACCCAAAGAAACTGTGGAAGGAAAGAAGGAAACAAACAAATACCAGAATTTGGAAATAGAAGCAATAACAAAACATAAACTGAAGGAATTGTAAAAGTAAAAATTTAGAAATTCAAACAGAAACTATAGAAGTAGGCTTACCTTACAAAATACAAGGTATGGAAGAGACAAACCTGGGTGTTAAATGAAAAGAAGAAGAAAACAATAAATCCAAAATATTATGAAAAATCCAAGAAAATCAATAATAATAAGAAACAATGGGAAAAAACTAACTTAAAGGTCAAAAAATGTTTTCCACAAAATAATAGAAAAATATTCTAATGTATAGTAAAATATATAGCAAACCAGTAGCCATTCTTATCTTGTACAAAGCTCAAGTCCAAGTGGATCAAGGATCACCACATAAAACCAGATACACTAAAACTTATAGAAGAAAAAAGCGGGAAAGAGCCTGGAACACATGGGCACAATGGAAAATTTCCTGAACATAATACCAGTGGCTTATTTTCCAAGATCAATAATTTACAAATGGGACCTCATAAAATTGCAAAGCTTCTGTAAGGCAAAGGAAACTGCCAATAGGACAAAATGCCAAACAACAGATTGGGAAAAGATCTTTACCAATCCTACATCCAATAGTGGGCTAATATCAAATATATACTAAGAACTCAAGAAGTTAGATTCCAGAGTATCAAATAACCCTATTTAAAATGGGGTACAGAGCTAAACAAAGAATTCTCAACTGAGGAATATCAAATGACCAAAAAGCACCTAAAGACATGCAAATCAAAACTACCCTAAGATTCCACCTCACACCAGTCAGAATGGCTAACATCAAAAACTCAGGTAACAGCAGATGCTGGCAAGTAGTGGAGAAAGAGAAACACTACTCCATTGTGGTTGGGATAGCAAAATGAGAAAGCCACTCTGGAAATCAGTCTGACAATACCTCAGAAAATTAGTCATAGTATTACCTGAGGACCCAGCTCTACTACTCCTGGGCATATACCCAAAAGATGCTCCACCATTAACAAGGACATATGCTCTACTATGTTCATTCATAGCAGCCTTATTTACAATAGCCAGAAGCTGGAAAAAAGCCAGATATCCTTCAACAGATGAATGAATACAGAAAATATGGTATATTCACACAATGGAATATTATTCAGCTATTAAAAACCTGTGGCTTTATGAAATTCTTAGGCAGAACTGGAAAATATCATCCTGAACGAAGTAACCCAATCACTAAAAAACACACATGGTACACACTCACTGATAAGTGGATATTAGCCCAAAAGCTTGAAACACTAAAAATAGAATTCACAAACCACCTGAAGCTTAAGAAGGAAGACCAAAGTGTAGCTTCTTCAGTCTTTCTTAGAAGGAGAAACAAAATACTCAGGGAGAGAAAATACAAAGACAATGTATGAAGCAGAAATAGAAGAAAAGGCCATCCAGAGACTGCCCTACCTGGGGATCTATCCCATACAGTCATCAAACCCAAACACTATTGTGGATGCCAAAAAGTGTACGCTGACAGGAGCCTGATATAGCCGTGTCCTGAGAGGCTCTGCCAGAGCCTAAAAAATTCAGAGGTATATGCTCACAACCAACAATTGGACTGAGCATAGGATCCACAATGGGGGAGTTATAGAAAGGACTGAAGGAGCTGAGGTGGTTAGCAACCCCGAGGAAGAACAACAATATCAACCAACCAGACCCTCAGAGCTCTCAGGACTAAACCACTAACCAAAGAGTATACATGGAGATTCCCATGGCTCCAGTTGCATATGTAGCAGAGGATTGTGTTTTGGGGCATCAATGGGAGAAGAGGTCCTTGGTCCTGTGAAGTCTTGATTCCCCAGTGTAGAGGAAAGCCAGGGTGGGGATGTAGGAGTGTATGGGTGGGTAGTGGAACACCCTCATAGAAGCAGGGGAAGAACGAATAGGATAGGAGGTGTTCAGGGGGGCAAAACCCAGTAAAAGCAATAACATTCAAACTATAAATAGTAAAAATATCCATTTAAAAATAGGAGATACCTGTAAACATTCAAAACACCAAAGAGATTGGTCAAGAATAAAACACACCCTCACAAATAATAATCAAAATATTAAATATACAAAACAAAGAAAAGCTTTTAATTGCTAAAAGGGCAAAAATACCAAGTTACATATAAAGGAAGTTCTTAAAGGAAACTCTAAAAAACAGAACCGCTGTACAGATGTACTGCAGACTCTAAGAGACCAGAGATGCCAGCCTAGATTACTATACATTTCAAAAAATTCAAACATCATAGGTGGAGAAAATAAAATAGTATATGATTAAATGAAATTTAAGCTCTATCTACAAATTTTGCCCTATAAATGGTGCCTGACAAATAAATCTAACTTAAGGAGTTTAACTATACACATAAAAGTAGAGAGACTTAATAAGATCACATCACCAAAATTAACAGAAGAGACACACATGCATACATACACACACACACACACACACACACACGCACACACACACACACACACACACATAAACACACATATCTTCTGCTGCAACTAAAAAAACACACTTCAATCCAAGGACTGACATTACTTCAAGACAAAGGGCTAGAAAAGAATTTTAAGTAAATGGAACCAATACAAATGTTTTTATAGCCATTTTAGTATCCAACAAAATAAACTTCAAAACAAAATTAGTCAAAACAGATAGGCAAGAACAAAACACAAAATAACAAAACAAAAACATAGAGCTAAAAATGTGGCATAATAGACAGCAAGGAAGTCCAAAGATTTGTAAACATATACTTTACAAACTAGATGTGTTAGTGGATGAACTGAAGGGGATTGCAACCCTGTAGGAAGAACTACAGTGTCAACTAACCTCAGAGGTCCCAGCAACTAAGCCAAAAACAAAGGAACATACATGGACTGGTTCATGGCCCTGGGCACATGTGTAACAGAGGACTGCCTTGTATGGCCTCAGTGGGAGAGGATGCATTTAGTCCTTTGGAAACTTGATAACCCAGAGAAGAGGGATGCTGGTGGGAATGAGATGGGGATATGTTTGCAGGTGGGGAGCAGCTTCTCAGAGGTGGGGAAAGGGGTTGGGATGAAGAACTCTGGGAAGAGTGACCAGGAACAGGGGCAACATTTGGAATGTAAATGAATTTTAAAAGTGCAAGAAACCATGTACTCCACAAAATCGGAAAATCAGAGAGAAATGGATAATTTACTCAGTAGTTACCATTTAACAAAGTTAAGTTAAGATCATCAGATAAGCAATTTAAATATATCTGTATCTCACTAGTAAAATGTAAGCAGTTATTCAAAGTCTTCCAACCAAAGAAATCCAGGTCCAGATGATTTTAGCACAGAATTATACCAGACTTTCAAATAAGGGTTAATAGCAATAATTCTCAAATTATTCCATAAAATAAGAAATAATTTTTCAATTCATTTTATAAAGCCACAGATAACCTGACATCTAAACCACATAAAGACTCAACAACAACAAAAATTGGAGACCAATTTCCCTTAATAATATAGATACAAATACTTAATAAATACTTAACCCAAGTACTCATCAAAACGAAGACACAGCCTTTTAAGTAGGCTTCATCCATTAGATGCAGGAATTGTTGCATTGGAAAGTCAGTCTATGTAATCTACCATATAATTAAACTACAATAAAACAAAAAACAAAAACAAAATGTGGTCATTCCATTAGATGTAGAAAAGACCTTTTACAAACTTCAAAATGCTTTCATAATAAAAGTTCTGGATAGATTAGCAACACAAGGGATATGTCAAAGCTTAATAAAAAAATAAAACCTATAGCCATTTAGAGCAATTCTATTAAAATCGGGAACAAGATAAAGTTGAGTGAAAATATAGTACTTTTAGTTTTAGATATAATACTAAGTCACCTGAAGGAGAAAAAAAGAGATACAAATTGCAATGGAAGAAGTCAAAGTACCTTTATTTGGAGATGATATAATAGTATATATAAGTGACTCTAAAATTCCATCATGAAACCCCCACTTGATAAACACTTTGAAGTGACTAGGTACAAGATTAATTTAATTAAATCAGTAGCCCTCCTATGTACAAATGACAAAAGGACTGATAAATTAATTAAGAAACCAACAGCTTTCAGAATAATCTCAAACACAAAAATTTGGGAATAGTTCTTTTACCTTAAGACCCTGGTATATCATCCCTGGCATGTATCCAAAAGGTGCTTCATTGTAGCACAAGGATACATGCTTGACTCTATTCCTATCAGATTTCTTTGTAACAGCCAGAAACTAAGAAACAATCAAAGAATGGACCTCAGAGGAACACAAAAGGCATGTCGGCTACAGTAGCAAAGTAACTTAGACTTAGATAAGTAAACTTTTTATTATTATACAGCAACCCTAAATATCTTGTAATACAAAGTCTTACCACCATATTTTCTAAGATAGTCTTATACTCCGCTGAAGCTTTTCCTCCTCAAGAACAGTCAGGAAAGAAGATCCCTCCAGGGCTAGCACCTAACACTTACTTTTATTCATACTACTAGACTGTGGGACTTATCTCCTGTCTCTTCCCATTTCTGGTCCTGTCCCCTTTTTTGATGATTCACCTTCCCATTCTCACCCAGGTCCCTCCCTCCCTTTGCCTTCCATGGCTATTTTGCTTCCCCTTCTACTTGGGATTTAAGCTTCCCTACTAATGCCTTCCTTCTTGTTAAGTTTCATATGGTCTGTGAGGTGTATGTTGCATATTCTGAGCTTTTGGGCTAATATCCACTTCTCAGTGAGTACATAGTATGTATGTCCTTTTAGGTTTGGCTTAGCTCACACAGGATGATATTTTATAGTTCTATCCATATACCTACAAAATTAGTTAAGTCCTCATTTTTAATAACTGAGATAATAGTATTCAATTGTGTAAATTTACCACATTTTCTGTATCCATGTTCCTATTTTTGGACATTTGCTTTGTTGCTAGCTTCTGGCTATTATAAATAAGGCTAATATGAACATAGTGGAGCACGTGTCCTTGTTATATGTTGGAACATCTTTTGGGTATATGTCTAGTAGTGGATTGGTTGGGTCTTCAAATAGAACTATTTCCAATTTTCTGAGGAAATTTCAGATCAGTTTCCAAAGTGGTTGAGCCAGCTTGAGATCCCACCAGCAATGGATTCTCTAACATCTGTGCCAGCATCTGCTGTCACCTGAGTTTTTTATCTTAGCCATTCTTATTGTTATAATGTGGAAACTCAGGGTCATTCTGATTTGCATTTCCCTGATGACTAAAGATGTTGAACATATCTTTATGTGCTTCTAATCTATTTGAGATTTCTCAGTTGAGAGTCTTTGTTTAGCCCTTTACCCATCAGGGTTACTTGTTTTTCTGGAGTCTAACTTAAGTTCTTTTGTTTTTTTATTTTGCATGTTAGCCCTTTATCAGATGTAAGGTTGATAAAGATGTTTTCCCCAAACTGTAGGTTTCCATTTTATCCAATTGACAGTGTCCTTTTACTTACATAGGCTTTTCAATTTTATGAAGTCCCGTTTCTCAACTCTTGACCTTAGATCCTGAGCCATTCGTGTTCTGTTCAGGAAATATTTCACTGTGCCAATGTGTTCAAGACTCTCCCAATTTCTCTTCTTGTAGATTCAGCATATCAGATTTTATGTGGAGATTTTGATCCATTTTGATTTGAGCATTGCACAAGGCGATAAAAATGAAGCAATTCGAATTTTTCTACATGCAGATATCCAATTAGACCAGGACCATTTGGTGAAATTGCTTTTTCTAGTGTATGGTTTTGGCAAATTTTCAAAGATCAAGTGAAACTAAGAATTTGGGTTGATTTCTGTCTTCATTTTTATCACATTGATCTACCTGTCTTTCCTTCTACCAATATTCTGCAGTTTTTTTATCACTATTGCTCTGTAGTACAGCTTAATATAAGAATGTTGATTTGGCCAGAAGTTCTCTTACTGTTTAGAATTGGTTTCGATGGATGTCCTGGTTCTTTTGTTCTTCCAGATGAAGTTGAGAATTGCTCTTTCACCTCTGTGAAGAAATGAATTAGATTTTTGATAGGAATTGCATTGAATTTGTAGATTGCATTTGTTAAGATGGCCATTTTTGCTATGTTAATCCAACAGATCCATCAGCAGGGGAGATGTTTCCATCTTCTGAAGTGTTTGATTTCTTTTCTTCAGAGACTTAAAGTTCTTGTCATACAAATCTTTCAGTTGCTTGTTTAGAGTCACACCAAGATATTTTATATTATTTGTGACTATTGTGAAGGTAGTCATTTCTCTAGTTTTTTTCCCTAATACTGTTTATTATTCATGTAAAGGAACACTACTGAATTGTTTGAGTTAATTTTATTTCCACCCACTTTGCTAAAGTTTCTTATCAGGTGAAGGTGTTCCCTGGTAGAATTTTTGGTGTTGCTTAGGTATACTATCATATCATATATAAATAGGGATACCTTGTCTTCTTCCTGTCCAATTAGTATCCCTTTCACTGCCATTTGTTATCCAATTGCTGTAGCTACAACTATGATTACTATATTGAACAAATAGGGAGAAAATGTGGAACCTTATCTTGTTCCTAATTTTAGTGGGATTGCTCCAAGTTTATCTCCATGTAATTTGATGTTGGCTGTTGGTTCATTGTGTATTGCTTTTATTATGTTTAAGTATGTGCCTTGAATTCTTGATTATTCTAAGACTTTTAACATGAAGTGGCTTTATACTTTGTCAAAGACTTTTTAGCATCTAATGAGATGATCATATGATTTTTTTGTTTATATAATGATACATTATTGGACTTCCACATATTGAACCATAACTACATCCCTAGGATG
Organism: Arvicanthis niloticus; assembly: GCF_011762505.2. Classification (NCBI taxonomy): domain Eukaryota; kingdom Metazoa; phylum Chordata; class Mammalia; order Rodentia; family Muridae; genus Arvicanthis; species Arvicanthis niloticus. Next base: position 70,877,022 of record NC_047667.1, on the reverse strand, counting down.
AAGCCTACTAGATCCTGGTAAATGATCATTTTAACATGTTGTCAAATTAGGTTTGAGACAATTTTATTGAGTATGTTTTGCATTGATTTTCATAAGCAAAGTTGGTCTGAAGTACTCTTTCTTCATTGGGTCTTTATGTGGTTTAGGTATCAGTGTATCTGTGGCTTTATAGAACAATTTTGGTAGTCTTCTTTCTGTTTCTACTTTGTAAAATAGTTTGAAAAGTATTAGTATTAGGTCTTCTTTGAAGGTCTGATAAAATTCTGCACCAAAACCAATTGGCCTGGGCTCTTCTTTTGGTTGGGAGACTTTTAATAACTGCACCTATTTCTTTAGGGATTAGCAGAGTGTTTAGATAGTTTGTCTGGTCCTGACATATTTGGTACCTGGTACCTGTCTAGAACATCATCCATTTCATCTAGATTTTTCCAGTTTTGTTAAGTATAGGCTTTTGTAGTAGAATCTGATGATTTTTTAAAAATTTCCTGTTTTTGTTTTTATGTCTTCTTTTTCCTTTCTGATTTTGTTAATTTGGATACTGTTGAAGTATCCTTCACTTAGTTTGTCTAAGGGTTTATCTATCTTGTTGATTTTCTTAAAGAACCAGCTCTTAGTTTTGTTGATTTTTTGTATTGTTCTCTTTGTTTCTAATTGATTTCAGCCCTGAGTTTGATTATTCCCTGCAGTCTAATCTTCTTAGGTGTGTTTGCTCCTTTTTCTTCTAGAGCTTTCAGATGTGCTATTAATTTGGTAGTGTAAGATCTCTTGAATTTCTTTATGAAGGCAATCAGTGCTATGAAGTCTTAACATCAATTTTCCTCTTAATACTGCTTTCATGTGTCCCATAAGTTTGGGTGTCTTCATTATTGTTAAACTTTAGAAAGTTTATAATTTCTTTGTTTCCTGATCAAGTTATCATTGAGTAAAGAGTTATTCAGTTTCCATGAGTATGTGAGCCTTATTTTCTTTTTCATTTTTGTTTGTTTTGTGATTGTTATTGAAGTTAGTCTGTCATGATCTGATAGAATGAAGGAATCATTTCAATCTTCTTGTATATCTTGAGGCTTATTTTGTGCCTGATTATATCGTCAATTTTAAAGAAGGTCCCTAGAAGTGCTGAGAAGGTTTATTCTTTTTGTTTAAGGGTGACTTATTCTGTAGATATACATTAAATCCAATAGGTTCATAACTGCTGTTAGTTTCACTGTGTCTCTGTTTAGCTTCTGTTTCCATGATATGTTCATTTGTAAGAATAAAATGTTAAAAATCTTCCACTATGATTGTGTAAGGTTTAATGTGTATTTTGAATTTTAGTAGCATTTCTTTAACACATGTGGGTAGATTTGCACTTGGGGCATAGATGTTCTGAATGTAGCCTTCATCTAGGTGGATTTTTTTTTTTTTTTTTTTTTTTTTTTGATAAATATGAAGTGTGCTTCCTCAGCTCTTTTGATAACTTTTAGTTGAAAGTTTATATTATTGGATCCAAGAATGGCTACTCCAGCTTGATTCTTGGAGCCATTTTCTTGAAAAAAAAATTGTTCCAGCTTTTTAGACTGAGGTAGTGTCTGTCTTTGTCACTGAAATGTGTTTCCTGTATGCAGCAAAATGTTGGGTCCTGTTTGCATATCCAGTCTTTTAGTCCATGTCTTTTTATTCAGGAATTGAATCAATTGATGTTGAGAGATGATTGATTGTTGTAAGATGATTATTTTTCCTGGTTTTCCTTGAGTGTAGTTTCCCTCCTTTTATTGAAGTTTTCCTGCTATTATCCTCTGTAGGGCTGGATTAGTGGAAAGATATTGTATAAATTTATTTTTCTCAATGAGTATCATCTATTGTGACTGCAAGTTTTACTGGGTATAGTAGCCTAGGCTGACATTTGTGTTCTCTTAGGGTCTCCATGACATCTGTCCAGAATCTTCTTGCTTTTAGAATCTCTGATAAGAAGTTTTTTGTAATTCTGATAGGTCTGCTTTTATATGTTACTTGGCCTTTTCCACTTGCCACTTTTAATATTCTTTCGTTGTTCTACGTATTTAGTGTTTTGATTATTTTGTGACAGCAGAAATTTCTATTCTGTTCCAATCGATTTAGTGTTCTGTATACTTCTTATATATTTATGGCCATTTTTCTTTAAGGTAGGTATCTTTTATAATTTTGTTAAAGATGCTTTTTAGCCCTTTGAATTGGGAATTTTCACTCTCTTCTGTACCTATTATTCTTAGGTTTGGTCTTTCATTGTGTCCTGAATTTCCTTGACGTTTTGGGTTCCAAACTTTTTGCACTTTTTTTCTTCTATAATTGCTGTGTCAATATCTTCTGTGGTATCCTCTATACCTGAGAGCACCAATTTTATCTCTTGTATTCTGTTAGTGATGCTTACGTCTGTAACTGTTGGTCTCTTTCCTAGGTTTTCCATCTCCAGGGTTGCCTCCATTTGTGATTTATCTATTTTTTTTCTACTTCCATTTTTAGAAATTGTATTGTTTTGTTCTATTCCTTCACCTTTCTGATTGTGTCTTCCTGGAATATTTTAAGAGAGTTCTGTGTTTCCTCTTTATGGGCTTCTACCTGTCTAATTGTATTCTTCTATATTTCTTTAAGGGAGTTATTTATGTCCTCCTTAAGGTCATTTATCATCTTCATGAGATGTAATTTTAGGTCAGAATCTTGCTTTTGAAGTGTGTTAGGATATCCAGGGCTTGCTGTGATGGGAAAACTGGGTTCCAATGGTGATAACTGGCATTGATATCTATGCTTATGTTCTTGAGTTTGCCTCAAGCCATCTGGTTGTCTCTGGAGATAACTACCCTTGTTGTCTCTGACTGGAGACTGTCCACCATATAAGTCTGGTTATGACAGACTTCCTAGGAATCAAGCTGTCTCTGGGTATTGGAAGGTGTTTGGAGTGCTGGATTTGCTGCAGGCAGTGTTATGGGCTGAAAGTATGGTATGTATCCAGCAGGGAGATTAGGTTACACATCCTCCCTGCCCTGTGGGTTTCCCCATTAGGAGGAGTATTGTGCCAGGTTGGGGAGCTCACCTTAGAGTCTGATTCTGATGGGGATTCAAGCTGTCTTAGGGTATGAGAGGGATCTGGAGCTCCAGTTTTGCCCAGGGTAGAGTTGCAGGATGGAAGGATGATATGTCCTGTCTCCCCAGAATAAACTTTCAATAAAAGAAATAAAAGTAAATATTCTACTGTAGCAATTTTCCATTATAACAATGATAACTAATTTTCTGTACTACTGAAAATGTGTGTTACGCATCTGTTCATAAGACAGGAGATAGCTATATTTGAGTTATGTCAAAAGAGCAGGTTAGATGTAAAATGGAAATGTCCATATTTTATGAACAAATTCCATTTAAGCCATGTTATGATATTATTTTATCAATGAAGTAACAGACTCTACAATTAATTTTTTCCAAATCATACAAACTCTAAATGTTAGAAGCTATCTTTGAATTTAAGTAACTCAAAGTTTTTACCCATTAGTGACATTTCTCCACTTACAGAGATTTCAGTGTGTCTCTTCAGAGTCACACATTAGAAGAATTGCATTATGATCTTAAAATATTTGCATAATGCTGAAGGCTCAGTCTTTTCATTGTCATTCCTGCTGATCACAAAATGCAGTTCTAGTGAGAATATCCAGTTCCATCAAATCACCCAAGTACCCCCCCCCCCCCCGGTATGAGCAGCCTTTTACTGATTTCCTTCAGATCTATCCACTGAGCAATTCCTCATCAAGTCGTTTTAGACACAGTGGAAACCTATAACACACCCCTAATTAAAAATTCTGTATCTGACTGCATTTAAATGGTGTGGTTATACTTCTTTAAATAAAAGAAAAAAATACCCCACTGCCTTTGAATAGCGCCCTCTATGACAATGCATCCAAATTGAGGAAAGTGAAGTATGTACCACTTTGTCTTTTAATAAATGGACTGAAGTTGAAGAAGAGAAAAAAATCTGTTAATAGACAGGAAAATTGTGAAAAGGACAGGAATAAATCAATACTAGTAATCTCCTTTACTGAACATTTTCATTAGTATCTGTTAATAGCTTGCTGAAAAAGACATCAAAAGAAAATCCCTACGACAACAAAAATATACATGTCAGTCTTCCTTGTAACTCTGGAAAATACAATTTGGATAAAACTGTAAGAAAACCTGGTTTAAGAGAAAAGTTGCATCTCCAGATATCATCTTCAGCAGAAGGTTTTCCTCTAGTTGATTTTTATGATACTTTAAAATTATCAATTTTTAACATAGCAAAATTTAAGTCTTTTGATTAACTCTTTAATGATGTGTAATAGCTTGGGTGGGTATTCTACAAATTACAAGTAGATTCTTCTCCTTCCACTATATTAATTCAGAAATTAAGCTCAGGCATATTATAGTGTTTTGTAGTAGTTATTTATAAAGCGTCCTCCAGTGAAGCCAACTGTATAGGTTGCAGCAGCTCTGGCTAAATTAGAAGCCATGCTCAGTGGCCGGAGGCCACGTGGGCACCACAGCTAAAAATGTCCAGCCAGAGACACCAGCCATGCCATCCACAAGACACCAGTGTGGGAGATGGTTTCGGCTCCGCCAATCTTCCACACTGTCTCTGAAAGGCTGGGCAGTGCCCAGACCATCCCGCCAACCATATGGGCTCGGTACAGATGAGACTCTAATGCTTAGATTGTCCAAAGGCTTATATATTTAGTAATGATCAATAACAAGATACCCTTACAATCAGAGATGTAACCCAATACCCAACCTAGATATACCAACTACCTTTGACTGCTACAGACAAGCAAACATCAGCCTCCATCTCCCCTCTCTCATTCACCATCTCTCTCCTATTTCCTCCTCTTCCTTTTCCTCTTCCTCTCCTTTCTCCTCCTCTTTCTCTCTTTACTCCTCCCACCTTAGCTTCTCCTACAATAGTGGCCTGTGGCCTTATACATCAAATCTTTTCAACAGCCCCATGTAATCCAATTTAATACAATTGTTTGGCAATTTTCATAAGTTTACTTTATATGCAATTGTTAAGATGCCAACAGTAATTTTGCCATGTGTTTCACTAAAAAAGAATACATTCAACTAACAACTGAAGTTTTTAGATAGAGGAAAGGGAAGTCAGTAAGGAAAATTTATATTATATATATTATATAATATATATAATATATTATTTTGTTATATATTATATAAATATATATTTATTATATATAATATATTATTTTATATAATATATAATATATATTATATTCATATATAAATATATATTTATATATTTATATATTATATTTATATTATTATATATAATATATATAATATAAATTTTGAGTATATATATAGTATATATATACATATATACTATATATATACTCAAAATTTTGAAGGTATTTAAATTAAATCTCACTTTTCCAGTGAGTTTTACCCTTTACAAACACCCTTAAAATTGCAGCCTTTCTGCAGCAATTCTGATGTTATTACCATATTTTATGACATTTTAGTTATTTTTATGTAACTCCAAATAAGCTCAATTCAGTGTTTTATAGCTTATTATTTTGTTGTTTCTACCCACAAAATTGTAGGGAATACTTGTTTTATCTACAGATAAAATTCTAAATCCACATCACAAAATCCACACTTATATTTTTAAAAATGAGTGTTTTATTCTGCTGCATTAACAAAGAGAATCTGTAGCAATGGAGACATCACAGTCATCATCCTCCCTTCTAGACAATGCAAAATGGGGCAATAGAAACTCATTCATTTAACTTCCTCCCCTACTAGCACTCTCAGACTTGTTTTGGAACAGGAGTGTTTGTACTTCTAGTTATATTAGATATACCTTAATTTCCTCCAACTACACTTGACACTAAATTAAATAAAATCATATAAAATATTCAAAAGTTAAGTTATGTAGTATGTTGAAAGATCCACAAAAACTAACTTGTAATTAACTAATTAACTAATACATTCTCCCATTCTTATTCCTTTTTTTCATACAGTTTCTAATTTTCCGAAGCAGAATAATTATGCTTTTAACATAATTTTAAAACATTTCCTTGCTTTATTATTCTATTCATACTTATTAAACATTTTTGGCATGGTAGTTATTATGTTATTATACTATTGCTTTCATAAATGTATGCCAGAAATTTAAACCCTTAAAAATAATCTGTTAAAGATAATAAAAGCCCTTACTCCTAGAAGAACTTCAAGTTGGTCCAAATTCCATGTTCTCACTACTATATAAGATACATTGATTTTTTTTCTCTGCTAGAAGATTACAATTTATTATTAATGAGACAAGCAAAATTTCTAAAACAAATTAATGTAAAAAGCTCCAAATAGTCTACATCAGTAAAATAAGCTTGATCTTCAAAGCAATATTTTTTGATAGAAATGAATAGTTTGTCTCACTTTATAGATGAAGAAACCAAGCATTCATGAACTGTCTGGCTACAAATCTCAGTCAGTCAGTCATCCAGCATGCAGGCTCTACATGTTTTACCTCATCTCACTTGGTTCTCTAACACTCGATAGACATTATTCTAGGCAGAAACAACCATGCTGTCAAATTAAACAGTGTTTAATTCATTTGACTTTAGTCAAACCAACCCAGAGCACTCGTGAAAAATATTTTTATTTAAAAATTTTTAAATTTCTATAAAAATTAAAACAAACACACACATATATAAATTTCTTCTATTTTGCTATTTTTGCCCCCATGTGTGTTATACATATGGACATTATTAAGTGTAATATAGTTCATATTACATATATTATGTTATATTGAAACTCTTGCTTCCAGCTTTAAATGAGCAAATTGAAGCTTCCTTCTTAAAATGATACTTAGTATGATTCCCTTAACCCTTATTCCACAGTCTATCCATGATAATTTTAAACATTTGAACACATGTGTGTATATGTGTAAATAAAGGATGCTTTGAAGTGAAAGTTACGTTCTTCAACTTACATAAATCAAAACATACTTTTACTGCATTTCCCAGGTGATAAAACTTCAACATATTGCACTTATAGTGTTTTCATTACATAATAGCTGTTTTCACATATCAACTAAGGCTAATAGAACAAAGAGAAAAAAATAACCTGTATTTAGGAAAATACAGTATATGTTCTTTAAAAAAATAGATATAGTGTGTGAACTCCAAAACTTGTTAAACAGAAAGAATAAAATTTTTTTGAGAATAAAGCCATAATGAATTGATCTGATAACTTATTCGTTTGTGACTCACAAGTAAATGAATGAGGCAGACTTACTTAGTTCCTATTTAGCCTCCCCTAAGAGATACTATATATTCATTGCTGAGATAACACAAGGGCATACCTGTTATAAGTTATGTCCCTGTATTCTCAACTTGTAATTGCTGTGCCAGTGTCTCCAGGTTGGCAGAATATGTAAATGTTAGTTTCCAAAGGCAGGAGGCTAAAGCCACAAGAGAGGAATCTCTTCAATTATGCCATTTTTTTTGTAAGAGTAAGAAGTGTGGTGCTTGAGTATTAAAGTACAGGTGGTTGAAGCTGGAGGAGAGGAACAGAAAAAGCAGAGGATGGAAGCCTGAATGGGAGAAGAGCAGAGGTTGAACAATGAGGGACATGTGGAGAGAGGCAATAGTAATATCGGTCAAGTAAGATGGGTGCGGTGAGGGACTTTCCCAGCAAACATGCCAACAGCTTTATACTACACAGATACTGCATCATTATTATTAATTCATAAGGGGAAAAATTCCCACAATAACTCAGAAAACATTCACAGTAATAATGAATCAATAGCAAAGCAAAACTAAGGGAAGAAAGGAGATTCTTTATAGTAGTTAGTATGTTCTAGTACTTCAATTTTTGAGGTGTTACATTCAATCAGGTTTTATTGTCTCAGGCAACCTTCCTTTGTATAAATGGGCTTGTTTTCTGATGCCTAAAACTGGAGGTGGATTGTTTCTTTTCTCTCAGGCTTCACAGGCATAACTGTTAACTGTCAGGGCACTGAATATTTCATCAAGGCCAAAATGTCACATAATCATTATGGGATGTGAAGAAATAGAGGTCACAACCTGGGCTTTTGATTATCAGCAACATGCAAAATGCCGTTCCTTAGTCAACAGAAATGTTCTGTGAGGATTCACGAAATCTACGTCTGTCGATGGACTTCTAAAAACATGAGTAACAGGCAAATCACATGAATAGTTTTAGGGATTCTGTTTTACTCACAGTTATTTCTTTACTTCCTCAACAGATTTAGGCAAAACACATCTAATACATTACCAGGAAAAAGAAAAACAGGTGATTAAAACAGCTTAGGTTTTACAAAAGTGCTGACTACCATGAGATCCCTAACAAGAAGAGTGACTAAAGTATGTGGGGACCAATAATCCCTGCATGGTTGGTTCAGTTAGACAGGTGGCAGCAGATTTCTTACACTATAAATTACAGAAACAGTTGGAGCGCATGTGTCCAGATCAGCTTTCCTGTCTGAGTTCTGACAAGGTGATCTGTGGTCCTAAGTCAATTTAGCAACTGGAAATCAAAGGTATCAAATGTATCAAATCAAAAAGTATCAAATGCTTGGTTTAAACAAAAGGTGTTTCCATTATTATGGAGTTGTAGCTTCCAAACTACTTCTGTGTCTACATCCTTTTGGGAAGAGATTATATTTCAGTGTAATGTATAAATTCTAGACCAATCAATCAGGCACCAAGACGTTTTTAAAAGGTTTTGAGTCATTATCATTTAATATAAAATATTATCTCTCTTATGTCTTTTAAATTTCTCATAATTCTTTCATTGTTGCTTTTATTAACTTGACTTCAAATTTCTTATTGCTTTATGTATTAAACAATTTTAGTATATACATACCATAAATTCTGTGGTTCATAAATACATGTAAACATAAATATATCAGAGGCATCCATGGTGCTCTGGTGTGAGGACCTTGAAATAAGCCTGAAAACCAGAGTTCAGTCCAGTAACCCACATGATAGAAAGAACCGACTCACACAAGTTTTCTCCTGTGTACTAACATGCACAATTAAGAAATATTTATTGAGATGTGCATACTAGATATTTGAAGCAGTTTAGGTTCACCTGAGTCAGCTATCTAATTGTTCTTAAAGCTTAAAAAATATTTAAACTAGTTCTACCTTGGTCAGGCTGTACAACTTTGAAGTTCAAATTGCTTATTTATTATATGTTGACAATACTCAGTATATAATGATTTGTTGAGATAGACTGGCATATATGTGCATGAAATTTGTTAAGCCCAATTAAATATGTGTATGTCTATATAAATGTATATATGCTCATATATATGGCTGGAGAGACAGAGGCAGAAAACAAGAAAAGTGGGAGAGAAGCTATTATCACATGAAATAGTAGCTACAAGATTTTAAAAATGGCAAGAATAAATGGGTATAGTAGTGATCGTGAGTTTTATGATTATATTAGCAGATACTTAAAATATACTCTAATATAGAATAAGTCATAAAATACAAGTTTGAGAATGTATATATGTTATTTTCTTATTTCTAAAATTGTATTAAGTGCACAATATAACAGATTGCTTTGGAATATACTCACAGATGATTATTACTGTATTTGCCCATGTTTTCTCTCCCCAAGCTCCCTTGCCATTGACCCTATGCATTCCTTCTGCTTTCTGGTCATATATGCATATATATTTCAATAGGATCTGTACACAAAAGAAAATGAGCAATATATGCCCTTCTGAATCTAACATTCCACTTAACAAAAAAAAAAATTATCTATCAATGATTGTTTCAATTTATTGTCCACATTTCATGTAGCTTGAAAGTGCAGTGTATAGAAAAGAAAAAAGAAAAAAAGAGAGAGAGAGAAAAGCAGATCTGTGCTGAAGAATTAAAGAGTGAACTTCAGTTCTACCTCAAAGCTTCAACTGTGTATCTGGATGGAATGTTGGAGAGCAGTCAGCTAGAAGCTCCAAGTAGTAGAATCAGTCAGGTACAAAAGGAAATTACTCCCTTCTGAGTAGGAGACAAGAGCTAGGGGAATTTGTTCTACTTATGAACAGGCACATAACAAAATGAATATTGGAGTGCCTTTTTTTTTCTACCTCTGCTCTCTTTCTACTTTTGCTTGAAGAGAGAAAGAGAGTGGTGTAATAAAGAGTAAAAGGAACTAGAGCAGGAATTTTCTAGATAATTAGGAAAACCAGGAATGTAAAAGGAATAACTCACAGTTAGACTGGGATGGGGGTGCTACAGAGTAGAGGAACTACCTACAGAGCACTTACTCACACATTTTTCACACAGAAGTACATTATATTCCCATGTTCATGTCATATAAATGGGATCAGAGATTGTATTCATCAGAAGTTTCCTTCTAGATACAGTATATGATTGTGGCAAAATAAACAATTTCTGGTTTACACAGCCCTAGATTTATACCACAATAAAATCTTGTGAGGATACCCTCTTATAGATCTTTTAAACACACGAGGTTCAGCTTTTCCTACTGCTATTTGAGTGAAACATAGACATTGCCACATTTGAAAAAGCATTATAATGAGAACAAAATCCCAATTTCTGTAAATGCCTTGTTACAGAAAATGCTGAATATAATCCATCTAAAACCATTCTGTCCAGATCCCCTGTGATATATTATTCCTTTTTCATTAAATTTTGTCTCATGTTTATGTATGTGTCTTGTGCTTGTTTGTTTGTTTGTTTGTTTGTTTGTTTTGGCTAAGCTGAATGGCCAGGAAATCTAGGGAACTGCCTGTATATTCCTTGCCTTACCAGGTTCTGAAATTACAGATGGATTTCTGGAGAATGAGGCTTGTACAGGCATTTTACCCTCTGATTTACCTCCCAGATTCCATGGTCTGAGTAAAAAGCAAAAGTTGCTTACTTCTGTAAATACCAACATCTTGAATTTGAAATATCAAATATTTAAAGATAACTAGAAGCAAAGCTGTTTGATAATCGCTTGATATACACTATAAAATATTCACTGAAGTAAATCCTCACCTCTTCACTCAGTATGCATGAAATTAACTGGAATAAAGTGGAAACTTAAGGGTTCTTTGGAAAGGCAGTTGTGTCAGATGGTATTTTGCTGGGCCAAACACATGAAGGAAGATTTTGCTGAAGCAAACACAGGTGAAAGGATATTTTGATAAGGCGAGCACATGAAAGGACACATAATGGAGTATTCTTCACTACTGACACATTTGCATTGATCTGCCCTACATGGGGTAGTCGAGCTCCTTTTGTCAGGACTCCATAGAGACCAGTAAACTTCTAGTGGTGTGCTGCAACTTCTTTCTGTTTCCTCCAACTCATGCTGATTAACAGAGTGATGTTAGTTGACACAAACTGACACATGTGTCATTTTGCTAAGACATACTCACATGATGAAGCAAGACTAGGGGTGAGGTAAAGCCTTTAGAGGACATGTGGAATTAAGAAGGAGTATAAATAGGACTTAACAGACTATGTGAGAAGCTTCCTTGTAGAGCTAGTTGTGCAAAGCTTGTTGGATTCCTGGTTCCTCTGATCTTCTCTTCCCTGAGAGAAGCACAGCTTCTCCTGGCATCCCTGCTGGTCTGAATTCCTCCTGCTGACTCATGACAATTCAGCTGAGTCCTGCTGTCTCTGCTGTGGTGTGCCACCACTGCTTCTATCTTAAAACTACTGAATTGGACTGCTGTTATATCCATAAAGTGTTTTCAAGTGGATCGAGCTGCTGCTGCTGACTTGTGAACTGAACTGCTGATTTCCTGATAACATAGATGGGATTTGATCCAAAGAATCATTTCTAAACAGGTCCACTTCCAGAGTATACCTTTTCCCCCTTATCTCTGGTGGATGGTGGTCTAGACAGAAGGCTAAATCATTTAAGGACCATCATTAAAAGTAGGCTTTGAAAAAATTAAAGTCTCACTAGAACTTTCTTGAAAAATATATGCCCATTCAAAAATAAATAAATAAATAAATAAACCTATCAGCAGAGCAGCATTCTTTAAATTCATAAGCTTACAATATAAAGTTAAAACATCCAGAGAGAGATTAGAATTATGCCAAATACACTGCAAGTATCTTTCCTAATTATAATGACTACCACTGTAAATTTTAGAACTAACATGAATCCAATGGTATTTGGCATGACACTCAAAATGGCTCCTTACCCTTAAATTCTGAACCTCCTTCCAAAAATTTGAATAGGATAAAGAGCATCAGTCCATTCTTCCAAATGCCTATCTAAATCCTCTTGTACACTCAACACATTAGTAACATTTTTTGACTAAATTATTAACAAATATAGCTGTCTTAACTTCTTGTGTCAAAGCAATTTCAGAAGCAGTGGTGCTAGCAATTAATGTAATTAAAGCTGTTATACCAGCAATAATCAAGCCCACTACCCTCATACTTCTGCTTAAAGCCTGACTCACTTCTTCCAGTACTTGCAAGCTTTTTTCAGAATACCAAAGTTCTGTGATACTCAGGGCACTAAAACAAAAGCTGGTTAATAGACCTTCGTAACAGACATGCTGGATTCCAACACATTAACACAATTAGAAAGTGTACAATCAATACAACTTACATTAAATACTGTAGAAGAAACAAAAGTAATTTTAACTTGACAATTAAAAGAGCCTTAACACATGTGTTAACACCTGTTTGAAATCCAGATTCTGTTCCAACTTTATCTCTTGCTAACATAACATCATAGAGTACTGCAGCTAACTTTCTAACATGTCTCTGAAAATGTCCAGAACCAGACTTCCAAAGGAATCTAAATATTAGGCTAGAACAAAAAAGTAATTTCAGACAGGAATCTAAATTTTAGGCTAGAACAAGGAAGTAGGCTTCAGGCATGAAAATGACATTGGGCTGGGACAGAGAACTTGGCTCAGATATTTTCACCATCCTGATAAGCCCTTAGAAACAATGATCATGGGAGTGTTCACAAAATTTTGTTTATTGCCTTGCTTGTTCTTTGACTATTTGTGTTTATTGTCTTGCTTGTTCCTTGACTATTTGCATCTATTGTATTGCTAGTTCCTCAACCTAGAACTGACTTAATACATGCATGTATTTAAAATGGTATAAAAGCAAAAAGGAGAAGGGGGTGGGATAGGGGGTTCTAGGGAGGGGAAATGGGGAAGGGGTGATATCTGAAATGTAAATAAATAAAATATCCAATAAAGACATTTAAATTTAAATAAAAAACAAAAACTTCTCATCTTCACTAGTTTGTGTGCCAATGATATTTATAGACTATCTATCCTTCCTGTTTTTATTGTGTAAAAGAAACAAATTTGTCTGAATGCTCACATTATAAAAGTAGAATACTTATGAATAAATGAATGTGAAAATTGTTCAGATTTCATTATGGCAGACTAGATGATACTCAAAAATTTGTTTAAAACTTAATGATTAAATTCAATCTGATTTTACGAAGTACCATATTTTCCATGTTAAGCTTAAGTACTATTTTTTCCCATATTGGAGTAAATATGTTAGTAGTGTGAAAACAGCAAAAAATTCCCATCAACGCTTCTCATATCTTCCTCCCATAGACTACTGACTTAGGTCAAATATAAATATTAGGAAACAACATCAAACCAGTGAAGCATAGCTTGCACTTCTTGACCTTTCCTAGTCACTTCTTGGTTATAGTTTAACTTGTGAAAAAACAAAGTCCTGTATATATTTGTGAGTGAGCGTATGATGAGAGAGAGACAGAGATACAGAAAGACAAAGAGTTCAGAGGTCAACGTTAGTGTTTTCTCTATTACTTTCTATTTATGTTATTGTTATTTATTATTTATTTATTTATGCATTGATTTGTTTGTTTTTGTTTGGGTTTTTGTTCATTTTTATTTTTCAAAAAATCTCTCTCACAAATATTGAAAGTCACAAATTCTTTCTTCTGTCTTCCTTTCTCACAGCCCTATTATTACAGGCATAAGCTACCATGAACCTGACTTATGTAGGTATTGGAGCTCCAAACTCAGGTCTTCATGCATGCACAACAAGCATTTTATGATTTAGCTATACCCCTATGCTTAGAAAATAACTCCTTACAAGCATACATACAACATCCTGGTTAACTTTGACTTCATTAAGCAGTGTTCAACATACAATTTCACAGCTCAATTTACTTCTCTGTAACCATTGGGTTGTCTATTACACAAAAAATAAATTTAACATTGTGTTCGAACTGACTAGATCTTAGAAATTTACATTATGATAGTGTTATGATAATATTTAACATTTGAACTTTGTACATAAATAACTTAACCTCATGATAATTTGTTATATTTTCAATGGTAAGAATATAACAAAGTTCACTGATGTTATACCCAGTTTCCTACCACTCCAAAAAGCTGTTCTCTTTACACGGCTTTTTGTCTCCCCTCTCTATAGTTTCTAGCGACCACCTTCTGCTTTGCCTTGGAATCCTCATAAAACTGAAAATGATAATATCTTTTAGTTTTATTCCTTTTTTAGTTAAAAAGCAAATAATGGTTTACAGGTGAATTACCTAGTATAACCATAATATTCTGATTATGCATATATGATGGAGTGGCAAGTTTTAATTAATTTATACTTTAAGTTTTTCTTCAATGTAGATTTCTAGATGATGTCAGTGAGTAGTTCAGTTTTTCATCCATGTAGGTCATTGTGTGTAACTATGAACTAATTCACTGTGAAGACTATTTACAGCCAAGCATTTAAGTGTCACTTTTACAAAAGCCTTTCCTTATATCTCCTTTATTTCCTTAAATATTGCCTTGTTAAGGCATTTTACTATTTTAGCTCTATCTTTTGTTCTGCCTGCTAAGTGGCTTGGAATAAAAGTCATAGAATAAAACTCGCCTTTACCTTTCCTGAATTTTGTCTGATTGTTCAAGGCACTAAGTTAGTGTTTCTTTCTCATAAGAATTCTAGAAAGTAACGATATCCAGATAAAATATCAGGGAATGAAGTAGAGGAGACAAGGCTATCTCAATCCTGGTTTACAGAAATCACATATTAAACAGAATAGAATACAACATATATAGCAGATTGTGGTTATTATATACAAATTTTTAAAGATACTAATAATTATTTTAAAATAACACACAAATTAATAACTATATTTCTTAAATTTCTTTAATCATTGACAGAATAAAAGTTAAAATATACAAATACATAAAACATACAAATTGAAGTGTAATTTATTTTTATTCATAGAAGAGTGTTAATTTTTAACTTTATTGTCAGTGAAATTTTTCCTTGAGTCAAGGAAATTAGTGAAGTTATTTGTCATGGTTTTCAGCTTTGACACATAATCAGTTTATCCGTCATAATCATTCAATATGTCAAACACCTAATTTAATAAGCTGAAAAAGAAGCTTCAAACTAAAGCAAAATATGACAAGAAAGTCTGAAAGGCATAGTATGTACTCTGTAGATATAAAAATTTGGTGTCACATGGTAAAGCAAGCTGTACCCTTAATTAAGGAATCATATCAGGTGAAAGACGACCCAGTAACTATTGTGCAATGTGCTCATTTGCTTCATTTTCTTCTTTACATTCTACATTTTAACTATAATTACATTTATTCTTGAGAAGTTTATGCATGGATACCATACATACAACAAAATATTATTATAATCTCCAATATTCATTTTCCTCTTCCAACTCTCCACTAATACCTCCCTATCTGTCTCCTGTCACCTTCATTTACCCCTCCTCCTCCTCCTTTTCTTCCTCCTGCTCCTCTTTCTTTCTTTCTATGACCACTAATCCAGTTATTTCTGTTCTCATTACATAAGAGTATAGTTTAGTTTATTCCACTATAACATGGGGATCCTACCTGTGGCCACATTATCAAAGAAGTTTTTTTTGTTGTTGTTGTGTTTTGTTTTTTTTTTTTTTTTTTTTTTTTTTATAGCTATCAATTGCCAATTTTTTCTTGGCAAGTTGTGGGACAAAGAAAACAGGCCCTCTTGACTGTTGGTATCTAGTTGCTGCTCAGTTTATATCTCTCCCTTGAAAAGATAATTACAGGTACTTTACTGATAAACTGTTTGTGAGCCCCAGTCTAAGACAGACATATCCAAGTGTTAGATCACTCACCAAGTAATTTTATCTCAAAAAGAGTATTGATCACTGTACATCTTGTTTCCTGTGTGAAAAATCTGAGAGCCTGAATGTGATCTTGAAGTTCCCTTATTCTCATAAAGGTATAAGAGAGTCCAACTTTTGTCTCAAGGGTTATGAAACTGCCTTGTAGCTCCTGCTACATTTTCTGTTCAGATGTTGGGTCTTAAAATTTCCACTGCCATAATATTGTTGACTTTTTATCTGTCCATGGCATAAAAGCCTTTTTGCAGACAACAATCTGCCTCAGTGCCCATCTAAAACTATATCTTAATCTATGATATCTCATGATTAGTGCCAGAAATTTGGGTAGTTTAAACTTGTGTAAGTCTTCTTCAGATAATCAAGAGATATTTCAAGTTTATGAGTCTGATGGTAGAATTTCACAGGACATCCATCTCTCTTCCAGCTATTACACTCCTATAGCTACTCTGTAGTGATGATTTCAAGTGTTAGTAGAGGAAGGAGCTTGATGAAAATGCTTTGTTTATGGACAAGAGTGGTCTATTCTTTCAGCGTTTTATTTTTAATTTTATTGGTTATTTTATTTATTTACATTTCTTTCTAATTAAATATTTTAATTATTTACATTTGAGCTGTTATCACCCTTCCCAGTTTTTCCTCCAGAAAGACATCCCATCCCCCCTCCCACTGCTTCTATGAGGGAGTGACCCACACACTCCCTCCCACTCCTGCCTCCCTGTCCTGGTATTTGCCTACACTGGGGCATCAAGCCTTCACAGGACCAAGGATCTCTCCTCCCATTGATGCTCAATAAGGCCAACCTCTGCTACATGTGAGTCTGGAGACATGGGTTGCTCTATGTGTAGTCCTTGGTTGGTGGTTTAGTCCCTGGGAGTTCAGGGGGAGTCTGGCTGGCTGGTATTGTTGTTTTTCCTATGGGGTTGCAAATCCCTTCAGCTGTTTCAATTCTTTCTCTAACTCCTCCACTGGGGACCCAGTTGGAGACCCCATAATCAGTTCAAAGATTGGCTGTGAGCATCCTACTCTGTATTTGTCAGGCTCTGGCAGAGCCTATTAGGAAAGAGCTATATCAGGCTCCTGTCAGCATGCACTACTTGGCATTTACAATAGTGTCTGGGTTGGATGATAGTATATGGTATGGATCTCCAGGTGAGGCAGTCTCTGGATGGCCTTTTTTCAGTCTCTGCTCCACACTTTGTCTACTTATTTGCTCCCTTGAGTATTTTGTTACTCTTTCTAAGAAGGATTGAAACACACACACTATGGTCTTCCTTCTTCTTGAGCTTCATGTGGTCTGTGGATTATATCTTGGCTATTCTGAACTTTTGGACCAATATTCACTTATCAGTGAGTGCATAACATGTGTGTTATTGTGATATTTGGTTACCTCACTCTGGATGATATTTTCTAGTTCCATCCATTTGCCTAAGAATTTCATGAAGTCATTGTTTTTAATAGCTGAGTAGTATTCCATTGTGTAAATGTACCACATTTTCTGTATCCATTCCTCTGTTGAAGGGCATCTGGGTTCTTTATAGTTTCTGGCTATTTTAAATAAAATTGCTATGAGCATAGTGGAACATGTGTCCTTGTAATATGTTGGAGCATCTTTTGGGTATATTCCAAGGAGGGATATATCTGGGTCCACAAGTATCACTATGTCCAATTTTCTGAGGAACCACCAGACTGCATTCCAGAGTAATTGTACCAGCTTACAATCTCACAAAGAATCTAGGAGTGTTCATTCTCTACATCCTCACCAGCATTTGCTGTCACCTGAATTTTTGATCTTATCCATTCTGACTGGTGTGAGGAGGAATCATTTCTCTGATGACTAAGGATTGTGAACATTTCTTTAGGTGCTTCTCAGCCATTCGATAGTCCTCAGTTGAGAATTCTTTGGTTAGCTCTGTACTCCATTATTTAAGGGGTTATTTGATCCTCTGCATTCTAACTTTTTGATTGTTAGGATTGATAAAGATCTTTTCCCAATCTGTTGATTGCCATTTTGTCCTATTGACAGTGTCCTTTGCCTTACAGAGGCTTTGCAGTTTTATGAGGTCCCATTTGTCTATCGTTGATCTTAGAGCATAAGCCATTGTTGTTCTGTTAGAAAATTTCCCCCTGTGCCCATTGTTAAAGGTTCTTACCCACTTTTTTCACTATAATTTTCAGCATATCTGGTTTTATGTAGAGGTCCTTGATCCGCTTGGACTTGAGCTTAATACAAGGAAATAAGAATGGATTAATTTGCATTCTTCTATATGCTGATTGCCAGTTGAACCAGCAATATTTGTTTAAAATGCTGTCTTTCTTCCACTAGATGGTTTTAGCTCATTTGTCAAAGATCAAATTACCATAATTGTGTGGATTTATTCCTAGGTCTTCAGTTCTATTCCATTGATCTTTCTGCCTGTCTGTGTACCAATACCATACAGTTTTCATCACTATTGCTCTGTACTACAGTTTAGGGTCAGGAATAGTGATTCTCCCAGAAGTTCTTCTGATGTTGAAAATAGTTTCGCTATCCTGGGTTTTTTGTTATTCCAAGTGAATTTGAAAATTGTTCTTTCTAACTCTATGAAGAATTGAGTTGGAATTTTTATGGGGATTGCATTGAATCTGTAGATTGCTTTTGGCAAGATGGCCATTTTTATTACACTAATACTGCCAATCCATGAGGATGGGAGATCTTTCCATCTTCTGAGATGTTCTTCAATTTCTTTTCTCAGAGGCTTGAAGTCCTTGTCATACAGATCTTTCACTTGCTTGGTAAGATTCATACCAAGGTATATTATACTATTTTTAACTATGGTGAAGGATGCCATTTCTCTAATTCATTTTTCACTCTGTTTATTCTTTGTGCAGAGGAAGGCTACTGATTTGTTTGAATTAATGTTATATCTAGTTGCTTTGCTGAAGTTTTTTTTCAGGATTAGATATTCTCTGATGAAATTTTTGGGGTCACTTAATATACTATCTTATCATCTGCAAGTAGTGATAATTTGATTCCTTTCTTTCCAATTTGTATCCCTTTTACCTCCATTTGTTATCTAATCTCTCTTGCTAGAACTTCTAATGCTATATTACATTAGTGAGTAGAGAGTGGGCAGCCTTGTCTAGTACCTGATTTTAGTGGGATTGCTTCAAGTTTCTTTCCATTTAATTTGATGTTGACTACTTTTTTGCTGTATATTGGTTTTACTATGTTTAAGTATAGGCCTTGAATTTCTAATCTTCCCAAGACTTCTACCATGGAGGGGGTTTAAATTTTGTCAAATGGTTTTTTAGCATCTAATGAAATGATCATGTGGTTTTTTTCTTTGAGTTTATTTATGTAGTGGATTACATTGGTATATTTCCATTCTAATAAATGAAAACATATATATCATTTATTGGAATGAATACTGCTTGTTCATAATATATGATTGTTTTGATGTGTTCTTGGATTCAGTTTGCTAGTATTTTATTGAGTTTTTTTGCATTGATATTCATAAGGGAGATTGGTCTGAAGTTCTCTTTCTTGGTTGGGTCTTTGTGTGGTGTATATATAAATGTAACTGTGGCTTCATAGAATCTATTGAGTAGTGTTCTTTCTGCTTCTATTTTATGAAATTGTTTGAGAAATATTGGTATTGAATACACAGAAATTAACTCATATAATGATGGTCAGTGTAGTGTTCTTTCTGCTTCTATTTTATGAAATGGTTTGAGAAATATTGGTATTGAATACACAAAAATTAACTCATTAATGATGGTCAGTTAACCTTTGACAAAAAGCATTTTTTAAAGCTATTATGCAACTCTGATGACGATTTCTTCCAACTGCAAAGAAAGGTTTTCTGACCATGATTGAGAATTTTCTGAGTTTATGGTTATGAAAATAAATATTTACAAATCTTCTGATGTGAACATTAAGTGAAATAACTGTCTTAGTTTAGGTTCCATTACTGTAAAGAAACATATATCTTCACAGATACAGTGCAAATCTTATAAATGGCAATATTTAATTTTGGCTGGCTTATAGTTTCAGATGGTGAGTTCAATATTATTATGGTGGAAATCATGGCAAGATATAAGTAGACATAATATTGGTGAAGGAGCTGAGAGATCTGCATCTTGATTGAAAGGCAGGAGAGAGTGTCTTTCAGACATCTAACGGATGGTCTCAAGGCCCACCCCCCAAAATGACACACTTTCTTCAAAAGTGCCAAAGCTACTCCAACTTGGCCACACTTCCTAATAATGCCACCCCATGAGACAAGCATATTCAAACCACCACATTCTACTCCCTGGATCCAGTATGGTTGTACAAACATATTCGTTTATGGAGTCATACTTAGCCATGTTTTAATGAAAAGTACATTTAGTCTAACTACAAAAGTCTCCACAGTCTCAACAATATTAAGAGTGAATGTTCAAAGTCTCTTCTGAGATTCATCCAATTATTTAACTCTAATCCCCTATAGAATCAAAATCAAAAAGCAGATCTCATACTTTCAACATCATAGAATATATATTACTGGTATAGAATGTCATAGTGAATCAAAGAAAGACCAAAAGCCAGTAGAAAAAACTCCAAACTATGCACCTCCATGTCTGATGTCAAGCCACTCTTCAGATCTCTAACTGCTTTCATCTATGTTGATTGCTGTTTGCAGATCTGGCATTCAGTCGCAACTTCATTTTCTTGGGTTGGTTTTACACCTTGTAAGCCACTTTCCTCAGCAGGTATCCCACACCTCTGACATGTATAACATCTTGAGTTACCCAAGGCAACTTCAATGTTACAGCTTCTTTTTCCAATGTCTGGAATCCACACATAATCTTGTCATTCCTCCAAAGGGCTTGAATCTCTTCTCCATCTCTGCCCCCGAAGCACTTCTAGACTCCGGTTGACTCCACTCCACTGCTGCTATTGTTCCTGGTGATATCATGTCACTGACATCTCCAATTCACTAGAGTCTTCCACTGTAAGTAGGCTTCACCAATAGCCTCTCATAGGCTCCTCTCTTGGTGCCAAGATTCAGTTTCTTTCCATGACTCCTTCAGTCCTGGATCATCAACTGCAATTGAGGCTGCACCATCACTAATGGCCTTCTTTGGCCTCTCACAGTGCCAAGCCTCAGCTGTTCTCCATGAGCCCTTCAAACTTCAAAACCAGTATTATTTGGATGATTCTTACCCATTACCAGGTCCACTGGCAGCAAAATTTCAGCCTTGGATCTCCCTGGAACACAGTCTTTTTGTGCTCTCAGAAAACACTTGCCAGGAGATTTCAACTCAGTGATGCTGCTCTCTTCTTAATTGGTATGGATTTTTTAACTCTAGCAAACTAGCATCGTCTCAGTAGGCCCTTTTATTCTTCACTCTGAAATCAGAGTCATGTAGCTAAAGCTATGAGTTCATCCTGTAGGAGCTGCAACTTTGCATCCTTTTTCCATTATATTATCATGAGCTTTCTGCTTTCCAACTTCTTTACTGCTTAAGCTTGGCTGTGAGACACTTGCTCTCTATATATATCCTTAAAGTCAGAGAAATGCATGTGTCTGTCTCCACAATACAGAGATTAAGACAAGAGCCAACAGTACTGGACTTAATGTTTTAGTTACTTGGAACTTTCTCTGTATCAAGCTAGCCATGAACTCTTCTTATGTCAGTCTTCTGGATTAGAGGCATGTACTACCATGGCTGGACCCAAACTTTTCAATTTAGGTCTTAATCGAGTTGAAAACTGAGAATAGCCATCACAATCTATCCCTTGTCAATTTGATATATAATTGTATGTCTTTATGACTAAATAAAAACAATAACTCAGTCACAATATTGACCTTGGTCAATAAAAATGTACCTACCATGATATAGCACTCCCTAGAGCAACAAATGGGTAAGTTCATTGGTTGGATCTTGTCTGGGAGTCATCATTCCTCTAATTTCATTTAATATTTATAAATATAGAATTTAGCTTTATTCCACTTTCTGGTGCCCTTTTACACTTTGAACCATACATTTTGTATGTATGGTTCCTTTTTTACTTTTTTTACTTATTTTTTCTCTTTTTTCTATACATTTTTCTTTCTAAGATGTGATGCTTGATTAAATGCTCTTCATGAAAGTAAACCAAAATGCAAAGACTATGCTAGGCTTTTTTGAGACTTCTTTTATCAATGTAATTAATCTGAATCTCTTCATCATAGCTTCAGACAGACCCTTTGGACAAGGACAAAAGCAGCCATATTTTTCACCAAAATATCACATGAGCAATCTCTCTCCCATATACTAAAATTCATCCCATCTGAAGCCTCTAGAGCTAGGCTTTCACATTTTAAATCATCATTAGCATATTCCTACTTGGATGACCTCACTTAAAGTATTTTAATGCTTTCTAAATCCAAAAACCTAAAATCCATATTCTGTCAAACAAAACCATGGCCAGGCCAATAAATCTTACCCTCTTCTCTTTTGTAAATCTACTTCATCTATAGAGTTAAAGGAGTCTTGTAGAACATTAATTGGTTCTTCTATTCCTCTTATATGATTATGCATTGCAATACATAAGGTTCTCTAATTCTTATCTTGAAATATTAGTGTTGAAGCTCCTGTGCCACCTGCTTCAGTTATTTCTATATCAAGCAGTGTGGATAACATCATAGCAATTACAGAAAAACATTTTTATCCAGTGACCTGGGGAGCCTAATTGATTGGGAATGGCTTCAACAGTATAGAATATTTTTCAGGGAATGAGCTGTACCATGGCACAGAGATAAGACAATACATTTAGAGCTAGGGTGGGAGTTCTGATGCAGAAGCCCAGCAACCATCCTCTGGAGGCAATAGGTACCCATATTCTATATTGGCAGGATTTACAATGGAGTTGCAGAGGTGTAAATGTTCTGAGTGTATCTGATTTTCAATACAAGATCCTTGTCCATTTGTTGACAATAGTTTCAGCTTATCTTTTTCTTGTTGCTACAGAAAAGTGTATAATACTCATTTTCACTAAGTACTAGCTGTTCTCTGTAAATGGTTCTCAGGGAAAGCTATTCCTTCATAGTAGGTGGACTGAGCATTTAAGCACAATAAACAGTCCTGCACCAAATCTGGACCAAAGGAGTTTAGTAACTGGAAAACATTGCAGGGGTTCAAAGCCGGGTGGTAAAGTGAGGATTTGTTGGAGAAGGAGGTTAGTGAAGTTACCTCTTGGTGCCAGGATTTGATGAAATAGCCAGTGTATATATGAGGCCTCAAGGTGATAGGAAAGCAAACAATTTGATGTGGGTAAGGACCGGAGACCTGGCCTTCTAGGACTTTCTTGGGTCCAACTGATATCCCTGGAACCTGTCTAACAATTAGTCAGACCATGAACAGAATCCCTCCATAAGAGCCCCATACGATTTTATATCTTCTTAATTCTCAAACACAACTTCTATCCCAAACTGTGGCCCATTTCCCTCTTTCTGTAAAGCTTAATGTCAGGGCTTACAAGGTGATTATGGGTAACAAAGACATGAGGGTGTTCCATTTCTGTTTAGAAAAATGAAATTACATTTTAAACAGAGGTCCCAGTAGATAGAGCTATCCTTTCACAGTACACAATATTTGCTTCTGGCTTCTACAAAGCCTTCTAGGATTTTCAGAACTTATACTGGTCATATTTAGCTAGAATATCAGACTAGAGGTTAGGCAGCATGGGAGTGGGTTTCTCGTATGGGATCTAAAATTGGGTAAGACCCAAGGTATAAGGGGTATTACTGAGCTTATACAAGGTATAAGGTATGAGAGTCACCCAGTCACCACAAGTTTCTAGGGTTAATTTGTTCAAGGCCTCCTTCAGGGTCCAATTTATTCTTTCTACCTGCACTAAACTCTGGCATCTGCATATACACTGTAATTTCCAATTGGTTCCCAGCACCTATTCCAAAGGTTGAGTTACCTGAGAGATGAAAGCTGGTTCCTTTTCAGACCCAGGCAAGGTAGAAAAATCATACCTAGGTATAATTTCTTTAAGAAGTCTCCTTACTTGTAGCACAGGTTTCTACCAATTCCCTTATAGCAAGAGAGTAGTGGTGACAACAAGTTCCTGTCCCTTGTTTATCTGGTCAGCTTCCTTGACCATTAGGGCAGTAGCACCTATGATTTGGAGGCAAGATGGCCAACCTTGGGTCACCAGGTCCAGCTTCTTAGATAAATAAACTGCTGGTCTCTTTCATAGGCTCAAAATTTGGATAAGCACTTGTTTTTCTATCTTCTTTCTCTCATCCACATACATCTGGAATGCTTTGTAAATGTCCAGCAGGGCCAGAGCTGGTGTCTACAGCAAGGCTTTTCTTAAATTTTTAAATGTATATTCATGTCAGAAGTTCATTCTAGTTTGTTTTCCTATCACCTTGTGGCCTTATATAGTGGCTGGCTATTTCATCAAATCCTGGCACCTAAAGACAACAAGACCTAGTAGATACCCAAAAATTCTCCTACTTGCTTTCAGTTAAATGGGACTGAGATGCTGAGGAGGCTCTCTTTTCTGGTGTCTGACAACATGTGTATCCCAGGTATGCACACCAGGTAGATGATGCCAAGTTGACAAACCTGAGCCTTCTTATCAGATACTTGATAGGTCAGCTGATTCTACTCCTGTAGCAGGTCTCATGAGGCCTCCTATAGGCTTCAAAATGTCTTTCTAGATATTCCTTCAGGCTCTTGTTTTTTCCTTCTATCACCTGGCTTACCTTAGATAAATTTATGGGCCGTCTAATAGCTTCTTGGAGACACTCCATAAAAATCTGTCAGTAGACCTGGAGCCTATCCTTACCTCCCTCAGGGTTATAATCCCAGTTAGGTGGAGCCTAACTGCAGAAGTGATGCAGAAGGCTGCATCAATATCAGCCTGGACTTGAGTGGACAGGCCATTTGCTTCTGAAACCAATTTCCACGCAGCTTCCACAATTCACTCTTTTTCCTCTGTTGTAAAGAGGACTTGGCGCAGTTGCTAACAGTCATCTCAGGTAAGTTGGTGAGCTAGAATGACAGAATCTAAAAGACCAATAATAGCTGAGGGTCTTTCTGAAAATGGAAGGTTTGTTTTGCAACTTAAAATTGTAAAGGTCATTGCTAGCAAGTGGCACATAGGTAATGAACTGTCTCTGTACATCTGAAAGTCCCCCAGCCTGGAGGGACAAGGTCTTAGTAGAGACAACCTTTTGAACAGTAAAGGCTTGAGTATAAGGTGGACAGCAAATAGAATCAGGAAGTTTAGGGGATTCAGAGGCTGTTTCTTTCTCTGCCTGTTCTAGGTGAGCAGGGTCAGTGACATCAGGAACAAGAATACAAGGAGGAAAATCAAAGTCCCCCTCAGGGGCAGAAGTAGAGAGTAAGGAGTGTGTAGGGGGTGAGCCTGACCCTCATTCAGAGGTAGGAGGACAGGGGGTACCTGAGCCAGAAGGTCAGTCAATGTGGGAACCATGACTGAAAGAGTGAAGATGATTATAGGAAAGGCAGAAATAAGATGCAAGAGAGTTATAGGAGGGACACTGGTTTATACCATGCCAGCAAGCAAGTGTATTTTATCAGTATCTTTTAAAGACAAGCAACCTGAAGCATGACCTATTCCAGGAAGATAAATAATGACCACAAATCCTTATGTGTTAAATTTGTGGCATACAGTATCTATGTTTGACTAACATTATTTCCTTCAGGCTAGAACGGTCTCTCAAGGACATATGCTTAAGTGGAGGATCTTGGCAGGTTATAATGCACGTCTTAATTAAAAACAAAGACAGATGTCAGCAGACTCATTCATGATTAATCACAAGCAGGAAGTCATCCAAAGTTAACTTAGGATGTGCTTCCCACAGGGAGTAATGTGGGTGGTGACGAAACGGGTTTCGCACCAAACAGGAGGCTTCTTTAAGTACTGGCATGTTCTGATATGTGGCACTTGGTCCTGGTAGCCCTTAGCTTCATAGACAATCACCATCACCTTGTAGATTATAGGGAAATGAAAAGTTTCCTCTTCAGGCCATCCTATTATATACGGGGATTATTCATTCTAGCAAAAAAAAAAAAAAAAAAAAAAATGTTAGTTTGCTAGGAAGAACAGGAAGACCCGATTCTTCCAGGACTCTGAGGAAGTCCAGGAAATGGCTCAGGAATAAGTTCCACGAAGAGCTCTACACTTGTCTCTGTCTTAGGAATCAAAGAAAAACTTGTAGAAGAAGACAAAGTCAGAAACAGAATACATACAGACAGACAAATAACAATGTTCCTGGGAAAAATAAAAACAAAACTAGAAAGCTGTTTCAGAAGGTTTCTTTTCTTGATCATGGAAGGCCTACAGACCCACACCAGATCCAGTAAACAGATCAGAACTAGCAAGCTCTTCTAGATGGAATTTGGGAGCATCTTCTATAGCCCCTGGTTGGGTGACAAAATAAAATACACGTCAAATTTTGCCACTCAGCCTTTATATTAAGCATGAAAAATAAAATAGAGCTGAAAAAGATGATACACTACTGGGTACATGTAGTAGCCACAGAAAAAGGGGGAAAAAAGCTCAACTATTATAGTCAAGGGTCTTCAACAAATTCCAGATGAGCCCCCAAATATATAAAAAAAACATGATTAACACAAAAAATAATGCCACCAACTCAAATGATATGTAACACCATAGAGTGTTTATTCTGTAGAAAACTTGTATGCAGGAGTCTACCATACATAAGAATAGAAGACAAATGTTCCTAGTCTTTGCAGGGTCTAGTTAAAGCCTGTTGGGGTAGAAGTGGATGACTTTTACATTTCTTTCCCTTGATTCGTTAGCTCTATCTCCAGGAGAATGTGTCTTTGTGATTGGTTAAGACCCTAGGGTATTTGTGGGACTTTTGCTGATTAACTATGCTTGGTTCATGCTAGGTGGCGAGGCAGCTTATTCATTTCCAATCTTATTCATAGCCAATCTCATGGACAGCTTGGCTGTCCATGAGATTGGCTAAATGATGGGGTAGCTTTTTGATTGGCTTTTCATGAGTGTTTTTTTTTTTTTCCTGGAATTGGCTTGTTTTGGAATTTTTTTAGTTCTAGGAAACAGATACTTAGACCTAATCTCCCAAACTGTGAGTCTACATCCTGTCATAGAGTCATCCTAGCTCTAGTTGACTCAATCCTGTCACTGTAAAGAGACATCATGTCCAAAGCAATTTTTATTTTTTAATTTTTTAATTTTTATTTTTTTATCTTTTGACAAATTTAATTAAAACAATAACCATTTAGGACTTCTTAGGTAAATTCTTACTAAATTTTTAGTACAAATTTTCTACCCATTCACTCCATTATAAACAACTAGTTAGCCCCAGTCTGAACCCTTACGGAAAGGGTAACTAATGTTTATTGAAAGGACAATGTTTAATTGGGGCTTTCTTAAAGGTTCAGAAATTGAGTCCAGTATTATCATAGTGGGAAGCATGGTTACATACAGGCAGACATAGAGAAGGAGCTGAGAATTCTTTATCTTTATTGGAAGGCATCCAGGTGAGACTGTCTTCCAGGCAGCTAGGAGGAGTGTTTCAAGCCCACCCCATCAGTGATATACTTCTGCTAACAATGCTACATCTACTCCAACAAAGTCATACCTCTTTATAGTGCCACGCCTTGTTCCAAGCAGATTCAAACCTCCTCAGCCATAACATGTTCAACCCTAGAGCCTATGATTTCCTTAACTATGAACTCTTGACCAGTAATACAAGACCAGAAATGAAGTTCCCAGAACTTCTGAAAATGAAAATCAGTGGAGAGCATCTCTGGTGATTAACTGGAGGCCTGTGGTAGAGGAGGACACAGGGAGTCTACAGAAGGGACTCTAAGATTCTTACCAGAACATATAAAGACTGAAGAGGCTACATCATGGATCCAGACAGGACTTCCAGAGGAGGTAGGGGGACTTCAAATATTCTTTGGGGCCAACTAAATCTTCACCCCAAATTTATTTTGCCTATTCGTTGAGAAAAGATGGAACAGAGACTAAGGGAATAGCCATCCAATGACTACCCCCCAACTTGAGACACATCCCATGTGATACAGGTAATCCCTGACACTATTAATGATACTCTGTTATAGTTGCAAGTAGAAATCTAGAATAATTGTCTTCTGAGAGGCTCCACCTAGCAGTGGATGGAAGAAGATGCATAGACCCACAGCCAAACATCAGGCAAACTTCAGGAATCTAGTAGAGGAGTAGGGGATAGAAGTAGGCAAGGCAAATTTCATGAAGTCATTGTTTTATTTTAAATTGGTTATTTTATTTATTAAGATTTCAAATGTTATTCACCTTCACATTTTCCCCTTCACAAAGCCTTTATCACATACTACCCCCCCCTTACTTCTATGAGTGTGCACCACCACTCACACACCTACTCCTGCCACAGCACCCTAGCAATCCCCTATGCTGAGCAATTGAGCCTCCACAGAATCAAGGGGTTCCCCTCCCATTGATGCCAGATAAGGCAATCATCTGCTACATATTAAGGTGGAGCAAAGGGTGCCCCCATATGTACTCTTTCATTGGTGGTTTAGTCCCTGGGAGCTTTGGGGTGTCTGGTTGGTTGATATTTTTGTTCTTCCAAGGTGGTTATAAATCCCTTAAGTTCCTTCAGTCCCTACCCTTACTTCTCCATTGGGATCTTTTCTTTAAATTTAATGATTGGCTCCATACAACCACTTCTGTATTGGTCAGACTCTGGCAGAGCCTCTAAGTGGACAGCTATATAATGTTCCTGTCAGCAAGTGCTTCTTGGCATTAACAATTGTGTCTGAGTTTTGTATCTGCACAGGGGATGGATCCCTGGGGGAAGCAGTCTCTGGAAGGCCTTTCTTTCAGGCTCTGCTCCACTCTTTGTCCCTGCATTTTCTTTAGACAGGAGGAATTCTGGATTAATATTTTTGAGGTGGGTGCATGGCCCCATTCCTCAACTGGGAGCCATGCCTATCCACTGAATATGGTTCTATCTACAGGTTCTACCTCCCCCTTTGTTTGGTATTTTGACTAATGTCCTCCCAGTTGGGTCCTGGAAACCTCTTGGGTCTCTAGCATCTGGAACTTTCTAGTGTCTATGTTCAGTTACACCTTCCCCACTGCTACACACCTCCTTTCAAATTCCTGACACTTCAAATTTTCCCCCTCTCCACTCATATATGAATTGAGAACACTCCACTTCCTCTCGCTCTCTCAGATCCCACTCTCCTTCTACTTCCCGAAATTATTTTCTTCTCTCTTCTGAGTAGAACTGTAGCATCCACACTCAGGTATGGTCTTCCTTCCTGTGTTTTGTATAATCTGTAAGTTGTATTGTAATTATTCTGAGATTTTTGGCTAATATATGCTTATTAGTGATCACATACCATGTGTGTTCTTTTGTGCCTGAGTTATCTCACTAGGATGATATTTTAGAGTTCCACCCATTTGTCTGTGAATTTCAGCAAGTCATTGTTTTTAATAGCTGAGTAGTACTCCATTGTGTAAATGTACCACATTTTCTGTATCCATTCCTCTGTTGAAGGACATCTGGGTTCTTTCCAGCTTCTGGCTAGTATAAATAAGGCTGCTATGAACAGAGTGGAGCATGTGTGCTTGTTATATGTTAGAAAATCTTTTAGGTATATTCCCAGGAGTGGTATAGCTGGGTATTCAGGTAATATTATTTCTAATTTTCTGAGGAACCACCAGACTGATTTCCAGGGTGGTTTTCCCAGTTTGCAATCCCACCAACAATGGAGGAGTATTTCTCTTTCTCTAAATTCTTGCCAGCATCTGCTAAAATCTGAGATTTTGATCTTAGCCATTCTGACTGATGTGAGGAGGCATCTCAGGGTTGTTTTGATTTGCATTTCCCTGATGACTAAGAGAAGTGAAGGTTTCTTTAAGTGCTTTTAGAACAGTTGAGTTTCCTCAGTCAAGAATTCTTTGTTTAGCTCTGTACCCCATTTTTAATAGGATTATTTGGTTGTCTGGAATCTAATTTTTTGAGTTCTTTGTATATTTTGGATATTAGTCCTCTGTCAAATGTAGGATTAGTAAAGACCTTTTCCAATCTGTTGGTTGCCTTTTTGTCCTATTGATGATGTTCTTTGCCTTAACAGAAGCTTTGCAACTTATGAGGTCCCATTTGTCAATTCTTGATCTTAGAGCATAAGTCATTGGTTTTCTGTTCAGGAACTTTTCCCCTGTATTTGAAGGACTTCCCCACCTTCTCTTCTATTAGTTTCAGTGTATCTGGTTTTATGTGAAGGTCCTTTATCCACTTGGACTTGAGCTTTGTACAAGGAGATAAGAATGGATCAATTTGCATTCTTCTTCAAATTGACCTCCAGTTGAGCCAGCACCATTTGTTGATAATGCTGGGCTTTCTTTCTCTCTCTCTCTCTCTCTCTCTCTCGCTCTCTCTCTCTCTCTCTCTCTCTCTCTCTCTGTGTTTCTTTCTTTTTTTCTTTCTACCACTGGACAGTTTTAGCTCCTTTGTCAAAGATCTAGTGACCATAGGTGATGTGTGGGTTCATTTCTGGATCTTCATTCTATTCCATTGATCTTCCTGCCTGTCTCTGTACCAATAACATGCAGTTTTTATCACTGTTGTTCCATAGTGCAGCTTGAGGTCAGGGATTGTGATTCTCCCAGAAGTTCTTTTGATGTTGAGAATAGTTTCACTATGCTGATTTGTTGTTCTTGTTGTTATTTCAAATAAATTTGCAATTTGCTCATAATAACTGTATGAAGATTTGAGTTGCAATTTTGATGGGGATTACATTGAATCTGTAGATTGCTTTTGACAAGATGGCCTTTTTTACTATATTAATCCTGCCAATCCATGAACATGGAGGAGCTTTACATCTTATGAGATCTTCTTCAATTTCTTTCCTCAGGGACTTGAAGTTCTTGTCATACAGATCTAGCACTTGCTTGGTTAGATTCACAATAAGGTATTTTATATTATTTGTTACTATTGTGAAGGGTGTCATTTCTGTAATTTCTTTCTCAGCTTGTTTATCCTTTGAGTAGAGGAAGGCTACTGATTTGTTTGAGTTGGTTTCATATCCAGCCACTTTGCTGAAGTTGTTTATCAAGTTTAGAGTTCTCTGGTAGAAGTACCTCATTTTTAATAGGGTTATTTTGTTCCCTGGAGTTTAACTTCCTGGGTTCTTTGTATATTTTTGATATTAGTTCTCTCTCAGATCTCAGATGAAGAATTGGTAAATGTCTTCTCCCAATCTGTGTTTTTTTTTCCTCTTGACAGTGTCCTTTGCCTTGTAAAGCTTTTCAATTTTGTGAGGTCCTTTTTAACAAATTTTGATCTTAAGTATGAGCCTTTGATGTTCTATTCAGAAAAAATTTCCACATGCCAATATGTTGGATGTTGTTTCCCGATTTTTTTGCTATTAGATTCAGCATATCTGGTTTTATGTAGAGGTCCTTGATCCATTTGGACTTCAGCTTTGAATGGATCAATTTATATTCTTCTACATGCAGATTGCCAGCTGAAGCAGCAACGTTTGCTGAAAAGGCTCTTTTTTCCCACTGGATGGTTTTGATTTCTTTGTCAAAGATCAACTAACCACAGGTGTGTTTGTTCATTTCTGAGTCTTCAATTCTATTCCATTGTTCTACCTGCCTGTTTCTGTACCTTTAACATGTAGGGTTTTTTTTTTCACTATTGCTCTGTAGAATAGCCTGAGTTCAGGGATGGTGATTGCCCCAGAAGTTCTTTTATTCTTGAGAATGGATTTTGTTATTCTGGGTTTTTTGTTATTCCAGATAAATTTGAGATTGCTCTTTCTAACACTGTGGGTTAGAATTGAGTTGGAATTTTGATTGGGACTGCATTGAGTCTGTAAATTACTTTTGGTAAGATGGCAATTTTTACTATGTTATTCCTGCCAATCTATGAGAATGAGAAGTATTTCTATCTTCTGAGTGAAACTTTAAGCAATCCCACTAAAATCAGGGATAAGACAAGGACATCTCTCATTATCTATTCAATAGAGTACTTGATATTCTAGTCAGAACTTTTAGGCAACAAAAGGAGACCAAAGGGAAGATATCACTATTTGTAGATGATATGGTATTATACTTTAGTGTTTCAAAAAGATTCACGAGAAAAGTTTTACAGCAGATAAACAACTTCAGCAAAGAGCTTGGTATAAAATTAACACAAACAAATCACTAGCTTTCCTCTACTCAAAGGATAAATGGGCTGAGAAAGAAATTAGGGAAACAACACCCTTTACAATAGTCACAAATAATGTAAAATATCTTTGTGTAACTCTGACCAAGCAAGTGAAAGATCTATATGACAAGTACATCAAGTCTCTGAAGAAAGAAATGGAAGACCTCAGAAGAATATAGTAAAATGGTCATCTTGCTGAAGGCAATCTACAGATTCCATGCAATTCCCATCAAAATTCCAGCTCAGTTCTCAAATTCATTTGAAATGACCAAAAACCTAGGAAGGCAAAAAACTGTTCTCAACAATAAAAGAACTTCTGGAATAATCACCATCCCTGACCTCAAGCTGTAGTACAGAGCAATAGTGGTAAAAACTGCATGGTATTGGTACCATTCCAATGGTACAGAGATGGGCCAGTAGAACAATGGAATAGAATTGAAGACCCAGATATGAACCCAACTACTGATAGACAGTTGATCTTTGACAAAAATTTAAACCATCCATTGGAGGTAAAAACAGCCTTTTCAACATATGTTGCTGGTTCAACTGGTTGCTGGTTCAATTTAGAAGATACAAGTTGATTTATTTCTATCTTCTTGAACACAGCTCAAGTTCAAATGGATCAAGGACCTCCACATAAAACCAGATATAGTGGGAAAGAGTCTCAAACACATTAGCACAGGGAAAAATTTCCTGAACAGTATACCAATGGCTTATGCTCTAAGATTAACAATTGTCAAATGAGACCTTATAAAATTAAAAAGCTTCTGTGAGGCAAGAGATACTGACTATATGACAAAATAGCAACCAACAGATGAGAAAAAAATCTTTACCAATTCTACATCAAATAGACTGCTAATATCCAATATATACAAAGAACTCAAGAGGCTAGACTCCAGAGAGCCATATAACCCCATTAAAAATGGAGTACAGAGCTAAACACAAAATTCTCAACTGAGGAATCACAAAAAACCACTGCAGAGAGGCCCCTAAAGAAATCTTCAACATCCTCAGTCATCAGGGAAATGCACCTCACACCTTTCAGAATGGCCATGGTCAAAAACTCTGGTGACAGCAGATGCTGGCAAGGATGTAGAGAAAGAGGAATAGTCCAATACTGCTGGTGGGATCTCAAGCTAGTATAACCACTCTGAAAATCAGTCTTGCGGGTTCTCAGAAAACTGAATACAGTATTACCTGAGGACTCAGCTATATTCCTCTTCAGCATATATCCAAAAGTTGCTCCAACATATAACAAGGACACATGCTCCACTGTGTTCATAGCAGCCTTATTTATAAAAGCCAGAAGCTGAAAAGAACCCAGATGTTGCTGAACAGAGGAATGGATACAGAAAATGATTCATTTACACAATGGAGTATTACTCATCTGTAAAACAATAACCTCATGAAATTCACAGGTCAATGAATGGAACTAAAATATCATCCTAAGTGAGGTAACACAGGCATAAAAGAACAGACATTCTATGTACTCACTGATAAGTGGATAGTATGCAAAAAGCTCTCAGGACACCCATGATAAAATTTGCAGACTTATGAAGCTCAAGAAGAAGTAAGACAAAAATGTGGATGCTTCAATCTGACTTAGAATGGAGAACAAACCATGGAAGGTAGATCGTGGAAGGGACTTGGGAGGGAGAGAGGAGGGGGAGATGAAAAAGGGTACCAGGATCACGTATGGGAGGAGATGGGGGAGTAGTACAGAGGTTCAGGAATTTGAAAGGAGGTGTGTAGCAATGGAGGATGGAAAGGTGGGGGGAATAGCCAAAAGAAAGTCCCAGAAGCCAGAAAAGAAAGAGGCTTCCAGGACCCAATGGGGCTGCCATTAGCTGAAATACCCCCGAAAATGGAAAGAGAACCTGTAGAGACCATATCCATAGGACAGGTATGGCCCCCATTTGAAGGATAGAGCCACCCACCTATCTCCAAAATTTTAACCCACAATTGTTCTAAAGAAAGTCCATAGAAAAAGATTGGAGCAGAGACTGAAGGAAAAGCCATCTAAAGATTGCCCCACCTGGGGATCCACATGCATCCAGCAAACCCAGACTCTACTGTTGATGCTAAGAAGTGCTTGCTGACAGGAACCTGGTATAAGTGTCAGGCTCTGCCAGAGTCTGAGCAATTCATATGCAGATATTTATAGCCAACCATCAGACTGAACATGGAGACCCCAATGAGTGTTAGGGGGATGACTGTAGTAGCTTCCATAGGAAGAGCAACAATATCAGTATACTGTGTGAAATAATTAAACTGATGGCTGCTATCAATAAAACACAAGCAAAAAGAACAATATGCAGACTCCTTAAGTAAAGATTGAATTCTTTCAGAACATCAACAATATAGGCAAACCATTCCTCAAACTAAGTAATATCCATATTAATAAAATCAGAAACAAAAACAGGAACATAACAACGGACACCAATAAAATTCAAAGAATCTATAGGTAGAACATTAAAAATAAATACTTAACAAAATTGGAAAATCTAAAAGAAATGAACAATTTTCTCTATAAATACCACTTACCAATGTTAAATCAATATCTTATAAACAAGCAAAACTATAATTTCTAAGGAAATAGAAATAATCATTAAAAGACTCCCAACATGGGGCAGAGGGCAGGGCCAGAAATATTTAGGGCTAAATTCTACTTGATTGTCAATGAAGAGTTAATGCCAATACTTCTTAAATTATTAAACAAAATAGAAACTGAAGACAGATTACCAAATTTATTTTATGAGGTCACAATCACCCTAACATCCAAGCTACAGAGATTCATCAAAGGAAGAGAATTACAGACCAATTTTCCTTATTAATATAGACGTGAAAATAACAAAATACTTGCATACAGAATTTAAAATCACATCAAAAAATCATCCACCATAATCATGTAGGAAACCAGTGATGCAGAGATGGTTTGACACATGAAAAATCTGTCAATATAATCCATCATATTAATAAACTGGAAAAAATCACATAATCATCTCACTAAATAATTAAAAAGCATTTGAAGTAATCTAATATCTCTTTGTGATGAAAGTATTGGAGAGATTATGAATACAAGGGACATACTTATTCATAAGAAAGGCAGTGTACACCAAGCCTGTAGCCAACATGAAATTCAATGGAGAGAAACTGAAAAAAAAAAAAAGAAGAAGAAAGAAGAAAAAAATGTCCACTAAACAAGACATGGCTGATCACAATCTCCATGTCTATTCAATATAGTATTTAAAGTTATAGCTAAAGCAACAAGAAAACTGTGGTAGATGAAGGTGTTACTAATTGAAAAAGAAGTCACAGTATCTATATTTATAGATTATATAATAGTATACATAAAAGTGACCCCTAAAACTATAACTGGAAAGTTTACAGCTAAAAAAAAAACTGTAGTGAAGTGGCTGGCTGGATACAGTATTAATGTAAAATGTTTAGTAGCTCTCCTCAAAAAAAAAAAGCATAAAAGAGCTGAGAAAGAAATCAGGGAAACACCCTGAACAATAGCCACAAACAATATACTTTGGGTATAACCCTAAACAAGCAAGTACGAAACTTGGATGACCAAAACTTCAAGTCTTTGAAGTAAGAAATTGCAGTTAAAAGAAAAGAAGAAGAAAGAAAAGTAAGAAATTAGAAGATGGAAAGGTCTTCCAGCTTTATGGATCAATAAAATTAATATAATAAAAATTATTATCATACAAAAAAGAATAATCATCAAAATTACAAAACATCTCTTGGCACACTGTGAAAGAACAATACTCAACTTCATATTCAAAACAAAAAAACAAGCAAATAAAAATAAAACATAGGATAACCAATATAATCCTGAACAATAAACAAATAAACAAAAACAAAAAAAGCATCATTAACACAAAAATACTCTGGGAAGTATTGCCTTCACTGATTTAAAGCTGTACTAAGAACCATGTGGTATTAAGCTAAAAAGCAAACAAACTGAAATCAAGTTGAAGACACAGACAT
This sequence comes from Arvicanthis niloticus, assembly GCF_011762505.2. NCBI lineage: Eukaryota > Metazoa > Chordata > Mammalia > Rodentia > Muridae > Arvicanthis > Arvicanthis niloticus. The sequence continues at coordinate 70,840,681 of NC_047667.1, read as the reverse complement.
AAATCCACACACCTATAGACACTTCATTTTTGAGAAAGGAGCTTGAAATACACAATAAGAAAAGAAATGAACCAAAAAAAAATCAATATTCATCACCTTACACAAAACTCAAATCCAAGTGGATCAAAGACCACAACATAAAACTAGACACAGTAATCCTAATAAAAGAGTAAGTTTAACAATGCATTGTAAAGCTCAACATTTGAGCTACTGTGCAAGATTTCCTTTTCATACTCTCATTTGTACTTCCAGTATGTTTGTGAGAATCCTTGGAAGTAAAGTTGCGATTACAAAAATAAATAGGGAACAGTCTTAAATTTAGTGTATAGAAGATGACTTCCTGAACAATACATTGCTCCTGAACTAAGCAGTAATAAATGGGACCTTATGAAAATATTTTGTGAGGTAAAGAACACCACCAGTAAGATAAAAGAGCAGCCTGCAGAATTGGAAAATATATTCACCAACTCCACATCTAACAGAGGTCTAATATCACAAATAACTAAAGAAGTCAAAAAAATAGATAACAACCCAAATAATCCAGTTAAAGATGGGGTACATTTCTAAAAAGAGAATTTTTATTAAAGACCGTTGAAATAGCTGAGAAACACTTAAAGAAATATTCATCATCCTTAGCCAGAGGGAAATGCAAACCCACACTACTTTGAGATTCTGTCTTATTTATACCTGTTAGAATGGCTGAAATCAGTAACACAAGTGACATTTCATGCTGGTGAGAATGCGCAGCAAATGGAACACTCCCCCATGCTGGTAGTAGTTCATACTTGAACCACTACTATGGAAATCAATATGGTTGCTTCTCAAAAAAATTGAGAATAGATAAAACTAAAGACACAGCTTTACCACTTTAGGGCATTTACACAAAAGAAGTGCCTTCGCACTACAGGGAGAGTTATTCAACTATTTTTTCCTTTTCCTTTTTTTTTTTTTTTTTTTTATTGGATATTTTTTATTCACGTTGAAAATGTTATCCCCTTTCCCTGTTATCCCCAGAAACACCCTATTCTCTCTTGCTCTCCCTGCCTCTATGTGTGGGCTCCCTGATCCACCCACCTACTCCTGGCTCCCTGCCTAGAATTTTCCTACAATGGGGCATTGGGCCTTCACAGGAAGAAAGCCCTCTCCTTCCACTGATGCCCAACAAGGCACTGCTATATATGCAACTGGAACTATAAGCCCTCTATTTGTACTCTTTGGTTGGTGGTTTAGTCCCTAGGAAATCTGGGAGGTCTGGTTGGTTGATATTTTTATTCTTCTTAGGGGATTGCAAACATATTCAGCTCCTTCAGTTCTTTCTATAAATCCTTCATTGAGGACCCCTGGATCAGTCAAAAGCTTGGCTGTGAGCATCCACCTGTGTATTTTTCAGGCTCTGGCAGAGCCTCTCAGAAAACATCTATATTAGGCTCATGTCAGCATACACTTTTTGGCATCCACAATAGTGTCTGGGTTTGGTGATATGGGATAGATTCCCAGGTGGGGCAGTCTCTGGATGGCCCCTCCTTCAGTCTCTGCTCCACAGTTTTTTGTTTTTTTTTTTTCCATATTTGCTCCCAGGAGTATTTTGATCTGCCTTCTTAGAAAAACCAAATCATCCATAATTTGGTCTTCCTTCTTGAGCTTCACGTGATCTGTGAATTTTTTATTGGGTATTCCAAGCTTTGGGGCTGATATCCATTTATCAATGAATGCATACTATGTGTTTTCTTTTGTGATTGGGTTACCTCACTCGGGATAATATTTTCTAGTTCCATCCATTTGTCTAACAATTTCATGAAGTCATTGTTTTTAATAGCTAAGTAGTACTCCATTGTGTACAAAGCTAATCATTGGGTACTGAACTAAACAAAGAATTCTCAACTGAGGAATCTTGAATGGTGGGGAAGCACATAAAGAAATGTTCAACATCCTTAGTCATCAGGAAAATCCAAATCAAAACAACAATGAGATTCCACCTTACACCAGTCAGAATGGCTAAGATCAAAAACCAACTGACGGCAGATGCTGGCGAGGATGTGGAGAAAGCAGAACACTCCTCCATTGTTGGTGGGATTGCAAACTGGTAAAACCACTCTGGAAATCAGTCTGGCAGTTCCTAATAAATTGGACATTTTGTTACTTAAGGACCCAGCTATACCACTCCTGGGCATATACCCAAAAGATGCTCCAACATATAACAAGGACACATGTTCCACTATTTTCATAGCAGCCATATTTATAATAGCCAGAAGCTGGAAAGAACCCAGATGTCCTTCAACAGAGGAATGGATACAGAAAATGTGGTACAGTTACACAATGGAGAACTGCTCAACTATTTTATAGTTGCTTTGTTAATAATAGTCAGCAGCTGGACAAAACCCAGATGTCCCTCAACCTAAAAGCATGTAAAGATAATGTGATACATTTACATAATAGAGTATTTTTCTGCTATTATTTTTCAAAATGACATTATAAAATTTGTTGGCAGATAGATGAAACTAGAAAGAAAAAAATTCCTGAATAAGGTAACCCAGACACAGAAAGACAAACATGGTATACCTTCACTTATAAGTGGATATTAAGTATCATGTGAAGGATAATAAAGGTACTATCCAGAGACCCAGACAAGCTAAATAAGGAGGAGGGTTCTAGGATATATATATATATATATATATATATATATATATATATATATATATATATATATATATAATCTCCCTGGTAAGGGAAAATTAAATAGAGTTTTGGATGTACTCGGGGACAGGTGGCAATTGTAACAGGCAATGTCAGGTTGGGGATGGAGCACTGATGTAATGAGAGGGTACAGGAAACAGGTCTAGAATATAGGGAGGGGTGTAATTTGGGGTGTGATGTGGGAAACTGCTCTGCCATCTAAGAGAGTGACTCTAGTGAAGACTCAGAGGAATGAAGGATGCAGAGTCTAAACCATCTATCTTGTAACCCCTCCAGGCTTCCACTGGTGGATATGAAACACTATTCTAGCTAAACCTTAGACCTACAATTTGTCCTGTTTGCAAGATATGCTGGGGTAATCGTGCTGCAAAACTCCAGGAGTGTCCAACCAATCATTGGTGTAATTTGTGGTACACACAACAAAAGAGAGCCTCTGCCTGACATTCACTGGATAGTCAGGAAATGAAAGTGTAAAGTACTTAACTAAATATTAGGAAATAGTTAGGACCCATAACTAAACATTAGAAAAATTTAGAGGAATCTTGTAAAAGAGTGTGAAAAGATTGTAGGAACCAGAGTATTCAAGGACACCAGTTGAACACTGCCCACAGAGTCAACTAAGCAGGGCTTGGAGCTACTCACAGAGACTGAAGCAACAATCATGGAATGCGCATTTTTCTGGGCCAGGTCTTTTGAAATTACATCAGAGTTGTTTAGCTTGAGGTATATGTGTGACTCCAGTGGGAGGAGGGATGCTCCTGACTCTTTGGCCTGTTCTTGGGAGAGTTCTTTTCTTACTGTGTTGCCTTGTACACTTTTGATATGAGGACTTTGTGACTAATCGTGTTGCAACTTTTCATGCTGTGTTTGTTTGATATTCTTGGGAGGCCTACTCTTTTCTGAAGGGAAAAAAAGAACAGTAAACTCGGGGAGGGGTGGCATGGGAAGAGCTGGGAGAAGTGAAAAGAGGAAAATATACAGTTGGAATGTATTGTATAAAAAGAAGAATAAGCAAAAAATATTTTATAAGAAATAAAAGAAATTCCCAAGTAATATTTTCACGTTTATATTTTATGGAATAAAATTATATTCAATATTAACAATAAGTAGTATTTATTCTACATAATATATTTTTTGTGGTGTTATGTGTATATGGCTTGTATGTATGTGTGTTTACAGATGTGTGTAAATGCCAGTGTATACATGAAGGCCAGGAGTTGGTGTCTATCACTCTTCACTTTATTTGTACATGTAGAACATCTCTCTGAGTATAAGGCTTGGCAGTTGTTTAGAGCAGCTAGTTTACAGCCCAAGGGATTATAAAGTCTCTGTCTCTCTGGCACTATCATTAGAGGTACATGCCATCATGTTTAGCTTTTCATGAGGCTGCTGTGTTAACAAACTCATGTTCTCATGCTTGTTCAACAAACCCATTACTCTCTGAGTTATATTCAAGCCCATAATTTCTTTATATCTATCAAAATGTTTTTGTGTTATTCTGTTATTAATTTGAGAAACATAAGAACAGAAAGACAAAAATCATAGAAGATAAATATGAAGCTTATTTTTCACGGTATTCTTATTTTAGCTGAAAAGAATATTTTTACTCAGTTTCTGTCTAACATTGAAGTCCCTTCTTGCTTTAAAATGTCAACTGGAAAAACAGAAGTAAGGAAAGCAAAATATTTTGTACCAAGGACATCCTATTGAGAACTCATTTATGAAACCAAGGTAAACATGAGAAATATATGCTGGCACTAAACCTCCATGTAGCAATGTGAATGAAAATTGAAATGATCAACTCTAATTAAGAAACAATTAAAGTCATGTAATGAGATAAAACAAAAAATAATACAGCAACATAGATGGGTTAAGGAAATTTTCAACAAATAGCACTTATAACTAATTGCCTTTGCTTATAGCAGTTATGGCTATAACACTTCAAATTCTTGTGACTCATCTATCTTTTGATACATATGCATTTTATTAGGTCCTATTACAAATTTTACCAAAAAACTGTGATATCACTCTCTAGGTCTAGATAATGATAACAAATCAATGTCTCATTTTTCCAGTGCCTTTGCCAAAATATATAATTGCAAGGTGTTTGGTGGAAAGACATGGCATGTACTTAAAATATAAAAACTTTGGAGGTGAGGTTAGAGGATTAAAGTTACAGCCATTCTCAGCTACATGGTAAAGTATTCAAGGCCAGTCTGGGCTACATGAAGCATTGTATCAAAGAAGAATGAAAGTGATAGGGAACAGAGAGGGAAAAAAGGGGAGAGAGAGTTAAAATATGTCTATATACTTAGTTTCTAAAACATTGTCACAATCCATATATTATTAAATTATTAATTTGAAATGGTGCATTTAATCATCTTTGATTAAAATACAGATAGCAATATCAATGAGTGTTTCAATTTTAAGATTCAAGTTAAATAATTGCATAAATACTCAGTTGTTAAAAAAAAAAAAAAACAATTATACTTTTTCTTGTAGAGAACTGTTTGGTTCCCAGCACCCATGTTGAATGGCTTTAAAATACCTGTAATTACAGCTGGGACATTTAATGACTATAAACTTTGCAGTCATTCACTCTCATGGATATAAATCCACATGTAAACATACTCACACAAAAATATATGTAGTCTTTCAAAAATCTGAAAAAAAAGAGAAGGGATTCTAATTAAAATTTACAAAAGAACAGTCTCTAAACAGCTAGAGATGTATCCCTTGACAGTATGCTAATGAAGCATGGGAAAGCCATTATGATTTTTAAATAATCATTTTTATTATTTTTGCTATTATACATAATAATGTGTATGCTTGGGGAAGGGAGGGTAAGTGCACATACATGCAAGAAGCCAGAAGATTTCAGATCTTGTGGATGTAGAATTACAGTTGTAGATTGCAAACTGCATGGTTATATATGCTGAGAAGAACAGAATCTGGTATTCTGAATCCATAATATGTACTGTAACCAGTGAGCAATCACTCTAGCCCCAAGGACCTGTTGTTGAGCCTCAGTAAAGTGTGTGTGTGTGTGTGTGTGTGTGTGTGTGTGTGTGTGTGTGTACCCATCAGAAATTCTAGAATATCTAAGGCCAACAAATTAAGATTCTGTCAAAATCTAAAATTATATATGTAGAAGAACTCAGAAAAAGATAGGCAGGCACAGAGATAATGGAATGACGGCTTGAACCCATATGAGTGGGGCAATAAAAAATATCCAACAAATGTAAGCTGAAAAATTTTTTTTGCAGGAAAAGAACAATTAAGCAAAACCTGAGTGTAAGAACATAATCACACACTTGGCATAATGCATGTCAATCACGAAGTAACAATGTTTCTAGACCTCAGCAGGACAATTAATGAGGGAGGCAGAGAAGTTGGCAAGAAATGCATTATAATTATCAATCAATAAGTGTAATGAATGCATTGATCAAAGTCTAAATATCGCCTGAGTTAAATAAAAGGCATAATAGTCCTCTAATTACTAGTGTTGGTGAGTCCCAGGACAATATCTCCAAGGTCAATCAAAATGTTATCATGAGGAAACACTGGGCAAATATGCCAATTACAGACTTTTGTGAATTTGAGATAATGATTTCAGAAAGAAGCCAAGTCATTTACAGATCAAAGGTTTTTCATGATTGATAGATACCTGGTTTAAGGATTGGCCTATATTTTAATATCGAGATTAAAATATAACCACTGTGATAATTAAAACTCCCCTAACTGGGAAAAAGTGTAACAAGACTGTTTATTAGGCTAAAATTGGATGTTTATTTATCTTAAATTACTTGAACAGAGACTATTTGTATGTACATGCATATTTAGATACATATATATTATATGGATATAATTAAATGGCATACCAGCTTTTCCTATGGAAACAACAAAATAATTGAATTATATCATAAGAGAAGATTATCATATACATAAATATTAAAAAACTATCGTCATAAATAACACAAAATATAAAACAATAATTTTAAATTGCTACTATCACTTGCTTTAAAAAGTTACTTCTATGTACACAGCTTTATGTGTCATATTATTCAGTACATTAGATTTGGTTTCCTTTAAGATTCCACAAATCAATACACTCAAATAGCCTAAAGTGTTTTTGCTGACAGGTCATTGTTTTTCACATCATTTAATCAAAAGAGCAGTGTTATTTTCTGAATTCTTAAAATGTGCCATGAAAGATTTCTTCCATGAAGGCATAATTATCACCTCCAAATACACAATACCATTTCATCTATCCAAAAAGAAACTTCTTACTTTTTAAAAACTAATCTTAATAATTATGCCATATAATTTTTAGCCTTCCAAAATCTGTTTCTAGAGTAATTCCAGAGGATCTGACTCATTAAACAGAAACAAACAAACAAAAAAAATAGAAAAACAAAAATAGAGAAAAATCCAAATTTACTGGATTTATCATTACTGCATCATTCATCAATAATGATGAATGAATTTGTATTCTAATATGAATACTATATTGTCATGAGATAGTATGACTTCAAAATAAATATTTATTTAAAAACCTTAAGTATCTTTCTTTTATTTTTGAAAAATTTTAAGTTTCTTTGTGATTTATCTATTAATTTATATTGACATTTATATAATATAATTTTATACTTGCGTTTGCAAGTGGAAATTTCTATTTACATTAAAAAATACTCAAAACAACAAATAACTGGATATATATTTCATAAAGCCCTCCTACCAATCTCAAATGCATACATTTCAGAAACTCCTGATATAAGGTTCCTTTGTTACTTGCAAGTTTTACATTTAGCTGGCCATCAATACATCAATGATTTAAGTTTTGAATGCCACAGTGTTGTGTATCACATCTGTGATCAATTCCAATCATTTGAACTTACACTTGTGATCAAGGTACATATGTGATCCATTCAATGCTTCACAAACAAAAAATAGAAAATGTTTTCTATTCTTCTCAACAAATGTTCTCTCCTCTTTTACAAACTCGATGTGTGTGTAAGGAGTCACATTACTAATTGTTTCATGTAAATTCAACCGTTACTTGCTTTTCTATTGCACCATGTCAGTTTCCCTGACCTCCTTACTTCAAGGCTCAGAGGAAGTATTTCAGTCTATCGCTCTTGCAAATCTCTCCAGAGGAAGTTTAAATTGTATGTTTTATTCACATCCATGTCTATGTTTACATTGTTATCTCTTCATATATGGAAAAAGGAGAAAGGGAAGGAATGAGATATGAACGAAGGGAATCCTGCAGGTAAGGAAATGAAGGGGAAAGAAAAGAAGATATAATAGGAGAGAAGCAAATAAATAAATCAAAGTGATAAATCATGTAATAATACACAACTTAAAAAATTAAAGCACTGATTTATAGGTTTTTTTAAATGTAGTGAATTTTTCTTTTTGTTTATTTGTATTTATTTACTTCTTTATTTTAACTTTTTAATTACATTCTTATTACAGCCCGCATGCCTCCTGTCTTCCCAGTCAAATATACACTTATAAATTTCTCCCTCACTGCTTCCAACCCTTCTTCTCTGAGAAAGGGACCCCCTGTCCCCCGTGGGTGCCACTTCACCCTGGAGCATCTAGTCTCAGCATGTCTAGGCACATCTTCTCACACTGAGACCCATCCAGATACTCCAATTAGCAGGGAAGGGGATCCGATGTCAGGGAACAGACAGTGGGACGGCTCCCATTCTGCTGTTTTCGGGAAAACAAATGAAACTCCAAGCTGCACATTTGCTTAAGATGTGTAGATCGTCTAGGTCCGGCTGCTGTAGGCTCCCTGGTTTGTGGCCTAGGCTCTATAAGGTCCCATGGCCTCATGTTATTTAATTCTATTTGTGCAACTTCTTGTGGTGTCTTTGACCCCTCCAACTCGCTCACTTCTATCCAGTACTCTTCATCCGATGTCTAGCTATGGGTGTCTGCATCTGCCTCCATCTACTGCTAGATGAAGCCTCTCAGGAGAGAGATATGTTAAGTTCCTGTCTGCAAGTATAGCAGAATATCATGAATAGTGAAATTGGCTCTCTTACCTGGGATGGGTCTCACGTTGGAGCAGTCATTGGCTGGCTGTTTCCTTGGTCTCTATTCCTATTCTATCTTTATTTCTATACATTTTGTATGTAAAAAAATAAAATAAAATCTTGGGTTAAATGTTTTGTAGGGGGATTGATATTCCCCTCTCTTCTCTGGAAGTCCTACTTGGCTACAAGATGTGGCCGTTTAAGTCTCTATATCCTCCTCTAAATAATGGTGAGGGGGAAAATGCCAAAGATTAGAAAGAACTAAGTTTGGGAGTGAATGTGAGAATAAGCTGACAAATTGTTTTAGTATTCAGACATCCAAATGATCATATCAGCAATTCGACTCACACACACACACAGGTTTAATATGATAAAAGTTTCCACTTTAGAACACATTCCAATTCTACTCCACTTACTTGCAGTGCATTATACCAAATCTAATAGCTTTTCACTTGTGAATTTTGCTTCCCTTCATTTCTTCAATCCTTACTGTTGCATATAATCTCCATGTATCCATGATAACTCAACTTGTATATAATATAAAAGACCCTGCATCTTCCTAATCATTTCACTGCTTCACAACTTGTCAGTCTTGGCAAAGCCTAATCCACAGCAACAGTCCTCCTTTGAACTCCTGCTTTTGTCCATTTCATTCTCTTGCTTTCCACATTCTGTTCTGTAATATATAGAACCTTAGTTTGTTTTTTTTTGTTTCTTCATTATTTAATCATTTTTCTCCTAAATGCTGACTTAATAATCAGGGCTCAGCCTTTATTATCCCAGTTACCATTAGTTAACAATCTTGTTATATACCATCCAAATTATATTCATTCCCAAGTGAACAGCTCCACACTTAGAAATTCTCTGGATTCAAGATAATACAGTGCACATTTGTCTGACAGTACTTTGGAACACGTAATAAGTAGTTTTAACCCATTAAGTCAAAATGGAATTATTTATTTGTGATCATTAATATTCAATGACAACTTACAGAGGTTTAGAAAAGCAGGGAAACAAATTCCAGGGCAAACCTATGAGGGAATTTCCCAGATTATACTGAGGTAGAAATACAAATGATAAATATGGGTGTCACAATTCCATGATGTGGAATCACAGAAATAATAAAAAATAAGATAATGGAAGATAATACTGATTTATTTCTTCTTTCAAACTGTGGATGCAACATGACCAACAACATTATACTTGTACTGGCATAAGTTGTCTGACAAGAGACACTTCTTTTAAACTGCAATTCAAAATAACATCTATTTCTTAAGTCTTGGCCAGATATTTTGTTGCCACAAAAAAAAAAAAAAAAAAAAAAAAAAAAAAGAAGCAACTAAGACATCATATTTTTCTCACAATTCAAATTTTCTTCATTCAGGTCACAATTGTAAGTGTAGTTAGTGCACACTGATGACACCTAGGTAAATAAATAAGTCTATAGATAAATAGACAGATAGACAGGATAGATAGATTAGATATATAAATAAATGATAGACAGACAGACAGACAGACAGACAGACAGACAGATAGATAGATAGATAGATAATAGATACATGATAACTAGCACTACACAAAACAATCATTTCTACATTTATGTCATTTTTGTAAATTTCTTCACTTACAGTCACTCCCCCCCGAAGTCCTGTCACAAAAACTTCACATTCTGAAATTATATTATGCAACTGAGTAAATTTGTAAGGATTTCTAAAATATTCAGAATTGATTCCAGTCTTTTTACTTTGTTACAAGTCTACTGTGATTGTGTTTTTCTTACTGTGTTTAGCTTATGTATGTCCCTAAATACCATACAATTAAGTTTGTCTTCTTGGAGTCACTATTCTAACTAGAATCTGTAACACTTGGTCTCCAAGAGAAACTTATGACCTGTTTTGTTTTTTAACTTATTTGATCTTATATGCCAATGGAATAAAGTATTTACAAAATAATTAGAGGATTACAAATGATCGAGACATTTTCAGTTCACTAACTCATAATAAAATTTCTGTCTCTTCTATAGTCTTGCCTTTAGACTGCTCAGCTTTGGTTGAGTAGTAAGCAGTAGTAACGGTAGGAAATTCTCTTTCAGTGGTTATCAGTTTTCCAGAAGGAGCTGTATTGAAACCTATTGCCGTGGCAAGGCAAGAATCACATAGAAGAGAAAGTTCTTTTAAAGCTATGTATACCTGTTTCTTCTCTGCTTTTAGGAAGAAATAAGGCATGAACTAAAAGAGAACCCTCTGTTTAATTTTACCTTATCTGGAGAGGACTGGTCACTCATAACCTCTAAATAATCTTCTATTTTCTTCATAAAGTTTCTCCAAAGCCCATTCAGGTCAGAACTTATCCTGGTGCTGGTGCACTTATTTTAACTTTTAAGACTTATATGAAACAGTCATTAATGTGATGCTTATTTTACTTATATTCATCCCATGTAAGCTATCAGCTACTTGAACACTAGAGAATAAACGTCGCACATGTGATACACATATGCATACACATGTGTGCGCGCACACACACACACACACACACACACACACACACACACACTCAATAAAACCAAAGATTTCTACTTCTACATCCACAGGTTTTTTCAATTGAAAAATGAACCTTGCTATAAAGCATCAAATACTATAGAAATATTTCCATCTAGGAAACCTAGCACCTGCATCTTATGTTTATTAAATGTACAGAGATTAGTGTTGATTGGTTTGAACCTTTTTACTAAGATGTGGCACTTTAATTACCACCTTCATTTAAGCTTATTAGTATTTTTATTAGAAGCTCTTATAAATTCTGTTTTCAGATTCTGAGTTACATGATATTTATTTGCTCTGGGTTCTGACATTCTAGTAAACTCCCTTTGTCCATAGACATACATTCTTAAATGTTCATGACCATGTTTTACAATACAAACCATACCCTGATGTCATACTTACCTGATGAAACAAGTTTTTCCTTAATTATGGTTCAAGACTTAAGACTTGACCTTGTTCATATCTTAACATTAGTTTAAGGCCAATACAAAACTGTACCACAGTGATCCTGTAACTTAAGTATGCCTAAAATAGCCCCAAGATGTATTTTTTTGGTGCCATATATTATTGAAAGGAAATGTGTTCCAAATACAACTTAAAATTTGGCAATTATTTTCACAAAGACAATATTTTTCAAGATTAGTCATTACTTACAAAAAGTAAACAGTGAACTATGGACACTATTTTTGCAACTCTATGCCCCAGCCTGCAGGGATTTGACGAGACCCTAGGGGAGGAAGTGAAAGAATGATAGAATAAGAGACACAAGGAAGAAGCCCCTGTCTAAATGGCTGATCAAGTGCTTAGACTTTATTGTTCAGGTCGCCTTATAAAGACAAGCAGGGAGGAGGGTCAAGGTCCTGGACCATCAGGTAATTGTTAAGTTCTTGCAAGCATTCCTAGCCAAAACCACTTTCTCATCAGCAAGAGGGCAGTAATACCTTTGTTAGGCTTAAGTTGCTAATTTTCTCTCCCAGGCAGGAAAGCCAGATAAGGTCTTCCTTAACTCAGGCTATCTTCTTAACTGACATTTGTTCTAAGGAAGAAGGCAATAAGGCATTCCTTAACTCAGGCTATCTACATAACTGACATTTGCTCTCTCAGGAAGAAAGAAGTCTTGGCTCCCAGCAACTATACATAATCAACTGAGTCCTTACATTTTTTAAACTATTCTAGAAAGATGAGTGATAAACAAAATAATAAGTTATTAGTTTTACTAATTATTTTATTATATATGTGTGTGTGTGTTTGTGTATGTGAACGAAATATACACATACCCCACAGTACATACGTATAGAACAGAGTACACCTTTAAGAAATAGATTCTCTCTTCGCCTACTCTAGATTCCAGAAAACAAACTCTGACCATCAAATTACTCTGGCAAGCACTCTTACCTAGTGAACCAACTAACTGTCTTTTAAAATTAAAACCCAGACTGGCCTTGGAGTTGTCATCCTCTTGTGTCTACAACTTCAGCATAATGTACCAGTATGACATTCTAATTCAGCAGGAACACCAATTATTAATAACCATATTTTGTTCAAGGATTATCTATGTTAATTACCTGAATTCAGGCTACAGAATACTGAATGTTTATTGCCTTTTACTTTTTTTTGAGTTTCTATTACTTTGTTATAAAAATGGATTTTACCGATTATTACTTAACTATATATACCATAATTAAAATAGAGGAAATAACATATATATCTCATGTTTTATCTTTCAATAAATTTGAAGAGTGACTTCCCAGTTCTCTCTTAGCTCTCACACATGAGAGCAAAGAATTACATTAAGCACGGAAGTGCTATGACTCTAAAATCTCTTATTACATTCAAATAAGTAGAAAAAAATGAGATCTTCCTTAGAAGATGTGAATGATTATGAACTTCATCTTGGATGATGAAACTGACTAAAGTAATATGTTTTCAACTTTCAATGTTAAAAGTGAGTGTGCTAAGAGAAACACATGGAAAGAAAATTCTTTTAGTAGTGGCTAAATTTATGGGGGATGCACTTCCTTGGTAATTCACTCCATACTCACTATTATGGAATTATTAGGACAAGATATTATCAGAAATACTGAACCTCAACCACCTCTGCCCATTTCAAATGGCTTTGAGTCTGCTGGTAAGAAAGAAAAGGAAAAAAGTGTTGTCACAACTAAGGAAAAGAAAGAAAATAATTGTCTTTATTCACAGATAACACAGTTATGAATTTATTTACTCTTGAGAAACTTCTAGAAGAGTGACTTAACAATATTTAGACAACAAAGCTCAGCACAATTGAACTCAGATAATACCAATAGACAACTATAAATGGGACAAAAATGTCATTTATACTAGCCTCACAAACACAAAATACATCACTGTAAGTATAGTAGATACATGAAAGAAAAGAAATCCTTATTGTAAGAAATTAATAAATATGAATGTATGTCTTCTTTGTTATTAGGTGTTATACATAGGTTGGTAGGTGTTGTGGTAAATCTCCAACCCAAACAAGTCCGGTCAAGGAAAACACAACTCAATATTTATGATTATAAACTGCAAGCCTAGATTGGGCAGATTTACCATTGCACTACTCTATTCCCCAGCTATGAGATCCCCTAAAACCTGCGGTTTTCTAAGCCATGTCTACATAGCCTGTCCCCCAGCAACTTCCTTTTCTGGCTCCTCCTCTTCCAACTCCGCCCCTAAGCCTTTTTCTCCACCTCCCCTTCTACTGCCCAATCACTGGCTCTAGGCTTTATTTTACAAATTCAATTGAACAGAAGGTTCACAAGATTCACTCCTCCTCTGCAGCCCCTCCCAGGAGCGAAAATACCATGGAAACAAAAGGTTGGGGTTATCCCCAACAGGTAGGTTATTGAATTTTGCAAATTTATAATGGTTTAGATATATATGCAATAAAATCCCCAACAGGCAGCTTATAAATAAATTGATGAGCATATCATAAAACTATTAGAAATCAGAAAGATCTGAAATAGTCTAAAAATTCCAGGAAATATTAGAAAAGTAGAAGAAATATACCATATTCATTTCAGAATATATGAAAATAGTGACTATAACATTAATATAAGAAAAAGAAGAAAAATCACTAAAATGTATACATACAGGCCAACAAAATAGAATAGCAATTAAGAAATACAAATTGCTATAAAGAAACATTCATATTAACTTCCCTTGTTACAAATGAAAGATAGGTTTTGCTTCAGCTTTTCTTAAAAAGTTTGCTTTAAATACTTACAACTGCTTTACCATTTCTTTGAAATATGAATATGAATTTCAAAAGTGAAATAGAAACTTAGCAGTCATAATAGTCCTGAAGTACCAATCACTATGTCCTTGGGACTGTATTGGAAAAACAATATTACTTTGAAGGATAGTTTTAGAACTTAAGTGGTGCTGAGACCTCATTAAATACTATTTGTTTCTATAAAGATATGTGCAATTTAAGTTCTTGGACAAAACAATTAGATAACACAGATGGCCACTAATTATAAAGTTAATTTAGGTAGAATCATATGTACCAAATGGCACTATTAATTCCTCTTACTTGAGGACTGTTTTTTTTTTTTTTTAACATGAGAACATGTATATAGTTTCTCAGAAATCTCAGAGTGTGAATTCATTGTCTCTAATTTCTAAACAGATCCATTATAATTTTCATATAGTTTTGATGATTATTTATCTAAAAACCAAGTTCCTATCTCTTCTAATTACTAGATATGCTTAGTGATAAGGTTTTATTTACAGCTGTATTTTTCTAGCATAAGGTTTAATTGAACATGCCAATTTTATGAGTGAAATGTGACTCATTTCAATTTTTTTGTTTTATTGCTTTATTATTTATTCTCCGTCATTTTAATATATGAATTTAAAATTAATTTTCATTATAGTCATCTTTCATACTCTTTATATTCCACTGAAAAGCTCCTGACTTGCATTACAATTGTCTATTCCTTGTTCCTTCATTGTTCCTTTACCACTGTTGTGCGTCTTTTCCTGGAGAGGCATGAATAAATATCTCTTCAACTTTGAATGGACACTGATAAGAGGCCAGAGACACAGTTTCACTAAAGCCTTGTATGTTTTCATTCAGTGAAGACACTAGCATTAGTTATAAGTCTATGGGGTTACACTAGAAATCTTAGAGAAGCATGGAAAATTCAAAGGCAAATATATTACCAGAAAACAGAGCAGAGTGGTTAATGATTCACAAAAGTTGCATCCTTTGATACACATTGAGGAGTTTCAGGGAGTTTGGCTAGTGAGAAAGTTTCCTGATGTTAACAGTCATTAATACTTGTATATTTTTGTGCTTTGCCAACTTCTAAATGCTGCAACGCTTTAATACAGTTCATCATGTTATGGTGACCACCAACTATAAAATTATTTCTTTACCACCTCACAACTATAAGGTTGCTACTGTAATGAATTGTAAAGTAAATACTGGATATTCAGTAAATCTCATGATTGACATTAAAGGGGTTTTAACACACAGGTTGAGAACCACTGACCTTGGGGGAAAGGTCTTTGAGTCTCATAAGACTGAGAAATTTCCCGAGATTGTTGAGTTAAGCCAATCAGTATGATCAAATGTTTTATTTGGGGTTTGATTAATGCAATGTCTCTATGCTGAAGTCATTTAGTTTATCTTGCAGAATAATCCCATTACTCTTTCTCCCACTCCAGTATTAATATAAGTGTTCTATACCTTGAAAAATAGATCTTAAATGTTTTCATTGAACTAATAATTTCTCTGTCTTCAGATCTCATCAGAAATATAATTTCAAAAGCAATAACTTATTATAAGAATGTTTCCCAGGTTATAAATAAATTGTAAATTTCCCCCCACGTATCATGGTATATATTAAAGCATATTTTACTTGAATCATGATGAGAACTAAGATGATCCACATAAAATTGGCTGTCTAGTTATTAGACTCTAGTACATAGAAACTATAGATGTAAAACCATTTCTCATGAAATTTTGTAAGTCACAGAATAATTTTTTATTCTTTTTATATTGGATATTTTCTTTATTTATATTTCAAATCAAATCACTTTTCTGGTTTCCTCTCCCCAGAAACCTCCTATCCCATCTCACCTCCTCCTGCTTCTGTGAGGGTGATTCCCTACCCACACACCTCCCCCACCCTGGCATTCCTCTATACTGGGGCATCAAACCTTTATAGGACTAAGGGCTTCTCATCACGACAAGGCAATCCTCTGCTACATATACAGATAGAGCCAAAGGTCCCTCTATGTGTACTCCTTGTTTGGTGGTTTAATCCCTGGGAGGTCTTGGGAGCCTCATTGGTTGATGTTGTTGTCCTTTCTGTGGGGTTGCAAACCACTTCTGCTCTTTCAGTCCTTTTTATAACTCCTCCTTTGGAGACCCAGAGCTCAGTCCAAGGGTTGGCTAAGTACATCCACCTGTGCATTTGTCAGGCTCTGACAGAGCCTCTCAGGAGACAGCTATATCACACTCCTGTCAGCATGCACTTCTTGGCATCCACAATAGTGTCTGGGTTTGGTGACTGCATATGGGATAGATTCCCAGTTGGGGCAGTCTCTGGATGGCCCCTCCTTCAGTCTCTGCTTCATGGTTTTTCTCCATATTTGCTCGCAGGAGTATTTTGATCTGCCTTCTAAGAAGGACCAAAGCATCCATAATTTGGTCTTCTTTTTGAGCTTCATGTGGTCTGTGAATTGTATGTTGGGTATTCCAAGTTTTGGGCTAATATCCATTTATCAGTGAGTACATACCGTGTATCTTCTTTTGTTGATTGTGTTACCTCACTCGGGATAATATTTCCTAGTTCCATCCATTTGCTTAACAATTTATGAAGTTGTACTGAGTAGTACAGCTGAGTGGTACTCCATTGTGTAAATGTACATGTTCTGAATCCATTCTTCTGTTTAAAAGCATCTGGATTCTTTCCAGTTTCTGGCTATTATAAATAAGGCTTCTATGAACATAGTGAAGGATGTGTCCTTGTTATATATTAGAACAATTTTTGGGTATATGTGCAAGAGTGTTATAATTGGCTCCTCAGACAATACTATATCCAGTTTTCTGAGGAACTGCCAGACTGCTTTCCAGAGTGCTTGTACAGCTTGCAATCTCACCAACAACGAAGAAGAGTTCCTCTTTCTCCACATTCTTGCTAGCACCTACTGTCACCTGAGTTTTTTTTTTTTTATTGGATATTATATTTATATTTCAGATTTTATCCCCTTACCCCATTCCGCCTACCACCCTGGAACCCTTTATCCCATCCCCACTCCTCCTGCTCCTATGAGGGTGTGCCCCAACCTACCACCCAATCCTACCTCCCCACCCTCAAATTCCCCCTCCCCACTCAGTGTTCAACATTTATGGGACCAAGGATCTCCTCTCTCACCTATGCCCAACAAGGCTATCCTCCCCTACATATACAGCTGGAGTCATGGGTCCCTCCCTCTGTGCTCCCAGGCTGGTGGTTTAGACACTGGGGAGCTCTGGTTGGTTGGTATTGTTGCTCCCCCCATGGGGCCAACAACCCTTTCAGCTCCTTCAGTCTTCTCTCTAACTTCAACATTAAGAACCCTTGATTTGATCAATGGTTAGCTGTGAGCATCTGCCTTTGGGTATGTCAGAACATATTTTCTGTATCCATTCCTCTCTTG